>NC_056732.1:1293902675-1294225715 GCF_019279795.1 Protopterus annectens
TTGTACTGTTGATGTACTGTAATGCTGCACCCACCCTGTACCAATGCCACAGCTGTGGCTACTGACATTTCATCTCTCACACATTATGTAGGTCCCTCTGGTATACCTCCAAGACAGCAGCCTGTAGCTGGTGAGTACATTGTTTGTTCAGGTTTGCCTATACACCACTCATGTTATGGCTATGGTATATTCCATGCACTCATTTAACACACCTACCCATACTGCATGCTTTACATGTGCATGTATTGTTGCTGTTAACTGTACTGCATCACAGTGGTCACTATGATGGTGTATCTGAAGGGTATGTCAGACTCCTGCAATATAGCTAACATCCTGTCATTGCAAAATGTGTGCACAGAGATGAACATAATGGTGGGAGAAATGGCCTACAGTAGGGACATGTGTGAAAAATCACCCTTATACAGTGGTACAACAGTGTATATACCAGTATTACAATGGCAACTGTTGCAGATCTACACTACAGCATATCACAATACTGCAGTCCACAACCCTGACAACCTGCAATGTGGGCCTAACATGAGCAATGAGTGTGTAATATGGAATTGTATGTTAGGATAGCAAATATGGGGAATACATACCTTCACAAACATTGGAAGCATATGTGTGCACACACTCCAGATTAAATATAGTGGAAGCAGCTGTTGAGGTACTGACTGCATGCATTTGTCAATGAAATGCACCTTCCATCGAGTACACGTCCCCAGTGTTACACCAATAATTGGTTTGCTGTCCAAGACGTTTAGCCATCAAATGTGCACACTTACCTGCAACAGAGGCAGCCGTGGCTTGCACACATCTTACATGCCATGGTGTGGGCCCCATATCCAACAAGTAGCACCCATGAGTTGGACATGTAGCCATACCTCACCATTGCATATACCATGGCAAACAGTGCAGACAGCCATGTATGTGGTGAGGATGTATGGGACAGGAATAATGTAGGAAATAAACAGATGGCCATCCAAGACAGATGAAGTCACATGTAGAAAACCAGTCATGCAGGTTGCCTAGTAACATGCTACAACACTGAGGGGGTTGCAAGAATGTCAACAAGTACTGGCTGTGCAGTACCCATGTCAGCAATTGCCAGGACTCTGCAAACGTGTGGCCCATGGGTTAGGGTAATCAGATGTGACAGTTGTACCACAGGAAACATCAGCCAGGCCTCTCTACAGGTAGCTTATGCATAACAGAAGAGGATCCCAAAAGGCATGCATTGCAATGTGTACTGGTGTACCAAGACTACATTGGAAACCTACAGACAGTATCATGTACGACACGTGTGCTGCACAACCAACACCTCACCCCACCTCAGGCCCATCATCCCTATCTGTACCATGCCAGTGCCAGTGTACACCTGTATGTTTGCCATTCATTAGCTGGGACTAGGCTGTTACATGTGGTGTTCAGTGTTTGGGACACTGCAAACTGACACATGTGTAGGCCATAGTTGTTAAGCATCTGCATGAAGGCTGAAGGTGGGGAGGGGTGTCATCATGACACAACAGTGCACTGCAGCAGGGAGCCAAAGGGTGCTACAAATGGCTGTATCTGCACACAGTCAGGGTCAGGAACTGTGGCAGACATAACCCTGACTCCACAGCAATAGTGACGGCAGTGTGTGAACTCCCAAGGGATGTGCATATGAGATGACCTTGCAATCATGCAGAATTGTGGGACATGTGTAGGGCAGACTGATCATATACAGGCAAATGCAGATGGCCCATGCTAGTATACCACTACCAGGAATACTTACTGCTGTAGTAAACATAACAGTAGGTGCAACAAACCATCATGATAAGGGTGTGCACACATATGCACCCACAAAGTGTATGCATCTCAATCAACATCAGCACAACTAACACGTGTTTGACACTGCATTTGATTGTACAGGACATATGTCACATATCAGGCTCATGTAATGTTAACACATGTAGTAATGTGGTCCCATGGCATATCAAGGAAGAGGGTGTCATATCAACAAGGGTGTGTACACTCCCCATAGCCACTGTAAGGTTTGATGGTTGTCAGTGTGATTGTAACGTATCGGTCATACATGCACTGCTGATGATGACATCTGTAAATCAGACAACAGGTATTCACAAATGACATCTGTCCACATATCATCCCAGGTATGTGTTGGACAAACACACAGGAGCTCTGAGCAGCAGAGCAGACATAACTGACACAGTAATACACATTCAGCAATTGTGTGTACACCTGTGAGGTATGGTGCACAGTACATGGCAGGGTGCTAAACAGGGGAACAGCAATACTGTGTACATGGGTGCAGTGTTTTTCAGGGGAAGGGGCATCACCTACTAACACAGTCCATGCAACAGATACATGTAAACTGTTGCTAGCATGGATTGACTATAGCTGCACTGCATGCTGTTGAGTACCATATGTTATGCATGTTGACAGATGGGTAATTGGAGGTCTGTGTGTACTATCTTTGTGCAACCTCACCTGTAAGTGGGTGTGTGGGGGGATTATGTTGTCTGTAAGTTCAATCTGGTGGAGTGGAGGGGGGTTGATGCATGTAGGATGTGTGTGTGTGTGTGTGTGTGTGTGTGTGTGTGTGTGTGTGTGTGTGTGTGTGTGTGTGTGTGTGTGTGTGTGTGTGTGTGTGTGTTTGATTGTGTGTGTCCATTTATGCACATGTGTGAATGTGAGATTGTTCATACATCTTGACTTCCCTTTGGAATCTTGCAGTACATGGAGATGGACTGACAAAAGAGACACCAGGAATACTTGTCTGATTTGTAATCTCAAGACAGCTGATAGTATAAGGTCTGTAGCATAGAACATGCATTGGGAGGGAAATTAGACACCAGGTATACTGTTAAAACTCTAATCAGCAGAAAGGTGAAAGAATACCCATATATGCAGCACTACAGATGCATTGGGGAATTACTAGACAACACCAGTGAGTGAATCCAAATATTGTTGTCCACATAATAAGTTAATACAGCAACAGATCTTGCATCTACTGAGCAATAGTACGTATGACACTCCAGTGCGTGACATTATTGAGTGACTGTACAAGCCCCTAACATATGGGAGCCATGCTCACAATGTCTGGGCAAACCCAGGGTGAACACTGGATGACAGCAGTGAGTCCTTGTAAAACCAACTCCAATCAAGCCAAAGAGGTAATGGAGTAACAGGTCATGTTTTGTAGTCCCTTGTCTAGGCAATTAGAAGAATGATACATTAATGACTGGTATTAATGAGTGTAACTTTCCAAGTGTGATACAGGATGGGGAACTTAAGAGAATAAATGTGGGAGAGTCTGTAAACTCAGGCACAGGTAGGTATGCTGGAATGTCAGTGTGTGCGTGCGCGTGTGTGTGTGTGTGTGTGTGTGTGTGTGTGTGTGTGTGTGTGTGTGTGTGTGTGTGTGTGTGTGTACTGTTAAGCAATGATGTACAAGTCTTAAAGTGCATTTCTTGTTTTCCCCTAACAGGTGGAGTGGTGGCTCAGGGTCCCTCCTGCATGCAATCTGATGATGGTGTCCATACAGACACTGAAATTGATGATAGGTGTGTTGAGGCACAGGTGGGGTTGTCAGAGGCTGAAACTGCACCATTGTTTGACATCCTCCTGTTATCCACCCCATCCCCACACACAGTCACAGTGCCTATAGATACCCCATCACCAGTGGCCATAGCAGAGGGACAGTTGGTGTTTGGTGGCAGTGCACATGACAGTGTGGTATCTATGGCTGATGTGTCTGGACACAGCAGCCATAGCCAGATGTCTGGCAGGGTACCACATAGGCAGATGTACAGGGGTGCTCATGGGAGGGCCACTGGTCATTGTGCCTCTGGCATGTTTCAGGCTGTCATGGAGGCGTAGGCATGTATGGAACGGTACACCAGACAGGGTCTGAGGCTGCAGGGGGCTGCCTTTTCAACTGTAATTGACAACATCCGTGATCTTGCAGGTGCCCTCTGTTGTTATACAGAGGTCATGGCTAGACGGTGGGGTGAGATGGTGGGCCTCCTCAACCATGGATTGTCTGTGCTAGAGCATGTGGTGGGAGTGGTGGGACAGCCATGTGCATGTAGGCCAGCAACACCAACATCTGGAGGTTGATGTAGACATGCAAGGACACCAAGCCACTCATGTAGTGGCAGTACCAGCCTCAGCACTGCGGGGGGGGCAATGTCCACACCACACCACAGCAGGCCATGTGCACATGGTCCTGGCTAATCCCAGGAGGGACCTGGTTCCAGCGGACATATGTCATCATCAGGGGAGAGTAGCATATCGAGGCTTGTACCTGGATATGCCCATGGAACCCCTGGCAGGCACAGTTCTCGTGTCCATGGCTGGAGGCGGTGAACTGCACACCCTGCCAGTTATGGTCTGCAGCTTTCCAATAAACACCTGAATAGGGCAGCCACTTGGCAGAACTGTGTACATGCATACCCATGCACAAAAAAAAAACACACCTAGGGCAACCCCATACCTACACACACACCACATCACTATGGCCATATCAGTATTTAAACCCCTCACTCACACACATGGTGTCAACCTTATGGCCCACCCTAGGTCTCTGGCAAACCAACAACACACCCTGTGCATATGATTAAACCTGTACCACATCTATAACATCAATGCAGGAACAGGCTAATATGGTTTTGATGCACACGGTAACTGTACTACAGTGTACCAATGTACTGCTGTTTAACATGTTTTCAGCAGTAATGTTTAATGCATACATGTCAGGTAGTGTAGCTGTTCAGCCATGATGCATTATAGCTGTTAGTAACACTGAGTGATTGTGGTCTCCATAATCTTATCCATTTGTGTTGTAGATGTCCATGTGTCAGCAGGAGGATGGTCTGCTGTCATATCTCACAAGGGGTATGGCACTGTGGTTACACCATGGCTGTGCCATATCCTGGGTACAGTTGAACACATGTCACAGGTTTGTATAACAATTACTGCCTGTGCCACATAGCTGATAGGTCTGGGGGTGGTGTATACAGGTGAGTGCATGGTGGCTGCTGTTACAGTGGACAATGGTAGTTGCACTAGGTGGTACACGCCACATGTTTGTGTATAAGACCCACAGAGGCATAAGTGATGATGCACTACACAGAGAATACTGTACACATGGATGTATGTACCTGTGCAATGAACCCAATGTAGCCTATGTAGTTCCACCAAGCCAGACTATGCAGAACAACACATTGTGGAATAAGCAGTATGCTACTTTGAGGTCATTGACGATGGTACCAGCAGGGTATATGTCCCCTTCACCAATGTTGTGCAATCCTCAACACAGCAAACATAGGTGTGCCGATGTGGGTGGCACACCCCTACCCTTTGGAGGGTGAGAGGTGCTGTAGAACCACAGACAGTGTGATAGACAAATACATAACCTGTTAACATGAACTGTACAGTATTACAGCCAGCTACATGGGGGGATACACTCCACAGTAACCACAATGATTTTTGCTGTGTTCATAACAGCCACACCCAGCTATATATACCAACACCTGTATTGCTGCACACCTATACAGTGGGGATGAGGCCATTTACACAGCTGACAGTAGCTGTGATGGAATTTAAGTCCACAGGATGATACCTGTGCATGTTAGCATATGCCATACAGTTCGTGGACAGATAAACCCCTGGGACATGTATATTCAGCAACCTGAAGTAGGCCCCTCCACATACACGCACACTCTTACTTGGCAACACTGGGACTAGACAACTACCTAGGTATGTAGTGTTACTGATATGTGTGTGGCTTTAATTGCACACACCACGCAGCATTTAGGGTGAGGTGTGTTCCAGATTACATGTTACATGCAGAACATCCCCAGACATGTACAGTATGGTAATGGGTGTTGTAATGGTTGTATATGAACAATACATAGTGTGACATACCATCATATACACATTGATAAACACATAATGAATCTGGGCATACTGGGGCAATGCAGCAACTGCCTCATGTACACAGACAACCCTCTCCTTCTACCACCCAAAACTACAACCTGTGAGAGATGCACTTATATAGCCAAACTGGAAGCAAAGCTCTCTCCAACCAAGGTTGTGCTAGACAGTCAAGAGGAGAAGGTTAACATCTACTATACACCTCAAGCAACACATAGCCCTTCAAAACCCACACCATCAACACCCACACATAGCAACACTAAACCCACATATGCAGAGACCCTTAACATTAACTTTCTCAAGCAACAAGGACCTCCAAAGCTGAAATGTAAACAAACACCAGTCACAACCAAAGTGACACATAGCTCACAACATCAGTGTGCCACACAACAGCCCCTAAGGAAAGACAACGTACCCAACACTTTAGTCATAGATGACTCTATAGTCAGGCACACTGATGTCCCACTCACCAGGCTGAGTAAGGAGAAAATTACAGTCAGCTGCCTATCGGGTGCCAGGATCTGACACATAATGCATGCACTCAAGTCACTCCATAACAAGTACAAATATGACTCTGTCATTGTCCATGCTGGAGTGAATGACTTGAGATGTACCTCCCTGGACTACATGAAAAGAGACATGGAAGAGCTCTCGGATCATGTGGCCCAGGCAGGTAAGACCCTAGCCCCTGAGTAGCATCCTGCCTTCACCCAGAATGATACCACAGTATAAGGACAAAATGATTGACTTCAACAATTGGCTAAGCTTCTAGTGTCATTCAAAGGGGATCCAGTATCTGTCTGCCTGGGACGACATGATTGACAAACCATGATGCTTTGCTAGAAATGATCTGCACCTGCCACCCCTGGGATTCAGGTTACTGGTTAAAACTCTTGCCACCACTATAGTGCCTTTTTAGGCAAGGTTCACAGGACAAAACCACCACCATAACAGATACAAGCATGCAAAATCTAAAGGCAATGCTACTCAATGGTAGAAGTCTAAACCTCAAAATGCACTCTCTCTCAAAGCACTCCTAAAAATGGAGAACATCGATATCTGTGCAGTAACTGAGACCTAGTTCAAGACTCCAGAAAGCACCCCTGCAATACCAGGCTACAACTCTTACCAAACTTTTCTGTCACCAAACCAAGACCGAAACACTAAAGGCGGAGGAGTGTCCATATTCACCAAGGATATTCACACCTCCAGGCTAGTTGTCCAACACAATGCATCTGAAATTCTCCAGGTGCAACTAACACTAGGTAAGACTACAATCCAAATAAAGAAAACACTCCACTACCGAATCAAGTATCCAACGTGAAAAAATATATATTGAAAGCAAAGAAAAACTGTGGATGCACACGGCAAGTACTTTAATAAACAAAAAGTAAGCACTTTCACGACCAGATGTCACTTCATCAGACTACATTTATAAAACACAATGACATGTTTAAACAGTATGATGTCACTAAACAGAACAATCATGTGCTTGTCAACCACAGGCACTAACTGAAACATTAATTAACACAAGCATTTAAAAACACATTCCTTTAGAATTAAAAATATATGTGTATATATATATATATATATATATATATATATATATATATATATATATATATATATATATTGTACAATAAAAAGAATGCATACAAATAAATACATGCAAATGTATGTAATAACTAAAACTAACAGTCTATGACAGATATAAAACTACTAGTGCTTACGATTCCTGGATTTTAAAGCAGGTTTAAGGGAACCCTGCTATTCAATCCTGGTGGTTTATCTGCCTGAAAAGACAGGATCCACCTTTGCTCAATGCCCTCAGTCTAGTTATGAAGGTCCCCTCCTCTCATACTCATCTTAACAATTTCTAGCACCAGAAATCTAAATTCATGATTACTACCTTCCTTCTTGACATGCAGTGCTAGTGCACTGCTTTCTTTACCATTCCTTATGTCCCTTAAATGTTCTAAAATTCATTCTTTGAGTGAACGGTTAGTCTTGCCAATATAGAATGAATGGCATAATATGCAATAACAGAAATAAATCACATTTCTACTTGTACAATCTGCATAGAAGCCACAATCAGGTCTAAAACATAGGCTCAGGTGTACAAACAATGCACCTTTATGAATGTATGTGCATGCCATGCATCTTCTACAGGCATATGTGCCTAATCTGTCAGATCTAATAGGTCTATATGTGTCATGGGATTTATAACAGAGGTTGCTTTTTAATGATCTGTTATTACGAAAAGAAAAACTAGGTGTATCAACTATCACTCCTTCTAACTCACCAACTGTAGTCAGAATGTCCCAATTATTCTTAATTACATCACAGACTATGTTTATATTACTAGCAAATGTAAGGGGCATTCTCAATGCATTGACAGTAGTATTAATATTGGAGGGAGCCACTGCTCCTGTTTCACCTCTTGTCTCATGATATCTATCTCTCTTCTCATAATGCGGTGCACACCTGCCTTGTCTCTCAAACCATGCATTATTTATTTCATTTTCAATATCACTTAGTCTATAGCCTCTTTCAAGAAACTCACATTTGAGTGTGTCTAAGGCAAGTCTCAATTGGTCATCTTCATTGTGCAACCGCATAATGCGATATATCTGCCCCTTGAGCACATTGTGTTTGGTGTGTCTGGGGTGCATGCTCTTGTTATGTAATAAATTATTTTTCCTTACTGGCTTCCTATATAACATAGTGGAAACAGAATGCATTTGATCTCTGTTTACCTTAACATCTAAGAATTCAATTTTTGTGCAAAGAATATTTAGAGGTGAATCTGAGAAAAGTACTGACTTGATTGATATAACTTAAAAATTCTTTCAGACGATCTTCAGTGTCACACCACAGCAAAAAGATGTCATCCACAAAATGCTTGTACCATGCTATGGAAGCTCCATATACATCACTGGAGAGGATGGTGGTGGTTCCCATTGTACAAGTGAAAGGTTGGCGTAGCTGTTGGCACAGGCCGTGCCCATAGCCACGCCAGCCTTCTGTAGATAATGTTCATTCCCAAAAATGAACACATTGTTCTCAAGTATGTTCTCTGATAGACCACATAATAATCTAACTTTCTCTGAATTCATGCCCTTGTGTAGTAATAACTCTTTAACATTCGCTATGCCCCAGTCATTAGGAATAACTGTAAACAATGACTTTATATCCAGAGTCACAAAAAAACACTCAATCTCAATGGTTTCCAAATGGTCACTCAATTCTCTCAAGAAACCTTTGGTATCCTTCAATACAGTTTCATATTGATCTAAGACTGGATGTAAATTTTTCTCAACAAATATTGACAAAGGTTGGGTCATCTAACCCCTGCTGGACACTATTGGGCGCATAGGGGGAATTGTTAAGTGCTTATGGATCTTAGACAAGCCATAAGCTATAGGTATAACTGGGTGTTCCACTTTAAAATATTCAAATATAGGCTCAGAGATCATTCGGCTGATGAGTAAGTCAAAGACCAGAAAATCAACCCTGTCAGTGATGCATTTAACTGCATCTACAGATATGACATCATATGTACTCACATCACCTAGTAGACACATCATATTACTGTGGTATAATTCTTTGTCCAAAAGAACAATGCTGCCACCTTTATCGGCAGGTCGTATTTCTATGGAAGTCAAATTCTTAAGTTCGTATAGAGCTTCATAGTCAGTTTCAGACATGTTAAAAATGTAGGTTTAACCTTGTCTTTTAAAAATGTCTCTTATTTGTTTATCACATACTTCTACAAACAAATCAATAACAGAATTCACAGGGGGAATGAAAGTACTAGTTTTTTTCAAAATACATTGTTCCTGTATATTCCCTTTGAAAATAGTTTTCAAAGTGAGGGTTCTGCCAAACATCCTCAAATCGTGCAATACTTCTACTAAATTTGCCTTCTGCGCAGGTACAAAAGTCAAGCCCTTATTAAGCAAATACAGTTGCCATTCAGTTAGTAAGTGAGATGATATATTGTAAACTAGACCTGTCTCACCTTCTTTCCAGATTTTGTTAGCTCCTCAGTGCTGTGTTGACAGTGCATCCCCCCTACCATGACCCGACTTCTGGATCTTCCTCTTATTGGAAGTGGATTGTTCAGTAAAAAACGCCCTTGTGTATAAGTTGTGGAACTCCCAAGGCTATGTGTGCCATTGTTGCCAAAATTTCCTTGGACTAACTCTTTCTGTCTCACTGTCCGGCAACTAGTGTTTGTATCCATAAACTGAACATCATGCCTTATTGTATTGGCATTATTACTTGTTTCTGCTTTGGATAATGAATTTCCTTCATTAGTGGAAATACCTGTAGCTATGTTCACATTGCTCCTAGCAAATGGAGGTGGGGCTAGACGTAGACGATTGCTGTCATTAGTTGCTGTTGTTTCAATGCTGTTGTTCTGCCCCTTCATAGTATCCCGTTGAACCAAATCCACTTGTTCCCTCTCTCTGGCCCAAGAAAATACATTCCCATGCTGGAAATCATGGAGGTCTCTCTGCAATATATGGGTCTTGGTTGCAGATAACCTTTTGTCATACCCAAGTATGCTCTCATGCAACGATTCCATCTTGTCTCCTATAACGTCAGCTGAATACAGATCGTAAATCTCATTCTGCAGTCCATTAATCTCACCATGTAACTCTGATTCCATAGGTCGGAAGAAATCTATAAATAGTTGCATGTACTTGGCACTGCACTCTAAATTTAACATCTGCCAACACCTAAGGAGCTCTGGATACATTTGGCCGTAACTTGGCATAGTGAGTACTCGTAGCCCTCTGGGTACTATATTGTGCTTGAGGGAGGCTTCAAGGTGAAAGCGCTGCCATTGTAGTCACTTATACTTGTATAATCTGTTCTCTATCTCTTGGTACTTGCTCATAAACCCATTCTGCATACTGATGTTCTCCAAGGGTATGCTTTCCAGTGTGTTAATCTCTACTGGAAGTAGAGGGTTGTTGGTAACATCAAGAAGTTGATTAAAATGGTCAAACCTCTTCCTGTTGATATCAGAAATAGCTGCTGATGTCAGTTGACTATTCAGTCCATTTAGAGGCAATTCAACTGTCCCTTCTGCCATGTTCGGTAGAATAAGGAGAACAAATGAGATAAAAACAAAGAAAACACTCCACTACCGAATCAAGTATCCAACATGGAAAAATATATATTGAAGGCAAAGAAAAATGCTGGATGCACATGGCAAGTACTTTAATAAACAAAAACGAAGTGCTTTCACGACCAGATGTCGCTTCATCAGACTACATTTATAAAACACAATGACATGTTTAAATAGCATGATGTTACTAAAGCAAAACAATCATGTGCTTGCCAACCACAGGCACTAACTGAAACATTAATTAACACAAGCATTTAAAAACACATTCCTTTAGAATTAAAATATATGTGTGTATATATATATATATATATATATATATATATATATATATATATATATATATAATATATAGTTTTTTTTTGTACAATAAAAAGAATGCATACAAATAAATACAAGCAAATGTATGTAATAACTAAAACTAACAGTCTATGACAGATATAAAACTATTAGTGCTTACGATTCCTGGATTTTAAAGCAGGTTTAAGGGAACCCTGCTATTCAATCCTGGTGGTTTATCTGCCTGAAAAGACAGGATCCACTTTTGCTCAATGCCCTCAGTCTAGTTATGAAGGTCCCCTCCTCTCATACTCATCTTAACAATTTCTAGCACCAGAAATCTAAATTCATGATTACTACCTTCCTTCTTGACATGCAGTGCTAGTGCACTGTTTTCTTTACCATTCCTTATGTCCTCAAATGTTCTAAAATTCATTCTTTGAGTGAACGGTTAGTCCTGCCAATATAGAATGAATGGCATAATATGCAATAACAGAAATAAATCACATTTCTACTTGTACAAGCTGCATAGAAGCCACAATAAATTCTAATACCTAGGCTCAGGTGTACAAACAATGCACCTTTATGAATGTATGTGCATGCCATGCATCTTCTACAGGCATATGTGCCTAATCTGTCAGATCTAATAGGTCTATATGTGTCATGGGATTTATAACAGAGGTTGCTTTTTAATGATCTGTTATTACGTAAAGAAAAACTAGGTGTATCACCTATCACTCCTTCTAACTCACCAACTGTAGTCAGAATGTCCCAATTATTCTTAATTACATCACAGACTATGTTTATATTACTAGCAAATGTAAGGGGCATTCTCAATGCTTTGATGATAGTATTGTTAATGGAGGGAGCCACTGCTCCTGTTTCACCTCTTGCCTCGTGACATCTATTTCTCTTCTCATAATGTGGTACACACCTGCCTTGTCTCTCAAGCCATGCATTATTTATTTCATTTTCACTGTCACTTAGTCTATAGCCTCTTTCAAGAAACTCACATTTGAGTGTGTCTAAGGCAAGTATCAATTGGTCATCTTCATTGTGCAACCGCATAATGCGATATATCTGCCCCTTGAGCACATTGTGTTTGGTGTGTCTGGGGTGCATGCTCTTGTTATGTAATAAAGTATTTTTCCTTACTGGCTTCCTATATAACATATTGGAAAAAGAATGCATTTGATCTCTGTTTACCTTATCATCTAATAATTCAATTTTGTGCAAAGAATATTTAGAGGTGAATCTGAGAAAAGTACTGACTTGATTGATATAACTTAAAAATTCTTTCAGACAATCTTCAATGTCACACCACAGCAAAAAGACATCGTCCACAAAACACCTGTACCATGCTATGGAAGCTCCATATACATCACTGGAGAGGATGGTGGTAGTTTCCCATTGTTCACTGGGAATGAACATTATCTACAGAAGGTTGGTGTGGCTATGGCCATGGCCTGTGCCAACAGCTACACCAACCTTTCACTTGTAAATGAAATAAATAATGCATGGTTTGAGAGACAAGGCAGATGTGCACCGCATTATGAGAAGAGAGATAGATGCCACGAGACAAGAGGTGAAACAGGAGCAGTAGTTCCCTCCAATATTAATACTATCGTCAACGCATTGAGAACGTCCCTTACATTTGCTAGTAATATAAACATAGTCTGTGATGTAATTAAGAATAATTGGGACATTCTGACTACAGTTGGTGAGTTAGAAGGAGTGATAGGTGATACACCTAGTTTTTCTTTTTGTAATAACAGATCATTAAAAAGCAACCTCTGTTATAAATCCCATGACACATATAGACCTATTAGATCTGACAGATTAGGCACATATGCCTGTAGAAGATGCATGGCATGCACATTCGTAAAGGTGCATTGTTTGTACACCCGAGCCTAGGTTTTAGACCTGATTGTGACTTCTGTGCAGATTGTACAACTAGAAATGTGATTTATTTCTGTTATTGCATATTATGCCATTCATTCTATATTGGCAAGACTAACCGTTCACTCAAAGAATGAATTTTAGAACATTTAAGGGACATAAGGAACGGTAAAGAAAGCAGTGCACTAGCACTGCATGTCAAGAAGGAAGGTAGTAATCATGAATTTAGATTTCTGGTGCTAGAAATTGTTAAGATGAGTATGAGAGGAGGGGACCTTCATAACAAGACTGAGGGCATTGAGCAAAGGTGGATCCTGTCTTTTCAGGCAGATAAACCACCGGGATTGAATAGCAGGGTTCCCTTAAACCTGCTTTAAAATTCAGGAATCGTAAGCACTAGTAGTTTTATATCTGTCATAGACTGTTAGTTTTAGTTATTACATACATTTGCATGTATTTATTTGTATGCATTCTTTTTATTGTACAATATATATATATATATATATATATATATATATATATATATATATATATACACACACATATATTTTAATTCTAAAGGAATGTGTTTTTAAATGCTTGTGTTAATGTTTCAGTTAGTGCCTGTGGTTGACAAGCACTTGATTGTTCTGCTTTAGTGACATACTATTTAAACATGTCATTGTGTTTTATAAATGTAGTCTGATGAGGCAACATCTGGTTGCGAAAGTGCTTACTTTTGGTTTATTAAAGTACTTGCTGTCTGCATCTAGAGTTTTTCTTTGCCTTCAATATATATTTTTTCACGTTGGATACTTGATTCGGTAGTGTAGTGTTTTCTTTATTTTTATCTCATTTGTTCTCCTTATTCTACCGAACATGGCAGAAGGGACAGTTGAATTGCTTCTAAATGGACTGAATAGTCAACTGACATCAGCAGCTATTTCTGATATCAACAGGAAGAGGTTTGACCGTTTCAATCAACTTCTTGATGTTACCAACAACCCTCTACTTCCAGTAGAGATTAACACACTGGAAAGCATACCCTCGGAGAACATCAGTATGCAGAATGGGTTTATGAGCAAGTACCAAGAGGTAGAGAACAAATTATACAAGTATAAGTGACTGCAATGGCAGCGCTTTCACCTTGAAGCCTCACTCAAGCACAATATAGTACCCAGAGGGCTACGAGTACTCACTATGCCAAGTTACGGCCAAATGTATCCAGAGCTCCTTAGGTGTTGGCAGATGTTAAATTTAGAGTGCAGTGCCAAGTACATGCAACTATTTATAGATTTCTTCCGACCTATGGAATCAGAGTTACATGGTGAGATTAATGGACTGCAGAATGAGATTTACGATCTGTATTCAGCTGACGTTATAGGAGACAAGATGGAATCGTTGCATGAGAGCATACTTGGGTATGACAAAAGGTTATCTGCAACCAAGACCCGTAAATTGCAGAGAGACCTCCATGATTTCCAGCATGGAAATGTATTTTCTTGTGCCAGAGAGAGGGAACAAGTGGATTTGGTTCAACGGGATACTATGAAGGGGCGGAACAACAGCACTGAAACAGCAGCAACTAATGGCAGCAATCATCAACACCTAGCCCCACCTCCATTTGCTAGGAGCAATGTGAACATAGCTACAGGTATTTCCACTAATGAAGTAAATTCATTAACCAAAGCAGAAATAAGTAATAACCCCAATACAATGAGGCATGATGTTCCCTTTATGGATGCAAACTCTAGTTGCCAGACAGTGAGACAGAAAGAGTTAGTCGAAGGAAATTCTGGCAACAATGGCACAAATAGCCTTGGGAGTTCCACGGCTTCTACACAAGGGTGTTTTTTACTGAAAAATCCACTTCTGATAAGAGGAAGATCCAGAAGTCGGGTCAAGGTAGGGGGAATGGGCCATCAACACAGCACCGAGGAGCTAACGAAAATTGGAAAGAAGGTGAGACAGGTCTAGTTTACAATATATCATCTCATTTACTAACTGAATGGCAACTGTCTTTACTTAATAAGGGCTTGAGTTTTGTGCCTGCGCAGAAGGGAAATTTAGTAGAAGTATTGCACGATTTCAGGATGTTTGGCAGAACCCTCAATTTGAAAACTATGTTCAAAGGGAATATACAGGAACAATGTATTTTTAAAAAAATGAATACTTTCATTCCCCCTGTGAATTCTGTTATTGATTTGTTTGTTGAAGTTTGTGATAAACAAATGAGACATTTTTAAAGACGAGGTTAAACCTACATTTTTTTAAACATGTCTGTGACTGACTATGAAGCTCTATACGAACTTAGGAATTTGACTTCCATAGAAATATGACCTGCCGATAAAGGTGGCAGCATTGTTCTTTTGGACAAAGAATTATACCATAGTAATATGATGTGTCTACTAGGTGATGTAAGTACATATGATCATATCTGTAGATGAAGTTAAAAGCATCATTGACAGGGTTGATTTTCTTGTCTTTGACCTACTCATCAGCCGAATGATCTCTGAGCCTATATTTGACTATTTTAAAGTGGAACACCCAGTTATACCTATAGGTTTTGGCTTGCCCAAGATCCATAAGCACTTAACAATTGCCCCTATGCACCCAATAGTGTACAGCAGGGGCTGGACGACCGAACCTTTGTCAATATTTGTTGAGAAAAATTTACATCCAGTCTTAGATCAATGTGAAACTGTATTGAAGGATACCAAAGGTTTCTTGAGAGAATTGAGTGACCATTTGGAACCCATTGAGACTGAATTTTTTTTTTTACTCTGGATATAGAGTCATTGTTTATAGTTATTCCTAATGACTGGGGCATAGGGAATGTTAATGAGTTATTACTACACAAGGGCATGAATTCAGAGAAGGTTAGATTACTATGTGCTCGATTGGAGATCATTCTTGAGAACAATGTGTTCATTTTTGGGAATGAACATTATTTACAGAAGGTTGGCGTGGCTAAGGGCACGGCCTGGGCCAATAGCTACGCCAACCTTTCACTTGTACAATGGGAAACCACCACCATTCTCTCCAGTGATGTATATGGAGCTTCCATAGCATGGTACAAGCGTTTTGTGGACGATGACTTTTTGCTGTGGTGTGCACTGAAGATCGTCTGAAAGAATTTTTAAGTTATATCAATCAAGTCAGTACTTTTCTCAGATTCACCTCTAAATATTCTTTGCATGAAATTGAATTCGTAGATGTTAAGGTAAACAGAGATCAAATGCATTCTGTTTTCACTATGTTATATAGGAAGCCAGTAAGGAAAAATACATAACAAGAGCATGCACCCCAGACACACCAAACACAATGTGCTCAAGGGGCAGATGCATCGCATTATGCGGTTGCATAATGAAGATGACCAATTGAGACTTGCCTTAGACACACTCAAATGTGAGTTTCTTGAAAGAGGCTATAGACTAAGTGACATTGAAAATGAAATAAATAATTCATGGTTTGAGAGACAAGGCAGGTGTGTACCACATTGTGAGAAGAGAGATAGATGTCACGAGACAAGAGATGAAACAGGAGCAGTGGCTCTCTCCAATATTAATACTACTGTCAAAGCATTGAGAATGCCCCTTACATTTGCTAGTAATATAAACATAATATGTGATGTAATTAAGAATAATTGGGACATTCTGACTACAGTTGGTGAGTTAGAAGAAGTGATAGTTGATACACCTAGTTTTTCTTTTCGTAATAACAGATCATTAAAAAGCAACCTCTGTTATAAATCCCATGACACATATAGACCTATTAGATCTGACAGATTAGGCACATATGCCTGTAGAAGATGCATGGCATGCACATACATTCATAAAGGTGCATTGTTTGTACACCCAAGCCTAGGTTATAGACCTGATTGTGGCTTCTATGCAGATTGTACAAGTAGAAATGTGATTTATTTCTGTTATTGCATATTATGTCATTCATTCTATATTGACAAGACTAACCGTTCACGCAAAGAAAGAATTTTAGAACATTTAAGGGACATAAGGAACGGTAAAGAAAGCAGTGCACTAGCACTGCATGTCAAGAAGGAAGGTAGTAATCATGAATTTAGATTTCTGGTGCTAGAAATTGTTAAGATGAGTATGAGAGGAGGGGACCTTCATAACAAGACTGAAGGCATTGAGCAAAGGTGGATCCTGTCTTTTCAGGCAGATAAACCACCGGGATTGAATAGTAGGGTTCCCTTAAACCTGCTTTAAAATCCAGGAATCTTAAGCACTAGTAGTTTTATATCTGTCATAGACTGTTAGTTTTAGTTATTACATACATTTGCATGCATTTATTTGTATGCATTCTTTTTATTGTACAAAAATATATATATATATATATATATATATATATATATATATATATATATATATATATATTTTTTTTTTTTTAATTCTAAAGGAATGTGTTTTTAAATGATTGTGTTAATGTTTCCTGTGGTTGACAAGCACATGACTGGTCTGCTTTAGTGACATCATAGTATTTAAACATGTCACTGTGTTTTATTAATGTAGTCTGATGAAGTGACATCTGGTCGCGAAAGCACTTACTTTTTGTTTATTAAAGTTCTTGCCGTGTGCATCCAGTGTTTTTCTTTGCCTTCAAGACTGCAATCCAAATTGCAGCTTGCTACAGATCCCCCATCATGACCCAAGATTCTCACTAAACCTATCTAAACATAGTGGAAAATATTAAGATGCAACCAAACACCCTAACACTGGGTGATTTCAACTACCATGCCATTAAGTGGGAAAATGACTCGGGTACCAACACCTTTTCCCAACGGTTCTTGGAATTCATACATTCCAATGTCCTGGATCAACTAATCCATTGTCCCACCAGGGGCTCCAATATCCTAGACCTGGTCATTACCAACATGGGAGATAGATTCTCCACACCTGTGGTCACCCCTTCATTGGTCAGGTCTGACCGTAAGCAAATCACCCTTGACATCCACATCCCACCCCCACCCCCCCAGTAAGGAAACCTCTGTAAAAAACTTCTCCAAAGCCAACTTCATGCTACTTAAGTCAGAAGTGACAAACTTCATGGCACCCATGCAGACGGGAGCTGAAAGTTCAACTGCTGAATCCTACACTAAGGAACTGTACGAGCACATCCACTCGTGCATGAATTGTGCCATCCCAAATAGAACCAAGATGCACTCCTCCAAAAAAAGGAAGCCAATCTGGTGATCCCCTGCCATAAACAAACTATACAACAAAAGGAAGAAACTGTTGCAGAAAAGAGGAAAATCTCAGGATGCAAAAAGCTCCCTTACCAGCCTCAGTAAGAAGCTGAGATCCATCATAAAATCCTCCAAAGCTAGTTATGAAAATAAAATTGCCAAAGATTCCAAAGACAACCACAAGGTATTTTATAGTTATGTCAAGAATCTAAATGGCAATGCTCAGATCTTCTCTGAGCTACAATAGAATGGCATTAAATACACTGATCCCAAGGATATTGCCAATATCCTGACAGATCTATTTATTGCCAACTTCACACCCCTCTCACCCCTAAAGGACCCATCTCAACACCAAAAGATTGCCAAATTCCGGTAATCACGGCCACACAGGTAGAAACCGCACTCTCCAAAGCTAATAATACAGCATCCATGGAACCAGATGACATCCCGGGCTGTGTACTACATAAACTACAAAATGAACTGGCACCTCACCTAAGTGTCATGTTGAATCATAGCCTCATCTCAGGCTTTGTGCCCACTGAGTGGTGCACAGCTACAGTTATCCCACTCCACAAGGGGGGATCCACCTTGGATTCCGGGAACTACCATCCCAGCAGTCTGATGAGCTTGATCTGCAAGGACATGGAAATGCATTATCATGGAACTTATAAACAAAGACATTGGCAACCTTCAAACTTTAGACCCCAACCCAGTATGGGTGCATGAAGGGCCGATCTTGTCTCTTGAACCTGATTGACTTTTTCAAATCAGTCTCCAGAGCTGTGGACAAGGGTAAGGGAGTCCACACAGCCTATCTGGACCTCACCAAGGCTTTTGACACCATCCCCCACTCTGGAATCATAGATAAACTTACTATGCTGGGCATAAATCCCTACGTCACTCGATGGGTTGCCAACTGGCTTACTGAGAGAATTCAGACAGTAAAAGTAGCCGACTCCAAATCCAGCTACAGACAAGTGACAAGTGGAGTACCTCAGGGTTCAGTCCTGGGACCACTCTTGTTTGGCATCTACTTCTCTGAAGTACGGGCCAACACTAAGGGATTCTGGCTAACAAAGTTCACAGATGACTGCAAACTGGGAGCCATTACCGAATCCCCAAATGAAATGGATATTCTACAAAAGGGCCTTACAGAAACAGATGCTTGGTGCCAGAGCCATGGGCTCAAGCTTAATGCCAAGAAATGTATAGTTATCCCCTTTGGGAAAAAAAACATGTACCCATGAATTATCACATAGGTGGCAGTACTCTAAACAGTGAAAGTGTGATAAGAGACTTAAGGACCCAGGTAGACAGTGGTCTCACCTTCAATAACCACATTGCCACAACAGTCATGAAATCCTTCTATGTGGCAGACCTCATCACTAAGGGCTTTTCATCCAGAAAAAGGATGTCATTGTCCCACTGTACTCATCCCTCATTAGACCCATTATAGAGTACAATGCCCCATTTGGTATGTACCTCACAAGACATCTGCAACAGCTGGAAAGGCCGCAGAAATAATTCACTAAAAGAATCACAGGCCTAAAGCAGATGCCCTATGCTGACTGTCTAAAAAACTCCAGCTATACTCTGTGGCATATCGTCTACTCAGAGGCGATCTCTACTTAACATACAAGGCCATGTCAAACCCTGAGCTGTTGGACATGCTCCACTTAAAGAAATCCCAATCCCTCAGAGCCACATGCTCCAGAGTTCTAAACATTGTCATCAGAATTAAAAAAACATGCTGGAGGGATAGGTTCCTGACCCAGAGTCTCCCCATACTCTGGAATAGACTGCCCATACATGTCATGCAGAATGCCTCCTTGGCCTTCTTCAAAAGGAACCTTGATGATTGGATGGGAGATAGGAAATTCACCCCGGGGATCACATCAGTCACCCTGCTAGACAGGGGTCCAGGGAAGTAAATACTGTGGAAAGAAATAGCCACGGAATTATTTGGCTAGGCTTGTATAGGCCCTAGTGCCGATAGCCTAGTACCAACCTATGAACCTATGAACAGTCAGACACACATCCGAAAGACCTGGGCCTATCAGTCCTAACTACCTTGTCAGTGTGTCCAATGTGTTACAGGTAGGCTGCACACAGCACATGTATAACTGGGCTGGATAGTGTTATCAGTTACCTGCATGGTTGATGGTGACAGTGGTCACCATACAGTGGTACATGGGACAAGTACTGGGGGTACCATGGTGTAATGACAGTATACCCAGCACTCACACCCCACTGTAGATATTGTACACACTGGAACCCATGATGACACCCTGATACACCCACCATCACACATTGACCAGGACTGCAATACAACCCCTTCTTCATCCCAAGAGTGCTACTACAGGGATATGCATCTAATGCGCATGCCACAGGCATAGTAGGGTGATGCATTGTCATGTCTCTCCTATGGGCAGCAACATCACTATCCCTAATACTGTGTGGCAATGCATATTGTAATAGGAATATCTGGCCTCGGAATGCTGTACCCTACATATATACACACACATGCACACATACACACTTGCCAGAACTCAGTGGGTAATCCAAGCTTATCAACCCATTTGTACAACAGTGTTGTGCTGGTACTGCAAGGCCCAGGTATCCCTTAAGGAGAGGAGCGTAACAAGGTACATGTAATGTCCGGTACATCAGCAGCCACATATAACTATGGCAATGGGTGGTGCGGTGGGTGTGAAAGGCCGCAGGGTATTCCCTATTACAGGTCTACTAACACACAGATACTAATATTCTTAGTAATGCACACATACACATTTGTCAGTACTGGGGTGCATCGGTGCAGGTATTCTTAGGTGTGTACCTGGCTATTGTCCATTGAGAGATGGGAAGTGTAGGGGATGTGTGTACAGTAGTATCATGCCACCTGCCATATGCCAGCAGGCCAACTATCTACAGACACCACTGTGGTGACCCTCAGCATGAGAGTGACATGCATCAGCCAATCCTCGAGGTGCTTCCTGCAGAGGGCTGGTGAGGTGCTCCAGTTGACATGTATGCAACATGTATTACATGACATGGTTAGTGTCTGTCTTGGAGACCTGTACCCAAGCATGTCCTGTTGACTGTGGAAGTGCAGTGGAGGTATCTGTGGCATGTAGTGCATACAGGGTGTTGAGTCCTATTTTGCCATTTATAACACAGCTGGGCAGACATGTCAGTTTCAGTCAAGCATAGATTACCTGTATATATCCAAGATGGATACCTGACATCTGCACATCTGTAAAGGGACTGACAGACATCAGCTCACCAACTAACTATGCAGTAGGATAAATGTGTTGACAGAGAGACATCTGACACTACATGATGGCAGCCCTCACTGACATGTGCTATACATATAGTAGTCTACAGTTATTTTCCACATATCAGGTCATTATCCAGTAGGAAATATATAATGTGACACAGCTCACACACCAGGAACACCAGGAACATGACAGTGAGGACTCAGAGTCTATCTATTCTTGCAGGGGTGTTTGTTTTCAGTACTACAATTAGCAATCCCCTCTTGCTTGGGAAAGCACTGTCAACAGTAGTAACGCAATGATGCACTACATGCCACTGTGACTGTATATAACCTGGGATACTACCCTTGTATCTAACGCATTCACATGGATAAGAGTGTTGTACAACACATATATACTCAAGAGTCCCAGACAGGTGACTCACACCCCTTGCAACAGTTATGACAGAACATAGACGCAAGTTATATAAATGGCATTACATACACTAATTACAGATATCATTACACTGCTATGTTATCAGACTGGAATGTGAGCGCTGGTTACCAGGGCTGAACCATGCTTAGTAGGTGTCAACATTGCTGCAATATAACAGCTAGGCACATTTGCACAGTGGTAAGCGAGGACTACACGGTGTAAGCGCACGTACATTTAACCATACATTAGCACCATTTAGCTTCGAGCAAACCCAAGCAAATGCACTTAAAGCTGCTCAGAACTGCTTTAACCACTCTGTATCCAACTGCCCCTGTTCTGCCCAGCAACAAAATAAGCAGCCCTTGCAGGTCTTGAACCTAGGACACTGCACACTATAGCCACAACTGTTAACCACTACACCATGATATCTGTGATGAGAGCTGTTGTTTTTCCAATATATCTATCAGTACACATATTGAATAGTATTGAACAATTGCTGTGCCTTCCACAATTGTATAGTACTTGTTAGTGATATTACTGTATAGTGAAGCTAAGACACAAACACAAACTGGATCTGTACTACCAAAAGAAGAAGCACCACAGTGTATCCAACTGCCCAAATAAATTCTGCAAGCACGATGAGTTAATGTACTGTTTATTACAAAAAACAAAAAAAATCACATAAAGCGCTTTTCGTCAGGCCACACAGCCCAACTTCTTCAGATAATTATACAACATAGGCCATACACTATATAGGAAGTGAAAAGGAAGTGAAAAGCCAGCTGGTTCCTGAATCAGCAGGAATCAGCTGCTCTTAAATTGGCAACCACCTTCATTCATTGCCTAAAGTATATAGCTTAAACAGTTCTCATCTAACACATTGTTTTAAAGCAATATTTTAAAATAATATTTTAAAATAATAGATAAATAGTGCAAAAGATCAGTGTAAAAAATCTAAAACCAATAATTATCTATTATGAAATATTAATGCAATTAAAATTAAAATGAACAGTGTATGTGTGTATTTATATTTATGTTTTGTGTTCGAGTATAATAAACCTTAAAAGCATATAAATAAAAACATGTAAGTGAAAAACAGCAAAACATGACTTAAAAAGCTGAAGAGAAGGGGATATAGTGGGTGCCCTTGAGTTGAGTGAGTTGAAATGGATACTCAACCTTAGGGCACATATAGAACCAGGCTTGAATTCAGCCTTAAGTATCAAACCTGCTCTGTTGGGTAATATATGAAGTTGTTTTAATTTTGTTAGTTTTTAAATGTGTTCATATATTTTTTATATATGTTAGATCCCGTTGTTTTAGGGCTCCGTATATAATTAGGTTGTAATTTTATTACATATGTTTTTATGAATGTCTGTTTTTAATCATGTTGGATATATAGAGATAGTAGGGTTTGTATTTTTAAAATACAATGCGCGTCTATATATAATTAAATGTATGTTTCTACAAGCATTGGTTGAAATAATGTTGATGGTTTAGAAATCTGGCCGTCTCTTTAAATGCTGATAAATAATCATGTTAATTGCTTGATTTAATTGATTAATTAGGGTGGATATGGTATGTATATAAAGATTAGGATCTACCTTTTGTATTGTAACCTGAGGAAGCGCACTAGGTTAGTGCGTGAAAGCGCTTGTTCTCTCTCTCAAATAAATTGCTCAACTGTTCACAGTGCTTCGTGGTGGTTCCTTGCAAGTCTATAGATATTCTTGCCAGCTTTACGCTTCTTTGCTTGGGACCTTTGGATGGTCGCACTTGGTCTGTTGCTGATATTACTGCTTCTTATCTTTTACCTGGTCGACCAACACGCGATGGATGTACCAAATATTGAGCTTGATTATAATCCGGCAGGTATGGGCTGTACCGAGGACTGGAATGGGTTATTTCACCAACAAGATAACCCTCTTTTGAACTTTGATGTCAGAGGTAATACTTCATATACTGCTATATCTAGTACGGAGAATTTACAAGATTTTTATGGGGCGCTTAGAACACTAGAGAATGACCTTTATAAATTACATCGGCTTATTTGGCAAAGGAAGCACCTGGAGGCGTGCTTGCACTTTAAGGTCATTCCACGAGGTATGCGTGTTCTATGTATGCCGAGTTATGGGGATGCCCACCCTGAGCTCTTGCGGAGGTGGCAACAATTGAATATAGACCTTAGTAATAAATACATTCAATTGCTTATTGACTATTTTTTGCCTGTTGAGGCTGAGCTCATTACGAAAGTGGAAGGTGAGCACAAGAATATTACCCAGTTATTCAAAAGTGATTTATGTGTCTCTAAATTAAATAACATGCTGAGACAGCTCACATTATATAGCAGTAAGCTTGAACAAATCAAGCTCAGAAAACTTAAGCGTGACTGTAATGACTTTCAAATGGGCCGCATTTTTGTGTGGCCGAGATTTAATGAAGCGGCTGTATTAAATGAGGTCAATGACCAGGTTGACAATGCACCACCTAGCACCCCCAATACCATTAGTGCATCTAATCTGCAGAGTAATTCTTTTGGCAGTGTTATTTCAACTAATCTGAACACAGAAACTGATGTTGCATTATCTGGTTCTTCACTCCCTTGTAACCAACAATGCCTCAAAGCATCTGAAACAGTGGGAGCTAAACCTAAAACGAATGTTCATGGTCTGAACATCACACCAAATGTAGCGGCTTCTTTAAACTTCCCTCTACCCTACAAGAATCGAACGGCGGCACGCTCAACAAGCAGAGGGAGAGGCAAACGGAAGTTATCGGGAGAAGTCCGAGAACCCAGGAGAAAAAAGAATTGAATGTTCTATTCTTTAATTTAGCTTCCAAGGAGTTTACTGAAACTGAATGTTCTATCTTGAACAAGGGACTTTCATTTATTCCCGCTAGGAAAAGTGAACTGTCTGATACTCTCATTATGCTTCGCAAATTTACAAGGAAGGTAACATTAAAATTATTTTACAAGGACTCTGATGCTAATGACACTGTTTTTAATTCAGTTGTACTTAAAAGAAAGAGTACCTATGTACCACCTGTGTCAGGTTTGGTTGAATGTTTTCAATGTGCCTGTGAATATGATTTCTACCGTTACTATAAGGATAGGAAGCATAAACATCTTTTTACTAACTTGAATATGCTACAGAAATGTAGCCTCGAATCCATATGTAATGATAACAGTTTGGTGTTTAAACCTGCAGATAAAGGGGGGGGGTGTGGTCGCTATGGATTTAGCAATGTATAAAGATTTGATGAATGAAATGTTAAATGATGATGTAGCTTATCTTCAAATAAGTAAAAATGAAGTAGAACCCATTGTTAGGAATGTGCACGATACATTTTATGATTTGCTGATGACTAGGTGTGTGGATAAATGCCTCTATGATTTTTTAGTAATTGAGACCCCACTAATTCCCCTTATTAAGGGGCTTCCCAAGATACATAAGGGGATATATCCGCCACCTTTGTGCCCCATAGTATCTGGGAAGCTCTGGGTCACGGAGAATGCCTCCATATTTGTACAATCGAAGTTAGGCCCTTTAGTGGGCAGCATACCCACAATTTTGAAAAATTCTTATAACTTATTGACGGATTTGAAGGAAGCCTCTTTGCTTAAACATCTAAAGCATGATACATTGATGGTTACTTTGGATATAAAACGCTTATTCACAAGTATACCTAATGAGTTTGGAATTGATGCTGTCAGGAGCTGTCTGACTGAGCTTAGTAATCTGGCAAATGATGATCAGATGACGGTTTGTACCCTTTTGGATACAATACTGAATAACAATGTTTTTTTGTTTCAGGATAGAATATATAGGCAGACATGGGGGGTTGCCATGGGCACCCCATGTGCCAATGCCTATGCTAACCTGGCAGTATATCAATGGGAGAAGATGTACATTTTTAATGATGAAAGATACAAGGATAATGTCATTCTATACAGACGTTTTGTAGATGACATTCTTCTTTTCTGGAATGGGGATGTTGAATCACTAGATAATTTTGTTGACTACATGGGCTCAACAACTACTTTTTTGGAATTTACTTATGAATGCTCTACCAGCAGAGTAGATTTCCTTGATATTACCATCAATAAGGATGACAAATGTGTAATTACAACGTCTCTTTTCAGGAAATCCTGTTGGAGAAATGGCATCCTCCATTTTGAGAGTATGCATCCTAGGCATGTTTTTCCAAATGTGGTTAAAAATCAAATGTGTAGGATAGCTAGGTTATGTAGTAGCCCAGAGGACATGAATTACCAGATGAATTTCCAGGAAAGCTGCCTTATTGACCAGGAATATCCAGCTCAGTTGGTGTCCAACCAAAGAAATAATGTTCCAGATACTATCAGGTCAGCACAAAAACAATGGCATTACATTGGTACGCCAAGAAATGATAGAAAGAAAATACAGTATGACATTAGGTATACCAGTGATATAGGGCATATAGAGAATATTATTAAAAACAACTGGAAGTTATTAAGTATGGATAAGGATCTGTCCAAAATAGTGGGTGATAGGCCAAGTTTTAGATACAATAATTGTCTGAACCTGAAGAGACTATTGTGTAAGGAGAAGGTTGAGATTGAACCCATAGACATCAGGGTTAATTATAGACAAGGCACTTTTCCATGCAGGAAATGTTGTGTGTGCAAATATATTTCTAGTGTTCAGAGGCTTGAACTTACAGATATAGGCATAGTGTTTGAGCCAAAGTTCTATGCGACATGTGATACGGTCAATGTTATCTATTTAGCTTTATGTGAACCTTGTGGGGCCTACTATGTGGGTATGACCACGCGTAGGTTCAAGGACCATATTTATAACCACGTGTATGACATTAGGAAAGGAAATACCACCAATGTGTTGGCCAGACATTGCCAACAGTTTCCGTCACATGTATTTAAATTTAGGGTTCTGCAACAGCTACATCATAACAGAAGAGAAGGGGATATAGTGGGTGCCCTTGAGTTGAGTGAGTTGAAATGGATACTCAACCTTAGGGCACATATAGAACCAGGCTTGAATTCAGCCTTAAGTATCAAACCTGCTCTGTTAGGTAATATATGAAGTTGTTTTAATTTTGTTAGTTTTTAAATGTGTTCATATATTTATTTATATATGTTAGATCCCGTTGTTTTAGGGCTCCGTATATAATTAGGTTGTAATTTTATTACATATGTTTTTATGAATGTCTGTTTTTAATCATGTTGGATATATAGAGATAGTAGGGTTTGTATTTTTAAAATACAATGCGCGTCTATATACAATTAAATGTATGTTTCTACAAGCATTGGTTGAAATAATGTTGATGGTTTAGAAATCTGGCCGTCTCTTTAAATGCTGATAAATAATCATGTTAATTGCTTGATTTAATTGATTAATTAGGGTGGATATTGTATGTATATAAAGATTAGGATCTACCTTTTGTATTGTAACCTGAGGAAGCGCACTAGGTTAGTGCGTGAAAGCGCTTGTTCTCTCTCTCAAATAAATTGCTCAACTGTTCACAGTGCTTCGTGATGGTTCCTTGCAAGTCTATAGATATTGAATAGTATTGAACAATTGCTGTGCCTTTAACAATTGTATAGTACTTGTTAGTGATATTACTGTATAGTGAAGCTAAGACACAAACACAAACTGGATCTGTACTACCAAAAGAAGAAGCACCACAGTGTATCCAACTGCCCAAATAAATTCTGCAAGCACGATGAGTTAACGTACTGTTTATTACAAAAAACAAAAAAATCACATACAGCGCTTTTCGTCAGGCCACACAGCCCAACTTCTTCAGATAATTATACAACATAGGCCATACACTATATAGGAAGTGAAAAGGAAGTGAAAAGTCAGCTGGTTCCTGAATCAGCAGGAATCAGCTGCTCTTAAATTGGCAACCACCTTCATTCATTGCCTAAAGTATATAGCTTAAACAGTTCTCATCTAACACATTGTTTTAAAGCAATATTTTAAAATAATATTTTAAAATAATAGATAAATAGTGTAAAAGATCAGTGTAAAAAATCTAAAACCAATAATTATCTATTATGAAATATTAATGCAATTAAAATTAAAATGAACAGTGTATGTGTGTATTTATATTTATGTTTTGTGTTCGAGTATAATAAACCTTAAAAGCATATAAATAAAAACATGTAAGTGAAAAACAGCAAAACATGACTTAAAAAGCTGAAAGTCAAATACACTCTAAGACAATAGTATGCATAGACCATTTTAAACACAGCATAAAGGTCAACTCCTAACCAAATTTTTAAGTTGTAGAATGCACTTAATTGAATACATTTTGTTGATGCCCAGAGGGTAACATGCAAAGGTAAGTAATTGCCAACTCAATTCTAATTTCTCTAAGAGCAAGGAAAGAGGCCCTCCTCTAGGGTCTTAGGCAATACAATCTATAGCCCTAAAAGTATAACCATGGGTGGGTGCTTTCATAATGTGCCTGGCCAATGCGTTCTCTGATTTGTTAGACCTAATAGGGTATGTGTGTTCATAAACCCTGTTCCTAAGCCTTCTGTCAGTTTTGCCGATATAGAAGGCAGGACAGGTATGACACTTAGCCAGGTATACCACTCCCTTGGAGTTACAATCAAATTTGTACTTAGTGTTGTATTCAAAACCTCTTATACTAAATTTTATTCCCTGCTCCATATATTTACAATAGGGGCATGACAAACACTTGTTCATACCTGCATGGTTAAATGTAACAAAGTTTGAGTACTGAGTTTCCACTAGATTCTTTGTTGTTTCCTTTTCTATAAACTATTCTAGGGAAGTCATTAGGACCTCTTGGTAGATGTGTATCCATGTTTATCAAGTCCCAGTTTTTCCTTAAAATATTTATAAAATCATAACTGTCTATACAATACGTAATAATAAGTCTGTTTTCATTTTCATTTAGTGTCCCATCCTGTAATGTACAACTGTTTGTTTCTAAACTCTGGTTACTTGATAATATTGCTTTGTAAAAGCCCACTTCTCTTTTATTTTTCACTTCCTGACAAATTTCTTGTAGGAGTGAAATAGGATAACCTCTCTTTTTAAACATGTCCATAAGTGTTGAGCATTCTTCAATGAAGTAGTTGTCATCCATAACCATTCGAGCTGCCCTTACAAATTGGCCCTTAACAACCAAACGTTTTTGATGGGCCGGATGGCAGCTACTATAGTGAAGAAATGCATTTGAATATGTTTCCTTTCTATAAATCCTGGCTTTAAAATATTGATTTTGTCTATCCTTACTTAAATCAACATCCAAGTAAGCAATTCTATCCTGTGAAAAATTATATGTGAATTTTAAGAATGTACTAGTGTTGTTTAAGTAAGTTAAAAAGTTAGAAGCCTCCTGTTGGTTACCCTGGAACAGGATAAATATATCATCCAGGAAACATATATAATATTTAATCTTACTTGTGTATGTAGTTACACCAAAGACATGTTCATGTTCCCAGTAGGCCATTACTAAATTTGCAAATGTACTACTGCATGGAAAGCCCATCACCACTCCTATTTTTTGTAAGTAGTATCTGTTGTTAAAAGTGATGTAATTGTTGGAAAGAAATGTGTCCAATAATTCAGCCATCGATTTTATTTCATTCTGGGGGGTTCCCATATCATGTAGTAATAAACTCACCCATTCAATTCCCTCTGTGTGGGGAATTGATGAATACAATTCTTTCACATCTATTGTAAGAAAGTTTAAATCATCTTGATATTGTAGGTGGTTTATATTGTCCAAAAATGTCCAAGAATCTTTACAAATGTACTTTTGTTGAGCCACATATTTCTTTAAAGTGTGGTCAATAAATTTAGAGCAAGCATAAGTACTACTTGCTCTAGCATTGACCAATGGTCTCATGGGTGGATTGTCTATGCTTTTAAGTATTTTTGGTACTCCAAGGATTCTTACTATTTTGGAGACAGCTGATCATAGAAGTAGTAGTTAGAATCATAGAATTAGAGGGAATTATAAGTGTAGGATGTGCACATTTTGTCCATACATATTGGACACAGGTGATTGTTATAGGTTAAATGGTATACACACACACACACATATATATATATATATATATATATATATATATATATATATATATATCAATGGGCATTATAACTGTTGCAGTCTCAATGTGGCAAAGTGTCAGCAATATCCTATATTTTATGTAGGAAAAACTAGTAGGTATTTTAAGAATAGAATTGTTGAAGATTTACTGGATATTAGACATGGTAGGATGACCAATGCATTATGTAAGCATATTAAGAGAGCATACTGGTCATGAATTTAAATTTTTGGTAATCCAGCAAATTATTAAGATTTCTCAGGGAAGAAGTCTGGACATGCACTTAGATATCTGTGAGTTAAAATGGCAGCTGCATTTGAACACAACTGAGAATCCAGGCATTAATGAAGCCACTGCTATTACTTGTGTTTTAAAATTAAAAACAATTTAGGATAAATTTTTTTTTAGGACAGAATATGTACACATATATGCATTATTCTTTTAGTGTATATACATTATGTATTTGTTAAATACATTTTAATGTATTAATTATGTTTTAAATTATGTCAATTAATTTTGCTTGCATAATTAATTAATTGAGTAATTGTTTAAATGATGTGTTATTTAAAGGCTGGGTGGAGATGTATAGATTGTTCTGAGGAAGTCCCTATGAAGTGGGAAGAAAGTGCTTAACTGTTATTAAAGGTTGTACTCTTCAGTTGCTGTGCTGTACTTTTTTGGTTCTACAGTTTTGTGTTTGAGAAGAAGTTCGTATAAACTGTAGTAACAGTATGCTACGTTAGTAGCAAGCAGTTTGCTTTAGTTTAAAAAGAAGAATGTTTAAAACTAAAACAGTATAAACTACAGCAACTGTTTACTACATATGTAGCAAATAGTTTGCTATAGTTTAAAAGAAGATATTTTTTTCTTAATAAAATATGCTGAAGGAGAGTTCAGAGCAGGGCACAGAAACTGGACCTGAATGCCTGGGGCAGGAGGGAGAGGAGGGCATGTCATGCAATTGGTCACCACAAGTAGAAGAAACATCTGTTTTATTTATTTATTTTTTGGCTGTTCAGTGGGGGGCTTAGATCAAACTGTAATAAGGCAATCACTTACAATATACAGCAATGTAGTGAAAAGTTTATTAGAGTGAAGTGAATTTTTTTTTTTTTTTTGCTTATGTTTGGGTGGGACATTGGTTCATAGTACTGCCCAGTGTGCTGGTTGAACCAGCTATGCTTCTGTGGATGGAGACTGTCAACAGACCATGCTACTTTAACTGGAGTGGTCCATACCTCACCCCTCTAAGCATTAAAATATTATTTAAAACATTGTCACCCCCCTAGTACCTTTGTTTGGCAATGCCAGACTGAAAGTACTTCTGACATAGCAAATCAAAACCAAGAAAATTTAAAGGTGTTATTGCTCAATGCTAGGAGTCTAAACTAAACACTCCACTTCATTGAAGGTCTCCTCACCACAGAGAATGCTGGCATCTGAGCAGTCACTGAGACATGGTTTAAAGCGGTTGAAGGCTCATTGGTAGTGCAAGGCTATACATTCCACACATTTAGATCAGCTACTACACAGACAGGGAGTAAAGATCGAGGTATCTCAGTTTACATCAAACATATATACTTCAAGACTGGTCAAACAGGACAATGAACTTGAGCTTCTTCATGTTCAAATCACCATAGCCAAAATCCCATACCACTTCCTTGCAAACTATAGATCCCCCACTATGATTCAGGAAAACTATAATATGTATTTAAGCTTAATGGAAACACTAAACGTTCAACCCAATGCAATATTCATGGGCAACTTTGCTTACCCTGCTATTAACTGGTAATCATATATGAATGACACCAAACATGCAATCACAGAGACTTCTGGATTTCATAAGCACAAACTCCCTGGACCAGAGTGTCAATATGCCGATCAGGGTGTAAACGTACTAGATCTGGTCTTCACTAACATGGGAGAGCGCTGCACATTCCCTAGTGTAACTTTGTCTCTGGCAAGGTCAGACCACAAAATGGTCACCTGCGAAGTAAAAAATAAAACCTGGAACCCCATCTAACCCTGAACTATTCTAAGGCTAATACCCTACTGTTAAGCAACAACCTGGCAAAATTTCAAGCCCCCATAAACACTTAGAATATTGCTGCCTATATGGAAATGTTCACAGAAACCCTATAAAAGCATGTCGATAGTTGCATAGAAGCAGATGTACCCACCAGGAATAAGTACAGAACTTACTTAAAAAAACAAGCCACCTAGGTGGAATTACAGCATCAACAGGTTCTGTAACAGAAGGAAGAAAATAATGGCAAAAATTAGGAAGTGTAACACCCAACAGGATAAAAACACTCATCAAACTGCACAACCAACTCAGAGGAAAAAATAAAGTCTACCTAAGCCAAATTTGAGGTAAATTTATCCTCCCAGGCCAAAACCTCAAAGATAATACACAACTGAGGGCAGAACTCAATGTTAATGAGACACCAGTATCAAACCAGAAGATATAGCAAACCTACTGGCATACAAATTCAGCTCTAACTTTGCCCATCTCTCACTCTCAATCTCCCCTTAGGAAATACAATCAAATATAACTCCACCTCTACTATCACTAGAAACAAGTCCTCAGTGCTCTCTCTCTCTCTCTCTCTCTCTCTCTCTCTCTCTCTCTCTCTCTCTCTCTCTCTCTCTCTCTCTCTCATATCTCATGATGCCTTCTAAATAGCATGAAACATGACATACAAGACCCTATGGAATCACTTTTAACCATAGTCTCCAAGCAGGCTTTGTGCCTAATGAATGAAAGCAATAGTCACACCTTTGCACAAAGGTGGGCCGTCTACAGACCCTGGAAATAACAGATCCATAAATCTCACTAGTCTCATATGCAAAACCATGGAAAGAATTATCATGGAAATGGTCAATAATGATATTGGAAACCTCCAGACACTGGGCCCAACCCAGTTTGGTTTCCTCAAGTGCAGGTCATGCATACTCAACCTGGAGGAGTTGTATGAGAAGGTCACCAAGGCAATTAATGAGGGCAAAATGGTTCACACTGCCTACTTTGACCAGGTCAAGGCAGTTGACACAATACCCCACTTGGGCATTGTTGACAAAACTCAAGCAGTTCGATATAAACCCTTATGTCATGCACATTGTTGACAAAACTCAAGCAGTTAGATATAAACCCTTGTATCACCCAGTGGACAGCCAGCTGGTTCACAGACAAAACCAAGGAAGTTAGAATTAGGGAGTCCAACTCTACAAAGATGCCAGTCACAAGTGGAGTCCCTCAGGTATTGGTCCTGGGACTGCTCTTTTTTGGAATTTACTTCTCTCAAGTCAAGGCCAATGCCAAGGACTGCTGGCTGACCAAACTTTCAGACAACTGCAAATTAGGAGCAATCAAGAAATTCCCCATCGATATTAATTTTCCCCAGGAAGTGCTTACACAGACAAATAAGTTGGGTTAGAACCATGGACTAAAACTAAATACCTAAGAAATGCAAACTAGAATTCTTTGGAAAGTCATCCACCCCTCGTAACTACCATATTGATAATACACCCCTAAGAGCTGGTCCAGTAGTCAGGGACTTGGGGACACACAGACAGTAATCTAGCTTTTGACCATCCTTTGTCTACAGCAGGGCAGAACCCTTTCTATGTTGCACAACTTATTAACAAAGATATGGCATCTAGGTCCAAGGAGGTCATTACTCCACTGTATTCAGCATTCATCAGACCTGTCATTGAGTACAATGCCCACTTTGGTATGTAACTAACCAGGCACATCCAACAATTGGAATATCCACAGAGGTTTCTTACTAAAAAAAACTACTAACTAAACTAGAGTCTACCTACAACAAGATTGCCAGATTCACTGCCCACCAAACTTATAAATCACATCATTATCTTTCACCAAGATGCCTAAACTGGCTGGAATTACCTCACCAGCTTCTAGTCTCCCAATTGCAAATAATTCGCTCTATACCATACCTGAAATCCTTCTGCCCTAGCCTATCTCCCCTCATCTCTCGGTATTCCCCTGCTATGTCCCTCTGACCTTAACCTACTACAAATATACAAACCTAAGACTAAAACTGGCTGCAGCCTCTACAGCTATAATCTTACCATATCATGGAACAAATTACCACTATAAATCAGGTCCCTCAAAAACATCTAAATCAATTCAAAACTGCCACTAGAGAGCACCTCCAAACTCACTAGTCCTGCCACTGCACTCATCTTCCCTGATCTAGCCCATTAATTCATGTATAATCACCAAGACTTCAAACCTTTTAAGCTCGTAAATCTCTTCAAAGTATCACTCTTCTCCATCTCTTATCTCCACTTCTAATGTCACATATCTCATGAACTCTTTTCACTGTTTATTGAGAATGTTTGTATCGAATAACTTCTCTTATGTATGCTTATTATGTTTTTTTTCACTATTATTTTTCTGGTAAAATGTATTCCATTGTATATATATATATATATATATATATATATATATATATATATATATATATATATACATACACATTGTAACCCGCTGACACAGTTTAACACTAAAATTGTAAAACTGTGGAGCTTTTCTCCCCGGGCCTCCACTGAAAAAGAACTATTTAGCTCAGTCGGACTAACCCAGTCAACAAATGTAAAATAAAATGTAAAATAAAATAAATAATAATAAATAAATAAATAAATAAAAAGAATACATGCCATTCCTATCCTTGTATTCTGTCTTCTACAAGCTGTTGAGGGGAGATCTGTGCCTGGCATACAAGGCATCGTCAGACCCCATACCCTGATGGACCTCCTGCATATCCACAAAACAAACAGTACCAGAATTAACCATTCTAAAGATGTAAGCCATGCCTTTGAGATAAACAGGCCCTGCTGGAGAGATGGGTATGTATCCTAGAGACTACCCCTTCTCTGGAACAGGCTCCATATCTATTTGAAGCAGAGTTTCTCCCTAACCTAATTCAACTGTAACTTGGACAATTGGATGGGTAACAAGAACTTCATCCCTGGTTTGGCACCTATGTCTCTAATGGACACAGGCAGCTTGTAAATGGTTTATCTCCCAGGCCCCTGCTTACTCTTATCAAGGGTACAAGAACTTGTCAGAGATTTGGGATGCATGGCTAGGCTTAAAAAGGCTCTAGTGGTTGTTAGCCCAGTACACACCTAGGGACCTAGGGACCTATGAGGCAGTGTATATCTCCCAGTCTATAAAGGAGGTAATTAAAGTCTCCCATGAAGTGGGTATTCGGTTTACTGGTGAGTGTTTCCAGTAGGTCTCGGAACAAGCTATGAGATTCTAGGGACATAGAGGGTGACCTTTAGCTTGCTAGAATACAGTGTGGGACTTTGTCTATAGTAATTTGCATGCGGATGAATTCCAGGGCATCATCCTGTTTAACCAACCCAGACTTACGTTTGTCTACTACACACTTGTCTGTGCAGCTGATGGTCTAAATATGTAGCAGGCATTGAAGCCTTGCATTGCCAGAGTACTTTCTGTGGATTTAAAACATCTTGGTAGCGGCACAAATGTTTATATTCTCCAGAGATTAATATTTATTTATTATTTATTTATTTATGTATCTGACATTTATTTACTGGGAAAGTCTGATTGTACCAGAGAGTATCCATTTTCAGAAGAAGCACAGAGAGAAAAGCACCAAAGACATCAAGTTACATAGACAAGAGTATATGAGGACAGAAACTTTGATTCCATTGTAGAGTTATAAATCAATGAACATAAAACTAAAGTGAAAGTACAATATGAGAGCAGAGAAATTGGTTACATTGTAGACTTTTAATATCATAAAATTTTAAATTTTTAAAAAAACGTAAAGTAAAAATTATTAAATGGTTTTAAATCTCTTGAAACAGTACACTGCTTGCTATATGTATAGATGGACCTACTTCACTTGACCTAAAACATGACTGGCACCCATTTGACCAACACCCAATTGACCTAAATTTCATTTGACTGACAACTCATTTGACTGACTCCCATTTCACTGACAGCTGAATTTCAACATACTAAATCTTAAACCATAGACAAGCACACTTAGAACACCAATAACTAACCCTTTCCAGAACTTAAACACTACTAGCTTACACTCTTAACAGAAACGGAACAATGTACAACCCAATGTGCTCCCACCCATAATTATATATAATAACTCCAGGATCGCACTACAGTGGGGAAAAGGGCATATACCTTTAACTTGCCTCACAGTACTCTACACTCTGCCACTACTTCTAGAAACGCACAAAACATTCGCCAAATTACCTTAGATACTTCCCATAAAAATGTAAAGAGACAAACCCACATTTAGAAACACTACAACACTACTTTCTACATGACTATCAGAATTCTAAAAGTCTGCACTGTAAGTTACAGTAATTCTTTTTATCACAAGCAAGTCACAGGTGAAGGAAAACCCACAACAAGTCTATGTCTTAAATGGTGAAATGGGAGTCAGTCAAATGAGTTTTCAGTCAAATGAAATTTAGGTCAATTGGTTGTCGGTCAAATGGGTGACAGTCAAATGAGTTTTAGGTCAAGTAAAGTAGACCCATATATATATATATATATATATATATATATATATATATATATATATATATATATATATATATATATATATATATATATATATATATATCAGTCAGAAATATAGTTGGGTTTAATATAAAGAAGAGCTCAGAAATAGTTTACATATGAGCAATATGAGTATAAAAAACCAGATACTTTTAGATCAAAAATATTAGAGATGGAGAGACAGGTAAAAGGGGACATAGTCCTAAAATTGAGACGTGGATATGAGTGGGTACAGAAGGAATTAAAGGAGATGAGACAAGGATGGGAGTGGTTAGAACAGATTAAAGGGAGATGAGAAAAGTGAGGGCAAGAAGTAGATTCAGCCATGATTAGTACAGGAGCATAGGCAAGTTTTGGATCAGAATTCCATGAGTCAGTACTTGAAGGTGAATAGGATAGAGTTTGCCCTGGTGGCTAGATGCCCTGGTTGCTAGAGGTAGGGAGTTCCATTGCTTGACTATGGAGTAGGAGTAAAGGCATTGTCCAAATGATTGACTTGGGTTTGTGGATTATGAGTAGTTGGCTTATCATCTGTTCACAGTGATCTCTGGGGAAGACAAAAGTGAAGGATAGAGCAAAGGGCAAGGCAATTTTTGGGTTTTTAAAATGTATTATGGATAGTATTAACTGTAGGTAAGTGGGGAAGTTCAAGCCATTTGAGAGACTTAAGAGCTGTACAACTTTAAAGGAGTTGCAGACTTTGCAATTTTATTTTAACAAGATTTGAGTTTAGCTTTTAGTGAGGACTGTAGGTTGGTAAGGATTAGAGCACTCTACAAAAGTGAGGGTAGGAGGTATGAGGTGGCAAGTGTAATTTTTGTAGGTAAGTTTATAAAGTGTTTATTCCTGTAAAGCATACCAAGTTTCTGATAGTGCTTTCATAGATTCATAGATTGTTACTAGGCTAACAACTGGGGGGGGCTTTCTACACCTAGCCAAATTTTCTCAAAGTATAATAATGTCCTGTATCTAAACATGACATTGAGGGCCAAGCATTTATATACTATCTCTGACATTGGTGCCAGGTCCAATGTAAATTTCCTATTCCCCATCCACTGGTCTAGGCTTGTCTTAAGTTGGGTAATAGACAAACTCAGCTTCACATGAATGGGAAGCCTGTTCCATAGGAGTGGCAGTCTATGGGACACATATCTGTCTCTTCAGCATGTTCTGTTTAAGTCACAGACAAACATCAGGTCCCTAGACCCTTTTTTTTAAGTGTGGTGTTTACAGATGCCTTGTAAGCCAGGCACAGATCACCCTTCTGTAATCTATAGGAGATTGAGTAGAGGGAAAGGACTTTAAGGCACTCTACATAAGGCAGGTTTGTTATGCCTTGTATTGTTTTTGCAAGGAACCTCTGAGGTCGCTCTATGTGCTACATATGCCTGATCAGGTATATACGAAAGGGAGCATTGTACTCTATGAATGGTCTGACAATGGCCGAGTACAGTGGGATAATGACCTCTTTTGACCTAGATGTCATACCCTTAGTTATAAGATGCACAATATAAAAAGGATTTTCTCACCACTGTGGCAACATGGTAGTCAAAGGTAAGGCTGCTGTCTATGTACGTACCAAGATCCCTGACCACTGGATTGATCCTTAGGGGAATATTATCAACATGGTAATTTGCTGGGATGGTTGACTTCCCAAAGGGTAAAATTATGCATTTCTTAGCACTGAGTTTAAGACCATGGCTTTGGTACCATTTGTTAGTCAGAGATATGCCTTCTTGAAGAATGCTAGTGTCCACAGAGTGAGCCATAACCTAGAGTGTGTGCTTCCATTTCAGAGAAATAGATGGCAGAAATGAGTGGGCTAAGTTCTGAGCCCTGGAGACTCTGTTAGTCACTGGCCTCTTGGTGGAGGTGGCCTCACCTATTTTGACTTCCTGGGTCCTATCGGTGAGCCAGTTGGCTACCCAATGGGTGATAAAAGGATTTATACCTAATTTAGTGAGCTTGTCTATAATGCCTGAGTGGGATATTTATCAAAAGCCTTGGCCAGATCGAGGTAAGATACGTGCACACTCTTGACCCATCCATTGCTTTGGTCACCCTCTCAAATAAATCCACCAGATTTAATAGACATGACTTTACTTTAACAAAGATGAATTGTGATGGGTCTAGTTTTTGCAGGTTACTTATGCTCTTGTTTATCATGTCCTTTGTCCTTGTTTATCATGTCCTTGATGATTCTTTCCATGTTCTTACATATGAGGCTAGTTAGACTTATGGGACTGTAGTTACCCGGATCAATGATTGGACCTCCTTTGTGCAGAGGAATGACTGTAGCCATCTTTCATTACTTGGGCACAAAACTTGATTGTAGGCTCCAGTTGAAAAGGGATTGAAGTGGATCAGAGAGATCATGTTTCATGCTATTTAGTAAATATCCCGGGATGTTATCAGAGCTCATCAATGCAGTGCTTTTGGCCTTGAAAAGTGCATTGATGATCTGTTACCTAGTAATGGTTGGGAGATTGTGGTATATGGTATTTCCTTTGGACTGTTGGAGGAAGTGGGGGAGGGTATTTCACCTGAAACTGTCAGCCAAAATGTTGGCAATGGCCTCCAGTTCAGTGTGGATGATGCCATTTACCGTACGTCCTGCACATTGTAGTGCATTTCCCTTGAGGTTATGGATATGGCTGTTGAAAGCTTTGTGGTTGTCCTTTGCCTGAGAACCTATTTCTTTCTTCAAATTTAAACATTGAAGTATTACTTAAACCTCTTAACTGCCTGTTTAGATTGGTCTGGGAGGCTTTTAGTATGTCAAACTTTGTTCCTCCTAAGCTTGGTCAAGATTATTTTTCTTTTACTGTATAACCGATTGATATTGTGATTCCACCAGGGTGGCTTGTCTATTGAGTTTGTCTTATTCTTAATATGAGTGGGCACAGATCACTCTATACAGCTATAAATCTGACTTTACAGGGATTTTGTAAATAGCTCAGCATATGCTATGGTGTTTACTTTGTTGGGGGTTCTTGGAATTTAGCAAAGGTGTCACTTAGCAGAGATAGGTTAGCCTTGGAATAGTCCCTAAATGTTTTTGGTTTTGCTGGGTCCCTGGATTTATTTTTATTTCAAGCAATACTGCTTTATAGCCAGATCTGATGAGCAAGGAAATTACATTGGATCAGGAATATCACTCCCCATGTACATCAGTACACTGTTATGGATGCTTGTACCCCTGGTAAGAGAATAGACCAATTGTTGCAGGATGTTGGTATTAACAATCTATAGCAATCACTGGGTTTGTGCATTAGAAATGGTGTAGAATTCCTAATCTACAGAGGGGTAGTTGAGATCCCCCATGAAGATCATATTAGGTTGAATGGTGAAGGACTCTAGTACATTGGGATAGGGAATATGGGTTTCCTGGGACATGGAGGGGGACCAGCCTGTTTATGGCGAGTTGCACGTATATGAGTTCCAGTGGGTCAGACACTTTATTCTAGATGTGAGGTTGTCTTTATTATAGACTGAGACTCCTCCACCTTTAGTTCCCTCCTGTGCAGTAGCTGGTCTAAAGCTATGAAAGGCATTATAACCTTGCACTACCAGGATACTCTCTGTGACTTTAAAACATGTTTCTAGCATTGAGCAGTACCACCTTCACATATTCCTTCATAGGTTCAGTTAAGTCAGGAGGTTTGTCAGTTTGGCATTGTCTAAAAATAGCACTATGGGGGTGGAAAGGTTTTTGCCATATCTGAAAGCCCAGAGAGGATAAATGCAGACCATCCCTAGCAAAAGAGTGTGATTTGTCAGCCATGTCCTCCCAAGCCACCAAGTATTGTACCTCCTTGGATTAACACTAGAAGCTAAGCCACATGTTAAAATTAATCATTTTCTGTTGGTAATGTGGCATCATCCTTAAAGAAGGTAGTATGCTGCTCAGTGCTAGGCTCATACATACCTGAGACATATAATCAGTGAACTCAATCATGTCTGACTTCATATAGTCAAGGAAGGTACAGCTCAAGTCATTAACACCCACATGGACTATGACAAAGTCATATTGGTACCTGTGGTTCAGTGACCTGAGTGCCTGAGTGACTTGATAGAATCTAGCCCTGGAACGGCAGCTAACTGTGACTCTCTCCTTACTCAATCTAGTGAGGAGGACATTGGTGTGCCTCAGTATAGAATCACCAATGACTACGAAATATGGCTGTGTGGTGGTTTGCTTAAGGGCTTAGCAATAGAGGCACTGTATACACTGTTGCTATGTGTAGCTGTGGGTGGTGTTTTAACAGAGCATTTACATGATGCCTGTGGACCCTTTTTTGATTGTTCTGTGCACTAGGTTTTAGTATTTTAGGAAGGTTACCTATAAGTGCATCAGCATAAGCAGTTTTATGTGCAGGGTCTTTACCCTGATCAGTAGACATGGTGCAAGTGTCACCTCTATAGGATTAGTTTAAGTTGCATGAAATAGTTTTGTCTTCAGTGTTTACACATCATATTATTTGTATGTTTTCTTATAAATGAATGGGTTATCAGTTTGTGAGCAAAACAAGCTAGTTAGACCAAAATGAAAAAATGCCAGCACCAAGAATGAATTGAGTAATAGTAGCTTTATTTAAGCTGAAATTCTAGACTGGTTTCAGCACATGGCTTTCATCAGTAGATTGTTACACATAAAATGAGAAGGTCCTGCTATAAATACCTTTATAACTGGAAGTAGAATGACATCATTTCCTGTCTCAAAAGGAATATAAAGAACATCAAAAACAGACCAATCTAGAAACTTGCAGATTTGTTACAACCTATGGTAGAAATACTAAACATCTTCTTAATATTATAGATAAACATTGGAACATACTGAAGTCTCATTCCCTCTTAGAGCACTATTTGGGGGAGCAATGCTCATTTTCATACAGAAAGGGGAAAACACTGGGATCTCATTTCTCACATTATAAGAAACTTAACTCTAGGGATGATACTTTATCCCAAAGAGCATTAACAGGTGAGAAACTAGTTGGAATATACCCTTGTGGTCATTGTAGCTTTTGTGGCTACATATTTAAAACTAAAACTTTTACTAGCAAAAACACTGGTCATTTATATATTGGTTTTTTTGGTAACTGTAGTTCGGATTGGATTATTTATCTTGCAACATGCACATGTCAAGCCTTTTATGTTGGACAGACATCCAGACAGTTCAGAATTAGAATATCTGAACACCTGGGGGATATCAGAAATTGTAGGATTACAAATGCATTATACAGACACACTATGAATCATCCCACTGCCAAGTTTTCATTTACTATCATTGATAACATTATAGGCAACCGCGCTTTTAAAACTGGATGGCATGATATTCTGAATAACAAAGAGAAAAGATGGATAGTGAAATTAGGCAGTTTGTTTTCCCCTGGACTTAATGACAAATTATCATAATTCAAACATTGTTCTTTTTTGACTTTAATATTGATGTTAGAATATGTATATTTTCAAAGCACATGCATTTTGAATTGTATACTAATATTTATTTTTACTTTTATGTTTATTTTGTAACAATTACATTTTCTTTTTGAGGCAGGAAATGATGTCATTCTACTTCCAGTTATAAAGGTATTTATAGCAGGACCTTCTCATTTTATGTGTAACAATCTACTGATGAAAGCCATGTGCTGAAACCGGTCTAGAATTTCGGTTATCAGTTTGTATAAGACAACTGCTACAATGCCTCAGAATACCCTTCATAACCATATTGGTCACAGAGGGAGTCTTGAAGTGAATATCTATGGCTACTGATCTCCTAGGGAGGAGTGAGGGAAATTTAAATATTTAACAGGTCAATAACGCAAGGAACTTGATGAGCAACAGTCAGCTATCCACAAAGTAGATGTTCTAACAGTTAAAAAAATCAGTCTAGACAGTAAAACTATATTAAGGGAAACTTACACTGTGAGAGATCAGAGTGTGCACAGATTATAAGGTGTAATAATGCTGTGAGATATCAGCATCTCTATAGAGTACTGCTAGGCACCACTGCACGGACAGCAACAGCAACAGCAGCAGTACTAACAAAAGGCTATAAGAAAGGTTAGAAAGTACAGATATTCAACACAAAAGCAATTAATGTAGCTGTGACAAAAACAATGGGAAAACAAGTGCTGAAACAGTGGATATGATAATGTAAGTCTTAGCTTGCTCATAGGTTATCAGCCAAACATTGTGCAACTGCTGCACCTAAATAGCAGAGGAAATTCAATAAAAAACACAAACAAGGCCCTGTGGTCAATCAAAAGCAGCACACTTTTCTTTCCTTTATACAATCCCAAGCCAGAAAGTGACTCGGATCCCCTCTACTCCCACTAAAGTAAAACCAAGGCAGTTCTAACTAAAGACTGTAAAAACATCAAGAAGTGCAGATAGTCAACACAGAAACACTCAATTAATGCAGCTGTGAAAAAAAAGTGCTGAAACAGTAGATATGGTAATGTCAGTCTTAGCTTTTGTAGAGTTTAGCAGAAACCAGCAAAACTCTTCTTCTGAAGTAGTGTGGTTGCCAAACATCATCAAATGTCCATTGGAGCTCGTAGGTTATGAGCCAAGCATTGTGAAACTGCAATGCTAAAATAGCAGTGGAGATTCAATAAATAAAAAAACACAAACAAGGCCCTATGGTCAATCAAAAACAGCAAACACTTCTTTCCTTTACACAGTCCTGGGTCATAAAATTACGTAGGCCCCCTCTACTCTTACTAAAGTGGAACCAAAGCAGTTCTAACTAAAGACAGCAAAAAAGGTCAAAAGTGCAGATATTTAAAACAGAAACATTCAATTAATGGGAAAAAAATAAGTGCTGAAACATTGACTATGGTAATGTAAGTCTTAGCTTTTGTACAGTCTAGCAAAAAGCAGCAACACTCCTTTTCTCCAGTAGTATGGTTGCCAAATGTTGCCAAAGCCTTCAGGCACAGAGATTCAAATTTTAAACAAGTTAGTCCTCTAGCCAATCAAATAAAACCAAAATATGACTTAAAACAGCAATTCCCAGCTCAGGAGGGCCAAGACCAGCCTTTGGTCAACTGGTGCCCTAGGCAAAAGGTCTCCACAGCACTCCCAAAACAACACTCGATGTCCCCATGCTGGTATACCTACACCATCCAGATTACTGGAAAAGAGTCCCTGCTAGAGCAGCACCCTAGGTGGCTGACTATTTGCCCTATGCCTAAGGCCGGTTATGAGGAGGGCATAGACTATCCTCTCCTGCCACAACAGTGTACACCACAAACCTTCCCAGTGTAAAATAACTGGTTTGGGGCCCAAGTGCTTAAACCAGAACAAAGACACTTAGAATAGCAGGCACAATAAGCATTCACAAGCAATTCCCAGCTCAATAGAGTGGGGACTACCTTCTCCTATCAAGAGTGCAAACCACAAACCTGCTTAATATAAAGTAACCGCTTTGGAGCCCAAGTGCTTAAACCAGAACAAAGACACTTACAGACACAATTAGCCTTCTAGTAGCAATTCCCAACTCAGATGGATGTAAGCTACCTCTCCTGCCATAAGAGCATAGATCACAAACCTTCCAAATTCAAAGTAACTAGTTTGGAGCCCAAGTGCTTAAATCAGAACTAAGAGACTTAGAATAACAGTTACAATGTAATCAAGCTACTGACAAGCAGTAATAAATGCAGCATATTAAATGCAACTGAACACTTTAAGAATGTGCAGCAAAAAATAAAGTAGGAATAAGCACAAATACAGTAAAAGTAGTTGAATAAAGTGCAATTTTTTTAACTAAGTTGGAATGTATGAAACAGAAAATAATATACATTTAAGAGACTAAGGGGGTGGCAGAAGAAGTTTAAAAGACTAAAGGGGTTGGCTTCCCAGCTGATTTTTCAGTGCTCAGTAGAATGAGCTGATGAGACTGGGAGGAGTGTTCAAAGTCAGTTTTATAGTAAGGGTGTGCAACTCAAAAGCCACAAAGTTTAAAAGCACAACAGGAGTAGAGTGGGCGAGTAGGAAAATCAAATGCAGACAGAGATTAGCAATAGTCAGGCAGAAAACAGCAAGTCACATAATACAGCTAAATAAAGATGCCACTAAATACTTGTAGTTAAGTGAGGAATGTTATTTCTCATCTCCTCCCACTAATTAGTTGGATGTTTTTTGATGACACCCTGTATGTGGAGATCAACATTTAGATTATCATCTATGGTCATGCCTAATAGTTTGGTGTAGAAGACTACTTCAAATTCAGTGTTGTTCAGTGAAAAGATTTTGAACCTGCATTTGTCTAAGGTATATATTTTTGGAGTAAAGAGAAAAAGCTTGGTTTTCTTAGGATTAAGTAAAAGCCATGTATTAGAAAGCCATCACTCAATGGAAGTGAAAGCTTCCTGCATTATGAGTTGGAGGTGTGACAGATTGTCAGAGGACAAGGCACTTGTAAAATTGTCTGCATATTGAATTAAGGCACTTTGGTAGGAATGTTCGCTAGATATGGTGAGTGAAATTTTTTGACACCAGAAAAATCATTTGCTTCTTGAGAGGTATCCTCAAGAATCAACATACTGTACATCATATAATATGCAATATCTCCCAAATTATATGTGTTACAAAAAACAAAACAGCAAAGTTCTTTCTGAGACAATGGCCTACACACTGGTTTTACTTCAAACACATTTCTTTTGATGCTGAATTTATGTTGTAGACTTATGAAAGAAAAAATATTTTTATAAATGAATTGCTAGTATTACAGATTAACTAAAGGTTATATATTGATAAGACACATGATAGAGATAGGAGGATAATTTCTTGTGTCTTTAAGAAGTGTTGACTAATAAATGATAAGACAGGGTAGTGCACTGCTGTTTTGTGGTACTATGCAAAATAAATAAATTATGCATATAATATTTTCACAATGATTTAAAACAGTAGCATTCATGTTGTGTATAAGATGGCAGCATTTGGTCTGCCTGCAAACCACACATATGATATTTATGCAAAAATTAAATTATTGCTAATATTGAAAACTATTTTCTGAAACCAGCCCTTCTATACCTTATTGGCTATTCATAGGAAAGTACTATGTTATCTGCCCTTGTGGACTATGTGATGCCCATACACTGGCCCAGCAATCAAGGAGCCTCAATCCTCACCACTAACAGCAGTGAGGGGTGTCCATATAGGAAAAAGGGTAATAAATACACACACAGTAAAGTACAATTTCCCTTAAGAGCACACAGAGATCACAGTCAGTCTGGGACTTGTTACTCCCCTTCTCTCCAGGTCCTCAATAAGACTACCCACTGGCACAGCTATAGCGTCCAGATCTCAGCCTAGTAGGCAAGCTAAAACCTCCAGCACCCTCTCTGTCCAACCAGTGCTTTGTGTCCCTGCCCAAGTAGCTGACACACACACACACACACACACACACACACACACACACACACACACACACACACACACACACACACTTTGAGATAAGAGTTTATACAACCACACGGATACTCCTGGGGATGGCTGCTACAGGTTCTCCAGCTGTGCCCCTTTTCTGCCCAGTATATACGGTAGAAATCACTGCCATCACCCAACTAAGATTTATCAGCCACTCAAAGGCCCTTAAAAGGGTGTTCAATTATTATTGTGCAATATTATTATCCAAAAGGTAAGTGTGACCTAACAGTAAAGACTTATGTGAAGTAACTTGGTACAGCATCACTATATACATGCAGAGCTTAAATTATCTCTACACAAAACAGCCACAGTCGAAAGGTTTAAAAATATTTAATAATAAATAAAAACACAAGGCAATACTTCTTACTACACAGTGCTAGTCAAGAGTTCAGAGATCACAGACAAATACTTAAAATAATATCGTGGAAAATTTCTGACATCACAGAAAAACACTTGTCTAATCTTCCTAATTCCTAGCTATTTCTAAGAGATAACACAGTTCTAAATAACTTGAAAAAGGTAGTGCTGGTGAGTTGAATGTGCAAGACAAAATGCTCTGAGCTCTCTCATTCTCTCTCTTTAAATTGATAACACAAACCTGCTTCACATGACATCATTCTTCACACTTCTCTGGTGTTCCCAGGCTAACAGAAACTACATTTACATTTTTTGCACCTGGTCAGACCCCAGAGCGATAAAAGACATTTATACATGCAAATTCTAGACATTAACTTTGGCCTTAAAATAGGCAGGATGCCTCCCTCTAGACATATCAGCTCCAAATTCTAACATCAAAGACAGTCATGAAATGCTTGACTTAACTTTCTTACAGCAGAGTGCACTGTTATCTTTTTGCAGTTCAATATCCAATGCAGTCTTTTCACATTTAGGAGAACAAGCTTGTGGCTTACATTAATATTTACAAATGACAGAGTTTTCTACAAAATTCTATCTGGCTAGGCTGGCAGCCTTCCCCTATCTTCACATACCCCCCCCCCCCCCCGAGAACTCAAGCTAGTTTTACAAGTGACCCTCGAGAAACATTGCTTGAGAGGGTTAGGTCTATCTGAGAATACCTTACCCCATTCCCTGTCTTGAGACCCCTTCTGTGCTGGCATTGCTAATCCCACTGCTGTGCTGCACTAACATATCATATGCTTGCAACCTTAGGCTCCATTTTAGCAACTTGGCATTGTGCTGGCTGGCTCTGTTTAATCATGTTAGGGGGTTGTGATCTGTCACTACAGTGAATTTTCTTCCATACAGATAAGGCTGTAGTTTCTGCAGTGCCCACACTATGGCTAGACATTCCTTTTCTATAGCTGCACAGCATTCCTCCTTGGGTTGGAGCCTATGCCTGAGATAAACCACTGGGTGCTCTTCTCCCACTGAAGAAATCTGGCTAAGTACAGCTCCTACCCCATGATTTGAAGCATCACTTACACAACAAATTCTTTGCTCCAATCTGGACTGGCTAACATAGGGGGTCCTCCCAAAGCTTCCTTAAGCTCATGGAATGCCTGCTCACATGCTGGGGTCTACACTACCTTATCTGGCCTGTTTTTCCTTGTCAGGTCTGTGAGGGGAGCAGCTATGGTACTATAACTAGGGACATACTTTCTGTAGTACCCTGCTGTCCCTAAGAATGCTCTCACCTGCTTTTTGGTAACAGGTGCAGGCCATGCCTGAATGGCTTCTACTTTGGCAGGTTCTGGCCTGATCTTACCACTCCCCACTCTATGTTCCAGGTAGGAGACCTCTGCCATAGCCACATGACATTTGCTCAGCTTAATTGTCAACCCTGCCCTCTGTAGTCTGCCCAGCACCTCCCTGACATGTTGAAGGTGCTCTTGCCAGGAATGGCTGTAGATGGCAATATCATCTAGGTAAGCAAGGGCAAACCCTTCTGATCCTGCTAGGATATAATCTACCAACCTCTGGAAAGTTGCTGTGGCATTTTTCATCCAAAAGGGCATCTTTGTGAATTCATACAAGCCAAAAGGAGTCATAAAGGTTTACTTCTCTCTAGCACTGGGAGTCAAGGGCATCTGCCAGTAACCCTTGGTGAGATCAATGGTTGTAAGATACTTAGCCCCACCCAGTTGCTCTAGGGCCTCCTCTGTCCAAGGCATAGGGTAAGCATCTGACTCTGTGTGACTATTTAATTTCCAGTAGTGCACACAGAACCTGGTGCTGCCGTCCTTCTTTGGCACCAGCACCACTGGGGAAGCCCAGGGACTGTTGGACTCTTGAATCACCCCTAGTTCCAACATCTCCTGTATCTCCTCCTTCAGAGTCTGTTTGACTCTCTCAGGCACCCTATAAAGGGCCTGCTTAATAGGCCTTTGGGGTCCTGTATCCACCTGGTTCTGCACCAGGTGGGTGCACCCCAGTTTCCCAGTGAACATGTCCCCAAACTCCTGCAACACTGCTAGGATTTTCTGAACCTGGGTAGGAGATAGCTGCTTGGACATTGCTACCCCTTCCACTGAGCTGTCAGTCTGAGTCTCACTGAGGAGATCAGTCACTAGATCTCCCTCAGCCTCCTCCTGCAATCCACTGCAAATGTTCAGCACAAGGGCCTTCCTATCATGGTAAGGTTTCATCATGTTAACACGGTGCAATTTGTGCCCCTGTCTCCTGCCTAGCAGTTCTACCATGTAGGTAACATCACTTACCTTTCTAACCATCTTGTAGGGTCCCCTCCCAAGCTGGTTGCAGCTTGTTGTGTCTGACAGGAATGAGACCCATTACCTGCTGCCCCACAGCATACTCTCTAGCTCAAGCATTCGTGTCATACCACATCTTTTTCTGTTGTTGGGCTTCTGCCAGGTTCTCCTGGGCCAAGCCCATGAGTTCCCTGAGCCTTGTCCTGAGGTTTAGAAAATATGCCTTAACAGACTACTTGTGAGATTGACACTCACCTTCCCACTCATCTCAAATTAAATCTAGAGGTCCCATCACCCTATGCCCATACAGCAACTCAAAGGGTGAAAACCTGTGGATTCCCGGAGAACCTCTCTGTAAGCAAATAACAGATAGGGCAAATATTTGTCCCACTCCCTCTTAAACTGGTCTGCAAATGCCCATAGCATGGACTTGATCATAGAGTTTAACATCTCAACCAGACCATTAGTCTGGGGATGGTAGGGGGTGGTCCTCAGGTGCTTCACACCACAGTACTTCCACAGACAAGCCAGCAGGTCTGACATGAAATTGGCATCTCTGTCAGTCAGTATTTCTTTTGGGATACCTACCCTGCTGAAAATCTCTAACAAAGCATTTGTCACCTTTTCTACCTCAGTGGAGGGCAGAGCCACTGCCTCAGGGTATCGTGTAGCATAATCCACTACCACTAGGATATACCTTTCCCTGTGGAACTTGTGGTACTCAGCAGCCCCACAATTTCCATAGCTACCCTCTGAAATGGCTCATCAATCACAGGCAAAGGCATCAAAGGAGCTCTCACCTTGTGTCCTGCCTTTCCTACCTTTTGGCACTGCTCACAGGTCCTGCAGTACCCTGTTACATCTCTGGAAATTCTAGGCCAATAGAAGTTCTGCATAATATGTCTCTTTGTATGTTTTATGCCCATATGACCTGCAAAGGGAATATCATGGGCTATGGCTAGGAGCACCAGATGGTAGGCTCTAGGCACTACCAACTGCTGTACCCTCTCACCTTCTAGCCCTCCCCCGGGGGTCCACTCTCTATACAGTAACCCTTTTTCCCAGTATACAGATTCCCCCTTCTCTTGAGAATAAGGTGCCTCCCTAGCTACCTGCCTCAGGCCTTGCAATGTGGGATCTGAGAGCTGAGCCTGTCTCAACTCTATCTTTGTAACCCTTCCCAGCTCCCCTTCCACATGAAGTCTGCCATCCTCGGACAGTGGTGCCTCACTGTCAGCCTGGGTACTACTACTCACCTCTACCTTTGCAGTCACTCTGTCCAGGGGAACATCAGCACCAACAAGCAGCTGTGGCTCACATTCAGTCTCACTACTACAGCGTAGCTTCCTCACTGAAGTAACCACCTCACCAGTCCTGGCTGCAAATATGCAGTCTGCCTAGGTCTCCCCCCAGGCTACCAGACCCACATGTTTGTCTCCTAGCCTGACTGCATGTAACTGCATAAGCACATGGTACTGCCTCATTCAAATCCTTCCCTGACAGGACATCTGCAGGATGGTAGTTCAGTACCCCTCATGTCTCAAGACAACCTACTATTGGCATTTTATCTTCCCCACTTACTGGCTCTCTCACCTTTTGTTCCCCACGTTGCCTCCATGGACATCTGTATGCCACATGGCCCCACTGGTTGCTTTCAAAACATTTAACCCTAGCTCCTGGACATGTACCTGGACTAGTGGCTTCCCCTGCTACTGGCATATTCTGTTGGGCCAGTCTGTGCTGCTCACTATGGGATTCTTTAGACCCATGAGCAGTACTGGGGGTCCCTTTCCTGTGCAGGGATGCCCTGCTTGCTAGGTATAGGTCTCCCTTCTTCCCCAATTCATCTGAAGTAGCACATTGTCTATCAGCTAACCAGATCCTCATGTCCTCAGGCAAAGTGCTAAGGACTTTTTCCCTCACCAAAAGGTCTGCCAGCCCTTCAGAAGTGGTGACCTGACATCCACTCACCCACCTATGAAAATAAGTGCTCAAGTTCAGCAACATATTCACACAAACTTTCATCTGCCTTGCATCGATGCTTATGAAACTTTTTCTTATATGTTTCAGGTGTTAGCTTAAAACATTCTAACAAGTGATTTTTTACAGCAGTATAATCAAAATATTCACAATTAGCAAGTTTAGACAACACAGTTACAGCTTTACAATGGAGTAAGGGAGTCAGGAACCGTACCCAAAGCCTTTGGTCGACATCATACTGGTTACCCTCTCAAACATATGAATGAAACCATCAAAATTATCCCCTCTTTAAACTGCGGAAGAAATTTACTAACCTTGTGTGCTTCTGAGGTCCAGTTACTCCCTTCCCCATTACCTCCATGACTCTGGTGAAGAGTCAGCATCTCCTTCTCATGCTGCCTCTGCCTCTCCTGTTCCTCAGCTTCCAGGCATAGCAGTTTCTCATTCTCCTCAGCCTGCAACCATCGCAGTTTCTCATTGTCCTCACTCTCTAGATGCCTTAGTTTCTCAGCTGCTGCTATTTCCACATGCCTGGCCTCCAACTCAAGACTCTTTAGCTCCACATGGAATGATAAGTCCTCTGCAGAAAGGTTGAACTGTCCATTCTTGGAGTGTGGTACATCTTCACTGCCAGTCTGATTGTCCTCCTGGTTGCTTTTTTCTGATGCAACTGTGACCAAAGCTGCAATCATATGTGCCTTAGTCAGGTTTCCATGCACCAGTTGCCTAGCCTGGCACATCTCAGCCAGGTGGCTCCTTGTCGGCGTTCCATACTCCTCTGGTGACATTCTGCCTGCTCTCCCTGACTAACTAAGCTAACAAAAGAAATAAAACAATTGTGATCTGAGTTCTGAGTATTCACTGCATGGCTGATTTTGAGTACAAAGACACCTTCAGTGATCACTGTACACAAACTACATGAATTCACTCTACCCACACCACTACAAGCCAATTAATATTTGAAAACCAATTAATATGTATTGTGGATATCCCACTACTGCCAAACAATTAATATGTGACACTCGTACGCTGGCCCAGCAATCAAGGAGCCTCAATCATCACCACTAACACCAGTGAGGAGCGTCCATATAGGAAAAAGTGTAATAAATACACACACAGTAAAGTACAATTTCCCTTAAGAGTACAAAGAGATCACAGTCAATCTGGGGCTGGTTTCTCCCCTTCTCTCTAGGTCTCCAATAAGACTCCCCACTGGCATAGCTATAGGGTCCAGATCTCAGCATAGTGGGCAAGCTCAAATCTCCAGCACCCTCTCTGCCCAGCCAGCATACCTCTCAACTGTCCCTGATTTTCAGGGACGTCCCTGATTTTGACTCAAATTTTAACTCTGTCCCTCTTAATCCCTCCTAAAACTAGTGACTTTTGGAGGAAAGGTGGTGAATTACACTTAATGAATAATGACAATAATTAAGATTTATAAACTTCTTTTACTTGAGAAAATGTGTATTAATTCATATGCTCTGATTCTGTCAATGGTTCAAGTTAATAACACTAGTATTTTAAAAGTGTCCCTGATTGTCCCTGATTTTTCCTGGACTTGTCCCTGATTCTGTTGAAATTTGTCTGCAGTTGGTTGAGAGGTCTGCCAGCCAGTGCTTCGTGTCCCTGCCCAAGTAGCCCACACACACACACACACACACACACACACACACACACACACACACACACACACTTTGAGATAAGAGTTTATACAATCACACAGACACTCCTGGGGAAGGCTGGCACAGGTTCTCCACCTGTGCCCCTTCTCTGCCCAGTCTATATGGTAGAAATCACTGCCACCGCCCAACTAATATTTATCAGCTACTCAAAGGCCATTAAAAGTGTGTCCAATTATTACTGTGCAATATTATTATCCAAATGGTAAGTGTGACCTAACAATCAAGACTTATTTGGAGTGACTTGGTACAGCATTACTATATGCATGCAATGTACTCTTAGAGCTTAAATTATCTCTACAGAAAACAGCAACAGTTGAAAGGTTTAAAAATATTTAATAATAAATAATAAAAATGCAAGACAATACTTCTTACTACACAGTGCTAGTCAAGAGTTCAGAGATCACAGACAAATACTTAAAATAATACCGTAGAAAAGTTATGACATCACAGAAAAACACTTAGTCTAATCTTTCTAATTCCTAGCTATTTCTAAGAGAAAACACAGTTCTAAATAACTTACATATAGAAACAGGTAGTGCTGGTGAGTTGAATGTTCAAGACAAAATGCTCTGAGCTCTCTCATTCTCTCTCTTTAAATTTAAAACACAGACCTGCTTCACATGACATCATTCTTCACACTTCTCTGGTGTTCCCAGGCTAACAGAAACTACATTTACATTCTTTGCACCTGGTCAGACCCCAGAGCAATAAATGACATTTATATATGCAAATTCTAACCATTAACACTGGCCTTAAACAATAGGCAGGATGCCTCCCTCTAGACATATCGGCTCCGAATTTCAATATCAAAGACAGTTACAAAATGCTTGACTTAGCTTTCTTACAGCAGCGTGCACTGTTGTTACATTTTTGCAGTTCAATATCCAATGCAGTCTTTTCACATTTAAGAGAACAAGCCTGTGGCTTACATTAATATTTACAAATGACAGAATTATCTACAAAATTATATCTGGCTAGGCTGGCAGCCTTCACCTATCTTCACAGGCTATTTTAAGCCTAGCCCGTTTCCCTTTCAAAAGTGAGAATCAAACCCTGTACTTTGTGTCTGTGAGGTATGCACTTTAACCATTATCACCAAAACACAGTGTAAAGCAACAGCTACCATGCAGAGTTCAGTTCAGGAAATGTTGCAAAATCACATAAAATCCAATGAATAACCAGTCCGTAGTAAAAATCAAAATTGTTGTTTATTAGTGCACTCAGTAGGTTAGCGCTTTCACAAGTTAGCTTCTTCAGACCATATAACTGAGTGAAGACCAAACATCCATTTTAAAAACATATATCACCGATCAAATTCTTACACATCATGAATGGCTCATTAATTATTAAGTGCATTATAAAATCACATAAAAATTCCATTACATCATTTAAACATCAAACTATTCCTAGAAAATGAATAAACAATCTAAAATTGCATTTAAATGAACACTCAAAAAACAACCTTTAAAAGTCAGAAACATTATCCTAATTACGATTATTGACTTCATGTACCTGACATATAAAAACTATTGAAAAATAAATAATAAAATTATATATATATGAATAGAAATGTATATATATGAAAAAAGATGTAACTGACATCTATCTAACCTTCAACCTTTTGGTCCGAAGAAAGGGCTTCAAAGAAACCCTTTCATTCAGACCTTTCCCCACATCAGCATGTAGTCTGATAATCCAGTTGGCCTCTCTTTCTTCTGTCAAAGCACTAATATTGCCACCCCTTATACCTAAATGTACCACTTCAATGACCACAAACTCAAATATGTGTTCGTGTCCCATGGACATGACATGTTTCGCTAGTGCATTAGTCACTGTACCTGTTCTGATATTGTACAAATGCTCTCTTATTCTGTGTCTGAATTGTCTGTCAGTCTTTCCTACAATTCTTGAGATACTGCTATAAATATGCAACTGTGGAGAAAAAGCAAACAAAGGTAGTTTAAGATATATTTATGTACTCATCTCCATCTTGTGTGATTTTGACTACCACCCTATATGTACATACTTATACTCTTGCTACCAAGACCATAAATGCAGTATTTAAATAAATATGCTAAAATATAAGGTTTCTATTTCTTTTTACAAACTACCTCCAATATTTCAATACATGTACATCCCTCAGAGTCTGTTTCACTGCACATACATAATGATCTGTATCCACTTTCTGATAACATCCCTATATCTGATTCTGAGGTTCCATTCTTGAGACACTATCATTAATTTGGAAATGTTGCTAATATTTATAACTTCAGAACAAAGATGTGTGCATGTCACACACATCTTTTCTGCATTTTTACTACTTCCATCCTGAACATGTATTCTTCCACACTTGTACTCTTGACACCATGTCCATTATGTATTTTAAAACAAAATAAGAAAGTTTGATGGCTAACTAAATATATTACATATAAAATAAAACCATGGCTAATATGCCAAGTGCTGTTTTTAATTTAAATTCTAGTAGGACACTTTCTTCAGTCAATCATTTATTATGTGAGCCAAACAAAGATCCAGAGAACCTGTCCAGACAAACTGTATTCCACTTATTTCAACTGTTTAAAACAAAATTCATTTATTACATGGTTAAATATATATTATAGATATAAAAAAAAACCATGGCTAATATATATAGTTCACATTAAGTTTTTTATCTATTAATATAACTACCTCCTATATTTATTTATTGTGACTCAAATCAGGATATATTTGACTGCACATACATAGTGATTGATATTTTGTTTCTGATAACATATATCTGATATATGTATATCTGCATATATACTGTGTCATTAAGGTGGAAATCTGGTGCTCTGGTTTCCTCCCACATCCCAATGTCCTCCACTGCATGTTGGACACTTCCATCCTTGACATGTATTCGTGTGCACTTGTTGTGCCTTTGTGTGTGAGTCTATGTGTGGAAAAACAAGACAAGAAAAAACAACCGCTAACTGTATATATTACATATAAATCAAATGTGGCTGTGTGTGGCATGGTGCAACTAAATGGGAAAAATAAGTGAGACCGTTTGTATGCCACATGTGATAAGTATAAATAAATATATATATATTGATATATATAATTATATATATATATATAACTCTCTATGTGATAACATATATATATATAAATATATATATATATATATATATATATATATATATATATATATATATATATATATATATATATATATATATATATATATATATATATATATATATATATATATAGCACATATCCTGGTTATTGGGTGCTAATATATATATATATATCAACCCTCCTGTATACGTAACCCATATATAAATCTATCATTACATACACAACTCAACACACAGAACACAAGTACACACCACAGTATGTGTGTACCTTTGAAATAAACATGGTGCTCTGAACTTACTTAAAACTCCACTAAACTGTTACATACACCTCAAACTGGCATAAAACGGGAAAAGCCGCACACACAAGACATTTACATACTATGTGTATGTATAGATAAATGAATATATATTATATAATATATATATATGCACATTATCTCTCTCTCTCTCTAACATTTCACATATGACATGACTGATATATATATACATATATATATATATATATATATAGTCCAACTGGGAACACATGATATCCACTACATAACTGAGTACTTATATATCTATATATATATATATATATATATATATATATATATATATATATATATATATATATATATCATGTGTGTGTAACATATATATACATATATATATATATATATATATATATATCTATATATATATATATATATATATATATCTCAGTAGTGCAAGCCATATATATTTATATATATGCATGTATGTATCACACACATTTGAGGTAAGCGTATATAGTATTCACATATGAATCACTGGCTTTATGTGCATCTAACCATCAATCCTTATAAAAATAGTGATGTTCTCTACATTTATTTCTTGATGGGCAGGTTCACCCTATACAGTCAAACTCCTTTATTTTCATTTTTTATATCTCAGTCTCCCTTTCTATTGGTCTATCTATATATCTATATTCTCTCTTATATATATTCTTATCCCATATCCAATATATATATATTTTTATATTTATTGTCCAAGTGACTGTGTGTGTGTGTGTCTGTGTATCATTTACATATTAAGTGTGGACATTAACTTCCCTCTACCAAGACCATCAGTATTTATAAAAATAGTCACACTACACTATACATGTATAAATATTAAGAAACATTCATAACACAATAAAATATACAATTTTTAATTGACATGATTTATTAATACAGCAATTCATATTACAGTTACTAGTTGCACAGCTCTGATGGCAATTTTCACTATGCTATTTTATTTTGGACACTTTTCTAGGATTTTAATCAATTTTTTCTTCTCTTGTTGAGCTGTGTGGACCATGAGCTGCAACTATGGACATTAAAGATGATTTACCTTCAAAAGATCTCACTGCCTAAGTATGTCTCATTGATGTTTTTTATATTAACACAAGAAATTTTACTGCATAACTCTATAGTAACAAGGAATCTTCACAAACATTTGCAAATGATGCAATAATAAACACCACTTTAATTTAACACTGCCCATTTCTAAATTTCTTTCCAACTTTTATTCAATGAAACAAGTGATGCTATGCTACACATGAGCACTGAATGAAAACAGACCTGCTGGAATACCTCTAACTCTTTTTACAGTCACTCACATTATAGTGACAGATGCATGGCCCTCATTGGACTATAAATTCAAATGACTTAGTTGATGCTCACACCCTGATACACCAAAATAATGCTGCTCCTTGAAGTAGAGTAAGTCATTACTGCCCATTACTAAGGTGTTATCCTTTCTAACAAATAATACCTGTAACCCACAAGTACCCATCAAACAATCCCCTTTTTGTAGAACATACCTATCCTGTGTTTTACTTATGTTTTCTGGGGATTTCCAGATGGATAATATCCCATGAAAGGTTCCTTTTTGTTTTGCCATTTGTGATAGGAACTTTTAATCTTCTTATGGCTTTGATTTCATCATTTGCTAACATAGCCTCTGAGTTTTAGTATCATATTCCTTGAAAGAGAATCTGGACTCTGTGGATCACAAATTGGGGCTCTGTACATCATTTAGCCTGAAAGGAGCATGTTACCCACCAACAGGCAAACCCACAACTGTCCATCACTTCAGAACCAAAATGCTTAGCTCCGTCTAGATCAGACTGTTTAAGTACTGCTTCTGATTTTGTTTTGGGTGCTAAGTTATTTTCTTTGTGTTAAGTAGTTGAAAAAGTTAAAAAAAAACTAAAAAACGTCCGCCATTATTTTATGCTTGCTAAGCAGTGCTTCTGCTGTTTAGTGAGTGTAAAATTTATTTAAACAAAAGAAAACTGAAAAAAAGTGTTATGTTTATGTCTGTCTCTGTGAGTGTATGCATGCATGTCAGTGAAAGCGAGAAAAACTGAGCTGTTATTTTACACTCAAGCAGTGCTTTTGTTGTTTATTGACTAAAATCTAAATATAACAGAAAAAAGTGTGTGTGTGTGTGTGTGTGTGTGTGCGTGTGTGTGTGTGTGTGTGTGTGTGTGTGTGTGTGTGCGCGCGTGTGTGTGTGTGTGCGTGTGTGTGTGTGTGTGTGTGTGTGTGTGTGTGTGTGTGTGTGTGTGTGTGTGTGTGTGTGTGTGTGTGTGTGTGTGTGTGTTTGTGTGTGTGTGTTTATGTTTATGTTGGTGTGTATGAATGCATGCATGAAAGTGAGGTGTGTGTGAGTGCTAGAGAGACAGAGAGAGTGAATAGTGAGAGTGATCCAACACTGGCAGCAGCAGCAGTAAGAGGTTTACGTACCCCTCCTTCTTAGATAAGTTAACCAAACAAAACATAAAATAAAGGGGGAACAAAGGCTCAAAACAGAAACATATTCCTGTTTAAAAATTGCAAAGTTGCTGCAGTAATAGGACTTGTGTTAGCATGCATTTTCTGAAGTACAGGTGTGTGTGTGTGTGTGTGTGTGTGTGTGTGTGTGTGTGTGTGTGTGTGTGTGTGTGTGTGTGTGTGTGTGTGTGTGTGTGTGTGCGTGTGTGTGTGTGTGTGTGTGGGAGGGGGTAGTTCTGTGTGACAGAGGGATAGACAGTGAGATTGATGAAACACTGGCAGCAGCCAATAAGAAATGTGGATAAAGTCTGAAATAAAGTAGGAACAACGACACCAAAATAGGAACAGATTTAAGGGTGGGATCATCCGCATATTGCACTATGGAGGCATGCTGGGTTGCTGTACTGAGATTGTTTGTGAATATGATGAAGAGAAGTGAGCCGAGAATAGAACGTTGTGGTACACCCACAGAGATGGGGAGTAGGAGGGAGACAGAGTTTTCCCACTTGGTAGCCTGTTGATGGTTGGAAAGATAGCTGTGGAACCAAGTTAGCGAGGGTAAACTGAGGGCATAGGAAGATTGTTTAGTAGAAGCTGGTGGGATATGGTGTTGAAGGCTTCAGACATGTCGAGAAATATGGAAGAGACATGTTGGCCTTTGTTCATGAGATGGTGGATGGTGTTAGTGAAGGTTTGAGTTTAGATAAGAGGGTTTTTATGTACTTAGTTTGAATGGGTGAGAAGGAGAAGGGGCTGTGCTTGTCTATGGCTGGGGTGGGGACAGTAAGTTACTGGGTTGGTTGGTTGTCTAGAAAGGAGGTGACAGTGTTGATGAAGTGGGTGTTAAATTGAGTTGAGATAGGGACTGGGTCATTTGAGGTAGCAGGAGGGGGGTAGAGGTACGACCTGAGTTTAGGAGTTGGTTGATGGAAAGCCAGAATAAGTTTCTTAGCTGTTGACAGTTCAAGTGATCAGATTTGTCTTTGGATGTATGATAAGCTGAAAAGGCTTTGTCTCTATGTCTCATTAGTAGTTTGGTGTCTTTTGTTAGCCATGGAAGGGGCTTAGTCCTAGTACATAATTTTCTGGTAGGGGCAAGGTTATTAAGAATTGTAAGGAAGGTTTTATTGAAGTACTGAACAGCTTCATCTAATTGTAATTGTTTAAGTGGACCAGTTACATTGTTGTAGTAGAAAGTTGAAAGTAGTAGGGGAGAAAATTTTTTTGGAAGTGATGTAGTTGTAGAGGATGTTGCTTTGGGAATACACGCTTCCACAATTTGCATTTGTCGAGGATGTTGCTTTCGGTATACACACTTCCACAATTTCAAAATACATCTCTTATGGTTTTCTCTTACATGTCTGTCTAAATAGGTTTACCTTTATAATGTCATCCACATATTATCAAATGGCCACATCACCGAACCGTTTCCGTAAAACCAGAACAGCAAAAACTTTCAAATGTCGAAAAAACTCGAATTTTGACATTTCCGACCACACCACACCTACAAACAAGTGCTAACATGGGTCAAAAGGGGGACCCAAGATTTTGCAGTTCGGAAATTCAGTATTCGTGGTTTTGTGAAGTCACAGTTCGGTGTTCGCAGATGCATGTTCGACATTTCGGACGCCGACATTATGAAGGTAAACCGTTTAAATATGTAGTTTACCTTGTTTATTTTCTCTGTTATTTTGACAGAGTCCTGCCATTTAGCCAAAAACCTGTTCTCTGCTGAAAAGAATAAAACAAACACTAGTTTCCAGCTTTAAATTACCTAGTTCTTTTTATTTATATTGCACAACAGTTGCTGGGTAGCTTGAACTCTTTCCATGTGTTCTTACACTATGGATGCCACTACGTCCAGCATCCCTTTCAAGCTGGTATAGAGTTTTAAGGTACTTTTAAATGGGGTTTTGTCTTCCTTCTGTGTTTTTTCTCTGTCAATATTTACTAGTCACTGAGGGTGTCTACAATTCAGTAACTCAAAAAGACTGAACCCTATCAAGACGTGTGACACTTTTCTAATGACAAATAGGAGCTGTAGTATTAACTGGTCACAGTTTTTGCTATCCTAAGTAACTTTTCTTAGCATGGCCTTTAGCATATATAGTATTAACTCTTCACATTTTTTTCCCTCCTCACTAACATTTCTTAGCATGGACTTTAGCAGATACTGTATTAACTAGTCCCCATTTTTGCCATCCTTAATAACTATTCTTAGCACAGACATTAGCTGATATAGTATTAATTGGTCCCAGCTTTTGCCATCCTAAGTACCTTTTCTTAGTATGGACTTTAGCAGACAAAGTATTGATTGGCCCCAGTTTTTGCTATCTTCAGTAATTTGCCTTAGGACAGACTTTAGCATTTGGTTAAAATGCCCTATCACTCTATCCACATGGGAATGCTACACTGAGTTTTGTTTTACTTGGTCTTAAAGCACTTTCACAGTTAGTACATCATTCTCTATATAAAGGAAGTCCCTTGATCAGTGGGTATTCATTTGAAATCCCTATCCTGAAATGTAATAAGACCATCTCCCTGGCTATGGATTTAGCATTGGCTTTATGTAATTTGATGACTTAAGGGTATTTAGTTGCATAGACTAGAATAATAAAATGTATTGAAATCAACTGGCATATTTTACCAATGGCCCCACAATGTCAATGGCAATGCATTTAAAGGACATGATTATGATAGGCACTGGAACCAAAGTTCTCAGTTTCTTTCATTACTCTCGGTCAGTAAAACTTTACTAGCATCAGCACTTTAGTCTTGTTAATTCCTAGATTTCCCCCAGCACACCTCCATCATTATCGCTCTTGTTTTCCCATTTTTACATGGGGCAAGGTGTCAAATCCACTGTTCCAACTTCTCCAGATTCACAGCCATTCTCCTAGCTTTCTAGACAGTCATGCCTGACTGTCTCAGGTCTTCTCTCATGCAATCCATCCTCCTCATGGCTGGACATATTCATCTCCTTTTGTCTTTATTTAGTCTCTCACACATTTGTTTTACTAAATCATCTCATGCTTTCCTGCTCATGTGACCAAACCATTGTAACCTGCTCTCCTTGACCTTTTCTGCAGCTAGGGCAACTGTGGCTTCTGCTCTGATGCCCCAATTTCATCATCTGTCCCATAGTCTGTATCCTGCTACCAGTCTCAGACGCTTCATATCCATCACTTTAAACTCCCTTACTACTCTGCTTTTAATACCCAGGTTTGTAAACCATACAGAGGCACTGGTCCTACCACTGTTTTATATACCTTACTTTTCAGCTTCTTTGGTATTCATCTGTCACACTGTCACTGACACATTCTTCTAGTTGGCTGCATAATCTCTGATTCTAGCTTCAACCTCCACATTCAGACTTCCCTTCTCCTCAACTGCACCTGTCAGGAACTTACAACTGTTCCATTATTTACCTTCTGTCTAAATTTTTAGTTTGCTCTGATTTTTGCTTTTTCCTGCCATGACCACTGTCTTGTCTGCACTCAGTGTCATCCCTTGTGCCTTCAGTTTTGCATTTCATCCCCTATCATTTGTTTAAGTTCCTGTTCAGACTCTCTTTGTAGTACCACATTGTCTGAATACAGCAACTTTGATGATCTGCCCCCCTCTTACCTACTTTATTTATTTATTTTTATTAAAATTTGATTACCAAGAAAGTCCAACAGAGTAAAAGCCCATTTTCAGCAGGGACATGGGGAGAAAAGTTCAAAATTATTATAAAACATTTTAAGAACAACAATTTTACAATCTTCAAAAATAAAACAAATGCCGGCAGTTTAAATAATTATAGCAAAAAACATTGGTTAAGAATCAAAACAAGTTATATAACAATCATTTAATATTTATAGAAATTTTGGGCAGTTTGTAAAGAAATTAAAAGTAAGTTAGCCTTATGCAAACAGGAATTACAATATGAAGTTTCAGAAAAACAGGCTTATGGTATATTTAGAGAGAAAGCGGAGGAAGAGCATTTGATAGAAATAAGGAAGTAAGTGAAGAACAGGAAGGAATGAAAAGGTACTTGTTCACATTTAGCGATATAGTTTATCCTGGTTTTCAGCAAGAACAGAGCCAGATTTTAGCTAACAAATCTTTCAGAGTGGTTTTGAAAGATGCGAGGGAAGGTATTGACCTGATATAGGTAATGAGTTCCGGAACTTAGCAACCTTGTATGAGTACAGACAATTCCCAGCAGATCTGATAGGTTTGTAGACAGACAGGATTTTTTGGTCACTGGATCACAATGACCAACTGGGAATATAGTTCAGTAGAATGTTTTTTCATGCTGGAGAGGCAGATGGATGCTGGATAATTTTATAGGTGATAAGCTGTGTATATGTTAGTTGATGATGCAGTTCTAACCAATTTATACTTTTTAATATTCTACCATGTTGGTTTCTGATAGGAGTATTTGCTGCAAATTTAGCGACTTTGTTATAGAATTGTTTAGGTTTTAATTCTGTGAAGCCTGGAGGTTAGTGAGGATGGGAGCATCATAAAGAAGTGTGGGGAGGAGATTATTAGTGGCAAGTGTAGTTTTAGTTGTGTAGGTCAGAAAGATTTTGGCTCTGTAAAGCATCTGTAGTTTTTGATGACTTTTGCTTATGCAAATTTGTATATGCGAGTGGAATTTAAGCTTATCATCCACTATCACCCATTATAATTTGCTATGAGAAGTGTCTTCAGTGGTTGTATTATCAACAGAGAGGATTTAAATTATTATTTCTTTTTTCGTGAGAGAGGGATTTGGGGAAAAAAGTAGTAGTTTGGTCTTTTTTGGGATGATATGTGTTCCTTGACAAAGCCAAGTTTCAGTGCCTGTTAAAGCTTCCTGAGTAAATTTTTGGAGGTGTACCATGTTGTCAGATATGCAAATGAGAGTGGAATCAACTGCATATTGTATTAGGGTGGCCTGTTGTGCAGATTTATAGAGGGTGCTGATGACAATGCTAAAGAAGAGGGACCAAGGATAGAGCCTTGTGGTACACCAGTGGTAAATGGAAGGTAAGTAGAGAGCGTGGAGTGCCATTTTACTGCCTAATACCTAGTTTACAGGTAGCTTTTGAACCACCAGCAGGTCAAAATGTAACTGAGAGCAATCAGTTTATAGCCAGTACAAAGCAATTAACAAAGAGATATAAAGTAAAACAGTTTTTTTGTCATTTCCTGAGGATAAATAATTTCCGTATGCAATATAATCCACTGGTCAAGAAAAAGGGGACAGTGGCCAATTTAGCAGGTTGTGTTGTGTTTAGACCACAAACTGAGCGTGAAAGAACTAAAGGAGGAAGTGCATCCATCTTCATTAAGGATAAGTACACCTCAAGACAGGTCAAACAGTATGACTCTCTTGAGCTACTCCATGTCCAATTAACTATAGGTAAAGGCCTCTACCACATAATAGCTAGCTAGAGGTCCCCCACCATGAAACAGGAAAAGCAGTCCACATGCCTTACTGCAGTCATTTGCTATACAGCCCAGCACCTTACTCACAGGTAATTTTAATTAACCTACCATTGACAGGGAAACATACACAACCACAAACTTGCTGACTCAGAGGTTCTTGGACTTTGTCAATGCAAATGCTTTGGAACGTGTAGTCAGCACAATATTATTTTCTACAGTTGAAGTACTAGTTGGACTGAAAACTCAAAATGCAGATTTAAATAGCAAAGTCTATGGCTGTGGTAAGCATGTGTGTCCATTTAATTAAACTCAGAAAGCAGCATTTATTGTCTTCAACATGCTAGGACATAGAGGAAGCAGAAGCAGGGACGCTGGTTTTAGTCGATTTCTGATTACAGTGCTGATAGCTCACTGTATACTTTTTATTTTGAATTTGGAAATGGCCAGCCTATCTTCACTATATCCACTTTCATAAAATAAAGTATATAAAGTATTAGAAACAGACTGCAATCATAAAGTCCATGCCATATAGCAATTACAATTGTTGTTCACCACTATGTAGCTTAAATGTTGGAATGCCCAAATACCATAAAGAAGCCAGAGTTAACATTGCCTATAAAACTTCTGTCCTTCCTTTATTTACTCATTCAGCAAACAGGCCATTTTTGTGAATAGTATACTCAAAAGCCATGCATTCAGGTGAAAGTATATGTCCCATTCATACCTGGAATGGGGTGATGAAAGGTAGTAGTTTCATTTTATTATTCTAATATGAAATTTACATGGAATTATTCTTAATGCAACTACAGTTGACTATATATGCAGCTATTAAACACATATTATGTATGTGCAGCTTTTATCACAGTTAACAGTAGAAGAAAAAAGTAAAAAATGCTCTTTTTAGGTCACTACATGCCCCACGAGACCTCTGCCCCTGGCCTTCAGCATCTTCCAGCACCTCTGCTAAGAGGAGACAACACTGAGGAGATATTTAGCAATACATTCCACCTCAGTGACCATTCCACATTCAGGTCAAATTATAACTGAGAGCAATCAGTTTATAGCCGGTACAAAGCAATTAACAAAGAGATGCAAAGTAAAACAGGCTTTCTGTCATTTCCTAAGGCTAATTAACTGGCATTTGCAGTATACTCTACTGGTCAATAAAAAGGGGACAGTGGCCAACTTTGTAACTGGTCCTTTGAGTGCATGTATCATTTCACAGACTTTCAATCACAGACCAGGCATGTATTCAGCTGATTAAAGTTAATAGACAGCAAGTTTATGATAAATGATACATTATACAATGACAAAATTGTCAGTAACTTGTACATGTAGGGCCTTGTGGCAGAGTGCCTGCAATATCAAGGTCAGATGTAGTGACTGCAGGCTCCGAAATGAAAGAAAAATAAAAAACTTTGCTATTATATTGAGGCAATAAAGTTAGTACTTATACAAAAAAGATGTGGAGGAAGGACCACAGTAAGTAAAGCAAGAGAATACAGAGGAAGTAAAGCACCCTGGCCATGCAGGGCAACAATACCCTTCATGTGTTCAGACCACAAACTGAGAGTGAAAGAACCAAAGGAGGGGGTATATCCATTTTCATTAAGGATAAGTACATCTTGAGTCAGGTCAAACATTATGACTCTCTTGAGCTAATCCATGTGCAATTAACTAGAGGCAAAGCCCCCTACCACATCACAGCTAGCTATAGGACCCCCAACATGAAACAGAAAAAAACATACTGCATACCTGGACTTACTGGAGTCAATTGCCATACAGTCCAACACCTTACTCATGGGTGATTTTAATTATCCTACCATCGACAGGAAAACATACATGACCGCAAAAATGCTGGCTCAAAGGTTCTTCGACTTTGTCAGTGCAAATGATCTGGAACAGCTAGTCAGCACACCTACAATAAGCTCAAATGACCTAGCCACAGTATTCACTAACATGGGAGAGCATTGCACCCCCTCCATGTGAAGTCCTCCCTGATAAGATCTGACCATAAATCAGTCTTGTTCAATGTAACTATAAGACCAGATACCCCATCAAGCTCAAAAATGCTTAATAATTTTTCATACAAATTGCCTCCTACTACATGATGGCATAAGTTTTAAAGCCCCCTCAAATGCAATTGACATGAACTACAATGTAGAGATGGACACCAATGTCCTATATAACCACATAAGCAGTTGTATAAAATTGGCTGTACCTGACTAGATTAAAATCAGGTATTGCTGAAAAAACAAGCCAGCATAATGGATCCCTAGTATAAACAGGCTATACAACAACAGAAATAAACTAATATCCAAGAACAAGAGGGAAATGGCTCAGCACAGGAAGAAATCCCTCTCCAGCTTAAACAAACAAATTAGAGATCTTGCCAAGTCCTCCTAAGCTAATTACGAAATAAAAATAGTCTCCCTAGCTAAGGATAATCACAAGGCATTCTTTAACCACATCTGAAATCTAAAAGGGAATACCTAGCTATGCGCTGAACTGGTTGTGGATGGCACCATCCACATTCAACCAGAGGTAATAGCCAACCTGCTAGCTGACATATTTAAAGTAAACTTCACCCCACATCTACTCCAGTCATCCCCCAAAGTATACCTGCCACCATTCTTCAGCATATTATTTCAAGACAGCAGGTCATCTCAGTGCTCTCCATGGCCAAAAACATGGCATTAGTGGGAGCAGACAACATCCCAGGCTGCCTTTTAAACAACTTAAAACATGACCTATGAGGCACTTGGATCCTTGTTTAACCACAGCCTGTGAACTGGCTATGTTCTGGAGGAATGGAGGACAGCAACAGTAATCCCTCTGCACAAATGGGGACCATCAACTGACCCTGGGAATTACAGGCCCATAAGCTTGACTAGCCTTATCTGTAAGGCAATGGAAAGAATCATTGTGGACCTTATTAACAAGGACATAGGTAATCTACAAACTCTGGATCCAACCCAGTTCCAATTTATTAAAGGCAGATAAGACCTGTTAAACATGGCTGACTTCTTCAAGAAAACCACCAGGTCCTGCACAAGGGAAAGACATTGCATACCACCTATCTTGACCTAGCCAAGGCATCTTGCATAATCCCTTACTCAGGTATTATACAGAAATACTCCTATTTGGGAATTAACCCCTACGTTACCTGATGGGTAGCCAACTGACTCACTGACAGGACACATACTCTCAAAGTGGGTGACTTCACCTATAGCAAATGACCAATCACCAGTGGCATACCCCAGGATTCTGTCTTGGGCCACATACTGTTCAGAATTTGTTCCTAGAAGTCCAGGCAAACTTGGACGGCCTGTAACTGACCAAGTTCACTGATGATTGCAAAATGGGAGCAATCATTGAGTCCCCAAATGATGTTAATATACTGCATAGAGAGTTAACGCAGACAAATGATGGGTGGCAAAGCCATGGATTAAAGCTAAATGCATAAAATATGCATTATTACTCCCTGTGGGAAAGCTGACATCCCTGCTAATTACATTATAAACATCACTCCGCCTAAGTTTAGACCCAGTGGTACGTGATCTGGGTACACAGGTCGATAGCAATCTAAACTTGACCACCACGTATCCACAGCACTAAGGAAATCCTTCTATGTGGCATATCCTATAAGTAAAGGCATCACATCTAGATCTAAGGATGTTATAATTCCATTATACTCAGCCCTCATCAGGTCAATAATTTAGTACAATGCTCTCTTTTTGCATGTATCTCACCAGACACCTCCAACAATTGGAGAGACCACAGAGGTTTCTCACCAAGAAATTACAGGACACACAAAATAAGCTTTACATGAAAAGACGGAAAGCCCTGTTACTATTATTCTATCTTCTACAGGTTGCCAAGGGGAGAACTGTGCCTGGCTTACAGGGCAGTCTCTGACCCAGCCCTGATGGAAATGCTACACATTCGTAAATCAAACTACAGGAGGGTCACTCATTCCAGGAATCTTAACCTAGCTTCTGTCATGAACAAGTCATATTAGAGAGATAGATAAATGTCCCAGAGTTTGCCACTTCTCTGGAACAAGCTTCTAATTCACATGAAACAGAGACCTTCCCTGACCCTCTTCAAAAGCAACCTAGCTCAAAGGATGGCTAACCACAAATTCAGTCCTGGGGTGGTGCCCATGTCCCTCCTGGACAGAGGAAGTTGGTATTAACTATCATAGACCTTTACCTCAGTGAAATTCAGTCACCTAAACCCTAACAACTGTGGCAACTCGCGATAAATATGCCAAGGCTTGTAAGGGCTCTAGGGTAATAACCTTCTACAAATCTATGAATCTCTAAGAGTAGTGTGATTTTAAGAAAGTTTATGAATTTAAGCTCAAAGTAGTTTTAGCAGGAGGTATACTGAGAACTACAGTAATACAGTATATATATATATATATATATATATATATATATATATATATATGTATACATATATATAATGAAATAATATTTGACATATACCTGCTCAATGATGGAAGATAGTTGAATGTAACAGAAGACAACACTGAGGGAATATTTAGCAATACATTCTACTACAATGATCATCACACCCTCAGGTCAAATTATAACTCAGAGTAATCCACTTATAGCCAGTACAAAGCAATTAACAAAGAGATACAATATAAAACATGTTTTCTGCCATTTCCTGAAGCTAAATAACTAGCATATGCAGTATAGTCGACTGGCGAAGAAAAAAATCGACAGTACCCATCTTAGTAAGAGATCTTAGAGTGCATGTTTTATTTCACAGAGACAGTCAGTCACAGAAATTACATGTATTTGACTGATTAAAGTTAAAAGACAGCAAGGTTATTCATGATAAATATGCTTAGAATATATAATGACAACATTCTCAGTAAACTCTTAGGAGTAGGGCCTTGTGGCAGAACTCCTACAGTATCAAAGTCAAATAAAATGACTGCAGGGTCTGAAATGAAAGAAAGAGAAAAAAACTCTGTTAAACTGTAGTATTATATTGAGGCAATGAAGTTAGTACTTATTATACAAAAAGGAGATGTTGAAAGAACCACAGTAAGTCAGAGGAAGTCAGAGCAATAGACTACAGGAGCAGTATAAGAGCAGTGTGATGGTCAGAAAGTTTATAAATGGAAGCTCAAAGCAGTTTTGAAAGGCAGAATATTGATAGAGAACACAATAATTCAGTGTGTGCATGTGTGCATGTGTGTGTGTGTGTGTGTGTGTGTGTGTGTGTGTGTGTGTGTGTGTGTGTGTGTGTGGGTGTGTGTGTCTCTCTCTCTCTGTATATACATATATATATATATATATATATATATATATATATATATATATATATATATATACACACACACATACACATAAATATATATATATATCTGTATGGTATCAGGCAAATTACCATAACATGCACTACACTGATAAGCACAGTATAAAACCATCATTTAGTAAACATTCATGGGATTAAACAGTACATCAAAATATATATTCCTGAACACCAGCAGCTCATATTGCATACATTTGTGTAAAATGGAAACACGGTCAGCATACATAAGACTTAAAGGATGTGAATATAATTGTTACAAATATAACACACACTACCAAAGTATTTTCACTATTCTACATAGTCTTTGAACAAATAGAAATGTAATAATATTTGGATCGTGCAATCCCTAACAGAACCAAGATGCTATCCTCCAAAAAAAGGAAGCCAATCTGGTGGTCCCCTGCCATAAACAAACTCTACAACAGAAGAAAGAAACTGTTGCAAAAAAGAGTAAAATCCCATGATTGGAGGAACGCCCTGGTCAGCCTCAGTAAGAAGCTGAGATCCCTCATAAAATCCTCCAAAGCTAATTCTACTTCTTCTTCTTTCAGCTTTTCCCGATTAGGGGTCGCCACAGCAGATCACATGTCCGCTTATGACTGGCAGTGGAGTTTTACGGAGTCGAGTTGCCAGTCTGGTGCCCAACCTTCCACAGAACTCACACCTAGGGCCAATTTTAGAGTGTCTAATCCACCTACAGAATGTCTTTGGGATGTGGGAGGAAACCGGCGCACCCAGAGGAAGCCCACGCAGCCACAGGGAGGACATGCAGACTCCGCACAGAAGGCACCCCAGCCAAGGATTGAACCAGAGAACCTCTCGCTGTGAGGCAGCAACACTAACCGCTGCAGCACTGTGGCCTCCCCTCAAAAGCTAATTATAAAAACAAAATCGACACTAATTCTAAAGACAACCACAAAGCATTCTATAGCTATGTCAAGAATCTCAATGGCAACCCTCAGATCTGCTCTGAGTTACAGCACAATGGCACTAAATATACAAAACCAACTGATATTGCCAACATCCTGGCAGATAGGTTCAGTGCTAACTTTACCCCCCTCTCACCTCCTAAAGGGCCCATCTCTATACCATAAGAATGCAAAGTTCCTGTAATTATGGCTGCACAGGTAAAAACCACACTCTCCAAAGTCAGGAACAGAGCATCCATGGGACCTGACAACATCCCAGGCTGCGTTCTACATGAACTACAGAATGAACTGGCACCCCACCTAAGTACCATGTTCAATCATAGACTCACCTCAGGCTTTGTGCCCACTGAATGGTGAACAGCAATGGTTATCCCACTTCACAAAGGGGGAGCCACCACGGACCCCGGGAACTACTGCCCCATTAGCTTGATCAGCCTGGTCTGCAAGACTATGCAACTTTTCATCATGGAACTTATAAACAATGATATTGGTAATCTCCAAACTCTGAACCCCACCCAGTTCAGGTTTGTAAAAGGCAGATCATGTCTCCTAAACCTGATAGACTTCTTTGAAGTGGTCACCAAAGCTGTAGATGAGGATAAGGTGGTTCATACATCCTATCTAGATCTCGCCAAGGCTTTCAACACCACCCCCCACTCTGGAATTATAGATAAACTCACTAAACTAGGTATAAATCCCTATGTCACAAGATGGGCTGCCAACTGACTCACTGACAGAACCCACATTGGGAAAGTAGCAGACTCCAAATCTGAATTCAGACCAGTGACAAGTGGAGTGCCACAGGGTTCAGTCCTGGGTCCTCTCCTGTTTGGTATCTACTCCTCAGAAGTACAGGCTAATAAAGAAGGTCTTTGGCTAATGAAGTTCGCAGATGACTGCAAACTAGGAGCCATAATCAAAACTCCTAATGATGTAGACACCCTACAAAAGGGCCTCGCTGAGACAGATGCCTGGTGTCAAAGCCATGGCCTCGAGCTCAATGCCAAAAAGTGCATTGTCATCCCTTTTGGTAAAAACTCTGTACCCATGAACTACCACATAGGCAGTAGTCTACTTAACACTGAAAGTGTGATGAGACCTTGGGACACAGGTTGACAGTAGTCCCTCCTTTGATAATCACATTGCCACAGTAGTCAGGAAATCCTTCTACGTGGCACACCTCATCACAAAAGGTTTCTTATCCAGGAAAAAAGAGGTCATTGTTCCCCTCTACTCATCACTCATCAGACCCATTATAGAGTACAATGCCCCTTTTGGTATGTACCTCACAAGTCATCTACAACAACTAGAAAGGCCACAGAAATATCTCACAAAGAGGATTACCAGCCCCAAACAGATGCCCTACACAGACCGTCTCAAAAAACTCCAGCTTTACTCCGTCACATATCTTCTACTCAGAGGTGATCTCTGCCTAACATGCAAAGCTTTGTCAAGCCCAGATCTGTTGGGCATGCTCCACTTAAAGAAATCCCAATCCCTCTGAGCTACATGCTGTAGGGACCTAAACCTTGTCACCACAATAAACAGAACATGCTGGAGGGATAGATTCTTGTCCCAGAGACTTCCCATACTCTGGAACAAACTACCTATCTATATCAAACAAAGCTCCTCATTAGCACTCTTCAAGAAAAATCTTGATGACTGGATGGGAGATAGGAAATACACCCCAGGGATCACTTTTGTGGCTCTGCTTGACAGGGGCACAGGAAAATAATTTTATTGGGTGGCGAAAGCCAGGATACCTTTTTGGCTATGCTTATATAGGCCCTAGGGCCAATAGCCTAGTACCTACCTATGAACTTATGAACCTATAAGATACCTGCTCTATGATGGAAGATAGTGAATGAGTGTAAGAGCAGACAAAACTGGGAGGGCATTTAGCAATACATTCTACTACAGTCACCATCCCACCCACAGGTCAAATTATAACGGAGACCAATTAGTTTATAGTCAGTACAAAGCAATTAACAAAGAGATACTTTTCCATCATCTTTTAAGGCTAAGTAACTGGCATATGCAGTATAGTCTACTGGTCAAGAAAATAGGGACAGTGGCCAGCTTAGTAAGAGGTCCATAAAGTGCACATATTGTTTCACAGAGACTTTCAATCAGAAACCAGGCATGTATTTGACTAACTAAAGCTAATAGACAGCAACGTTCCTTATGATACTTGTGCTTACATTGTACAATGACAACATTCTCTGCAAACGTATAGAAGTAGGGCATTTTGGTACAGCTCCTACAGTATTGTAGTCAGATGTAGTGACCACCAGTGAGTATGCAATGACAAAATTCTCAGTAAACTTGTAGAATTAGGGCCTTGTGGTAGATCTCCAGCAGCGATTAAAAGCTACACAGCACAAACAAATGAAAACAAAGCAAGAGCTGTGGCCTGGACCTAAGACACTCTTCCTATTCAATCAAATAAAAATGACAAATTATGTAAAAATAAAACACTTTAATGGTGTGAAAACACTAAATAATGAGCACTTTCATTTAAACCAGTGTTAAACTTCATCAGACATAGTATTATTCACATCACTTCTTTAAATAATAGCAACTTACATTTGATTGGACATTATCTGACTTACATCAACACCACCTAGCCCTGTTTTAAAGTTACACTGTTACTGTTGTATATTGTATAATGTTAACTAATTCTGCAAAAACACATTACATTGTATAAAATTATATAAAAAAAACAGTTGCTATTATTTAAAGAAGTGATGTGAATAATACTATGTCTGATGAAGTTTAACATTGGTTTAAATGAAAGCGCTCACTATTTATTGTTTTTATGCCATTAAAGTGTTCGATTTTTACATTATTTGGCATTTTTATTTGCTTGAATAAGAAGTTCTCCAGCAGCACCAAGTTCAGGTGTAGTGACCGTAGGCTCTGCTCTATGACGGAAGGCAGTGACTGAATGTAACAGGAGACAACACTCTTTGCTAATGCAATCCATCACCAGTATGAACAGCAGTGGGCTGGGGTTGAATCATGATGAATACCTACTCCTACTGCCACTGTGAACCCTTGCTTGAGTCCAAACACTTCTTGAACCTGTGTCATTGGTTACTTGAACATTGCCTGTGCTAATTCTACCAATGTTTCCAGGACTTCAGATCATTGTAGAACCACCCAAATCAGCTTTCTTGGGAGCGTGTCATATGTTTTTATCAAGTCTGGGAATGCCAAGTTTGACTCTTTTCCCATCTTCAGCTTTTTGTCTGCTATCTGTCTCACTGTAAACATCAGGTAATTAATTAATTATTAATTAATGATTTGAACCCAGATAGCCCATCTCCTAGCTTACCTTCTGCTACTCTGCATAATCATTTATTAGTCACTCTCTGCAGCACTTTCATACAGTGTGACAGAGTTTGATACCTCTTTATTGCCCGCTGTTGTGAATATCCCCTAGTTTCTGCACATCGGTTCAAGAATCTCAATTCATCTGGGCTGTGCCTTTTGGAATAATGTTAATAGATCAATACACTGTTGCCAAATGCAAAAACTCCAAAAATATGTTGGCAAAATCACTTTCTGCAATACTTGGAGTAAATCATTTATTGAAGGTGGGGCAAGCCCCTTACACCTCCTATGTGGTAGGACATCCCCCATATCTCCAAATGTAAATATACCAAGTCTGAGGTCACACAGTGGAGAAGAGAAAATTCTCCACTATCACTGAAAGTGCTTTTGGTAAATCATTTTCTCAGAAACAGCATTCATCTAAACTATCATCAACACAATAACATACTCCTTTCTCTCCATACAGTGATGAGTACCCCCCATTAGTTATTTCATCCTTAAAGCACCCAACAGCTTGATCATTTTTGGCAGGACTTCATCTGAGCCTGACACCTGCCCTGACTTAATTTTCCTTAGTTTACTTCATACTTATTCTAGGGTAGGTTCTTCCTTCTTATCATAGGCCGTGCATGCAACAGTGCAGCTTCTGTGGGGTTTTCTTCGTTTAGAAACTTGCTGAAGCTCTACTTCCATCAGTTGTTGATGCCCTCTGGACTGCTGAGCAGTTTGTTACTGCTGTCCTTTATGAATGGCATGTGCTGAATATCTTCTTATCCTTTAATCATTGTCTTTCATGGTGATACAATGTCTGTACTATCTGCTGAGTTGCTTTCCAAAAGCTGGTGGAGAGTTTCTGTAACCTGTTTTTTTTTTTATTTGGGGCACCTCTTTTAACTTCTTTCATAAGCAGCCAGTATTCCTTCTTAGCTTGATCCATCTTCTCTATATCTCTCTTCTTCCTTCACTTCATTTTTTTCTTTTGATAACTTTCTGCACTTCTGTATTTCACTAACAGCTTTCCTAATGTAACTTATTTCCATACCTTTTTCAGCTACATATTTGCTGTTTCATCTTTAAACATGCTGTTTTGAGACACTGCATTTCTTCTTCAACTTCACCTATTTCTTCTTTGTCCTGAAGTGCTAGAGCCCTGAGTACTTCCATGGACACCTGTGTTTTTGGTTTGGTCAACTTCCAGGTCTTTAGTCTAACCTTTGTTGACCTTAGTGCTGTCTGCTCACTGCTTGCAGATGATTGCGGCTACCAGTGGCCTATGCTTCAACATGACTATTTAGTGAGGATGACTTTACAAATTTCTGATTTATGTTCATATGTCCTTTCCTTATCGACAGTAAAGAACTCGTCCAAAGAAAAGCACTTGCCAGATGGAGGTTCAGCTGGAAAATGATTTTATTACACAAACAAATTAAGCGCTTTCGTCCCTCTGAATGGGGACTTCATCAGAATAAGGAACTTCAAGTTCTCTCAGTTTAAAATACCACAATGCATCTAATCATTGGTGCAAAGGCAACCAATGGATGTAAATAATAGTAATGTGTTTCCCCTTTGGTAAAAGCACTCAACAATATGTTTAACCATTAAAAACATATTACACAAAAACTTGTTCCACATAAAAGCCAAGACAATGAATTAAGATTTTTTACAAACAGAAAATTGTGTAAAAAGTGTCATCACTCAAACACTAAAAAATATACACAATTTAAAACCTCTTAGTGTTTTCCCTGTAGTCCATTGGTTCTTTCTTTTAGCACTGGCATTAAAGAAACAGAGTTGTTTAGTTCAGGTGAGAGATTAGCAGCAAGCCTTAGCTGACACTTTAGTTCTTTTTTATTAAGTTGATTTTTCCAGTCCCCCCCCCCCCCCCCGATAACAGCTTGTATTGTTTTTAGTATGCCAAAACTAAACTTCTTCCCACTGCAACCAAGGGAATGTTTATATAATGCATTAGTGTCTTTGTTATTTTGGATATCATATAGGTGTTCGTAGATTCTGGTTTTAAATGATCTTTCTGTCTTTTCTAAAAAAAACTACCATATGAATCGCACACTGCCAAACTATTCTTTTAGAGGCGCAATTCCCTTTCTTAAAGTATGTCTGTACGTATACAGTTAGTCAGGTTTCTTCTCAGGAGGGAGAGATTTCAAAACTAAAGGAAGATGTTGCCACTTTGAAGGGAGAACTAAGACTAATTGAACTTTTAACCCAAAAATAAACGTTTTTTACAGTTTCCCTTATCTGATGCAGTTTACAAGTTGATATTGGGGGGGCTGGAAAAATCTGCTTAGTAAAAAAGGACTAAAGTGGCAGCTAAGGCTTGTGCTAATCTCCCACCTGGACTAAGCAACTTTGTTTCTTTAATGCCAGCATTAAAAGAAAGAGCTAACAGACTATAGGGAAAACAGAGGTTTTAAATTGTGTATATTTTATAGTGTTTGAGTGTTGACACTTTTTACACAATTTTCTGTTTGTCCATGAGTTATTTACTAGTCAGAAGTCTAGAATGGCTTCTATTTCATTATTCCTGTTGCCTCCCCCCCAATGTGGACCCATGCAGTACTTATATTCTGTTCTGTTTATCCCAGTATGCGCATTCATTTCTACAATTATCAAGAACAACACATTGCATATCACTTTTTCAAGGAGGCCCTGCACCTGCCTTCTTTTCCTCACTGTCATGAACCTACTGTGGAACATAAAGATGAGATCATGAAGACTGTCCTATTTCTAACTAGAGTCAAATTTCCATGAAGTTGTCATTAATTCTGATGATATACCACATTGTCTTCAGAAGACTCTCTGTCTCATCAAAATTCCCTGCTCCCTACTACCTATTTAGTATGTCATCCACTTCCATGTTGCATATATTCAGTGTAGCAATCCTTAGTTCATTTTGGGCAGGCTGATTGGTTTTGTGTCCAGCTTAGATTCAACTTAGCTGGTTGTACTGCTGTCTAAATTACATTATAGTCGTCTTATTAAAGGCTGACTAAAGCGTATTTCCATGTATTTGTCCTTGTCTACATTTGTGCAATTGTAGAGTTAGCATGTATATATAGTGGATATACATACCCCTGTTAAAATGCCAGGTTTTTGTGATATAAAAAATTAGACCACAATAAATCATTTCAAAACTTTTCCCACCTTTAATGTGACCTATAACCTGTACAATTCAATTGAAAAACAAACAAATCTGTTAGGGGAAAAATATAAAAAATAAAAAAAATGTACAATAAGCTGGTTGCATAAGTGTGCACACCCTAAACTAATTCTTTGTTGAAGCACCTTTTGATTTAATTACAGCATTCAGTCTTCTTGGGTACACACCAGCCAAATTAAAGAGACTCTGATTAACCCCAAATAAAGTTCAGCTGTCCTAGTCGGATTTTCCTGACATTTACTCAGTTGCCTGCTACAGCAAAAGCCATGGTTCGCAGAGAGCTTACAAAGCATCAAAGGGATCTCATTGTTGAAAGATATCAGTCAGAAGAAGGGTACAAACAAATTTCCACAACATTGGATGTACCATGGAACACAGTGAAGACAGTCATCAAAAAGTGGAGAAAATATGGGACAACAGTGACATTGCAAAGAACTGGACATCCCTCCAAAATTGATGAAAAGAAAAGACAAAAACTGGTCAGGGAGGCTGCCAAGAGACGTACAGCAACACTGAAGGAGGTGCAGGAATTTCTGGCAAGTACTGGTTGTGTACTACATGTGACAACAATCTCCCATATTCTCCATATGTCTGGGCTATGGGGTAGGGTTGCAAGATGAAAGCCTTTTCCTTACACAGAAAAAACATCCAGGCCCGGCTATAGTTTGCATAACAATACATCAAGTCTCCCAAAAGCATGTGAGAAAATGTGTTATGGTCTGATGAGACCATGGTTGAACTTTTTGGTCACAATTCCGAAAGGTACATTTGGCATAAAAACAGCACTTCACATCACCAAAAGAACACCATCCCCACAGTGAAGCATAGTGGTGGCAGTATCATGCTTTGAGTTTGCTTTTCTTCAGTTGGAACTGGGGCTTTAGTCAAGGTGAAGGGAGTTATGAACAATTTCAAATACCAGTCACTTTTGGCCTAAAGCCTTCAGGCATCTGCTAGAAAGCTGAAGATGAAGAGGAATTTCACTTTTCAACATAACAATGACACCAAGCATACATCCAAGTCAACAAAAGAATGGCTTCACCAGAAGAAAATTAAAGTTTTGGAATGGACTAGTCAGAACCCAGACCTAAATCCAATAGAAAATATGTGGGGTGGCCTGAAGACGGCTATGCACAAGAGATGCCCTCACAATCTGACAGATTTGGAGCACTTTTGCAAGGAAAAGTGGGCAAATATTGTCAAGTGAAGATGTGCCATGCTGATTGAATCCTACCAAAGAAGACTGAATGATGTAATTAAATCAAAAGGTGCTTCATCAAAGTATTAGTTTAAGGGTGTGCACACTTACGCAACCAGCTTATTGTACATTTTTTATTTTTTATATTTTTCCCCTAACAGATTTGTTTGTTTTTCAATTGAATTGTACAGGTTATAGGCCACATTAAAGGTAGGAAATGTTTTGAAATGATTTACTGTGGTCTCATTTTTTATATCACAAAAACGTGACATTTTAATAGGAGTGTGTACACTTTTTATGTCTACTGCATGTTCTGAGGACAGTGGGGTACACCCCCACCCCATATTAAAGTAGTTATTTAATTTTTTTTAAAATTTACTTTATGTTTGTATTACTTTTACAGTAAGTGCAGTTATGATTGGAAATGTAAATGTAATGTTTACATTTGCAATGATTAAAGTATTTTTTTTTTAAGTTTTTTTTTTTATATTCACTTTGGGTTTCCTTTATTTTTATAGTTAGGATAGTGATGATAGCAAATGCAGATGTAGTGTTTATATTTGAGATCATTAGATTTATTTTTGTGTTATTATTGATCAGTGAAATTTAACAATATTTTGTGTTTCATTCAGTTTCATCAATGATCATTAATAATATACTGATACATACCTATGCATATACATGCATGTGTGTGTGTGTGTGTGTGTGTGTGTGTGTGTGTGTGTGTGTGTGTGTGTGTGTGTGTGTGTGTGTGTGTGTGTGTGTGCACGCGCGCACACGTACGCACCTTTCTAAGCTACCAGCATGTTTCTCTGATGTAGTTACGTGGTACTGCTGTCTGTTCAGCATCACAAGACTAGATAATAAACTTAAAAAGTGCATAACAATATTGTTAGGTATTTTCCTGGTGTTACAAAAGTGCTTAACAAGGTTACCTTTTTGTCAGTTTCCAAGTATACTAACCAAGCTCCATATAATAAGAATAATAAATCTTTGAAAAGGTTAGGATATCAGTAGTAGAGTTTAAAGAAGCTGTTTTTGATTTAATGCTTTTCAGAAATGTAGCAGTTCAGTAAATTAGTTCTTCTCAAATGCTTTAATGATTAATAGAGGCCAGACAATTTGCTGAGGAAGATGATTGATTTTGCTGGAGATTTTTGTGGGTTGATGGAAGAAATAATTAAATCAGACCAAGTAGTTTAGGACCACTAGGGATACCGTTCATAACCACTGCACTGCATCCTTCTGAATAATGATACATAAATGTTAGCTGGAGAAGAGCTCTGCTGAACAGGCACGAGTGGTGACCCATGCTAGCTAGAAATGATTCCGTTTCTGAAAAGGAAATCCTTGCTAACAGCTAAAAGATCCCCGTCATGCAGCCCACAAAACTCCAACTTCTCTGCCATCAGCAAGTATGTGTCCTTGTGACTACAAGTTTAAAAAAAAACTGCATGTATAAGAGAAAAGAGATATCATGCAAAAGCAAGATAAGAGGAAACATCTCACAAAAAAAAGGAAATGGTTTGTATTTGCTGCAATACATACTGTTTTATACTGAGTCTTGAAAACATGCTGTGGAGGAGCTTAATGGTTAGTAGAGCAGAGACGCTGAATTTACTTCTCTGTGCATATTCAGTTCAGAACCATCAAATGACTGACACCAAGTGAAGGAAACAGTGGCTCATTGCAGTAGTAACGCCACACAATGACCCAGCACTGTTGCAGTCCAAAAACCCATCAGCCAAGTAATGTGCAGCAAAAACATTGTTTAAACCCACAGCAGGTACCAAAAAGAGCAACTGAGTAAAATGGTATACTGGTTTCAAAGCATACAACTTCTTCCTCAGTAACAAATCTTCTAGTTAAAAACAATGACCAACATTATAGAATTGCATAAGATATGACAAAACTAACTAAATAAGAAAAAATATGCATCCATATTGTTGAAAGTCCTTAGATCCTGCATGACTTTAGAAAATACATAAATTAAAAATAGAAACCATATATATAAAAAGTACACACACACACTCTTAAATGTATGCACTCAAAATACTTGTGAAAATCCATTTTTCTAATTTTGAACTAGACACAATATAAACAAAATGAGTGTCTATACTACCACCTAGTGGTGATTAGAAAGAATTACATACAACTATAAATAAAAAAAAAAAATACAAGAAATAAGAAATATTCATTAAGTCATGGGGGAATTTAAGTGTCCCACAAGTGATAGTCTGCCTTTGCTCTTTAATGCTTAATATTTGTAGTTGGTCAGATTTCTGGAAACATTTATTTTATTTTTATTTATTTTTATTTTATGTTTTGTAAAGTGTTTTATAATAAGTACTATATGTGCTAAATGCTGGTATTACTTATGACTGTAATCTGCTTGAAACTAGCATTTACTAAATGTTCAATGTGTATTATTATCTTGGAGCTTTCCTCCCCGGGCCTCCGCTGAAAATGGACATGTATCTAGTCGGACTATCCCAGTCAGCAAATGTGAAATAAAAAAAAATAAATAAATAAATTTGTTTACCAGGAAAGTCCGTCTGGAATGAGGTCATTTACAGCGGAGGCCCAGGGAGAAAAGCTCCACAAGAACACAATTTACAAGAGAAAAATTCTGTACAGTTGTATATAAACAATCAAAGAGATTTCTCATATAATAGTCTATACCATGTATACAATCAGAGAGGTATAACATACAAGAGATTGTTCTAAGAAAGTTTAGCTTATACATAGTAGATCTTGGATGTTAGTATTGGTAGAGTTAAACACACATGGACTGATGCAATCAATAACTGATGGCATGAAGGAGGCATCTGACAAGATAAAAAATAATTTGCTCAAATAAAAAATAAATTGCAAGATGGTAGGCCCTGTCTGGGAGTATTTGAGCACTGTATATTAGAGATGATAAGTGTATGCAGTGGTGGTGCTGCGGTAGCGCTGTCACCTGACAGTAAGACGTTGTCCCATTCGATTCTCAGCTAGAGCGTCTTCTGTCTGTAGACATGCATGAATGGGCATACCATCATTGAAGGTTGTGCATCAGGGCTGGCAACTCGGCACGTAAAAATCTATTGCCAATCATTAGCGGACTGGCATTCCACTGTGGCGACCCCTAACCAGGAAAAGCCAAAAGACACAACAACAACAACATATTAGAGATGATTAGTAGTGAAGAGAGGAGGGTAGCAAGATTTGGTGGAGAGCAGGAAAACCTTTATGTGATGCAAGGACAGAGCCATGACTGCAAGAGGTATGACTTGAGTGACATTTTGAAAAGTGAGCTAGATGGTGTTGAGGAGATATTTTGGGGGAGTTTATTCCATTCCCTAGTGATGGTGTAGGAAAAAAGAGATTTCCCTGCAGAATTGTTGGCTTTGGATATGCAGAGCAGGGTTTTGTTGGATGAGCGTAGAGGACGATTAGCTGAATATTGGTTTAGTAGTTGGTTTAAGGCTGGGGTTTTGTGGGGGCTACTTATTATGTTGAAGGCAAGCACTAGTTGATGGTAACGTATTAGTTGAGGAAGTACTAACCATTGTAGTTCCCTTAGGGCAAGACAGTGATGACTTCTAAAAGTGGAGTTATTGGCGAACTTTGCAATTTTATTGTAACATGATTCTAGCTTGTCTATGCCTGTTTTTCTGACATGAATTAGGATTGGTGATACGTACATTAGGGTAGACAAGAGGTGGGTTTGGGCTAGGGAGATTCATGCTTGGTCTGATAGGAACTGTTTGTGTTTGTATAGAGTTCTTAATTTTTTATGTACCTTTTTAATGGTTTGCGAGATATGGACATCAAAGTGAAGATCCTTATCTATTTCAACCCCGAGGAGCTTAGTATGGGGGGAGCAGGAGATTTTGGTGCCATTTTTAGAGGTGATACTGAAGGAGGGAGGTGTGGATTTGGATTTATTGGGGGTAAAAAGGAGTAATTTTGTCTTGTTGGGGTTTAAAATAAGTTTGATATCAGTAATCCATTGTTCCACGGAGCAGAAGGATTCTTGGGTAAGTTTTGAAGAGTGGGTATGGATGGGGCTGAGCAGATGAGTGTGGAGTCATCTGCGTACTGTATAAGTGATGCATGCAGGGTGGAGGTATGTAGTTTGTTAGTAAAAATGGTGAAAAGTAGAGGACCTAGTATTGATCCTTGAGGAAAGCCTATAGTAGTTGGAAGTAGAGGTGATAGTATACCTTGCCATTTTACTGATTGTTTTCTATCAGAGAGAGAGTTTTTGAACTAGGAAATAGTGGAGGAGGTGAAGGACATGGTGGATAAAGTGTCTAAGAGTAGGTCATGGGAGACCATGTCAAATGCTTTAGATAGATCTAGGAATATGGCTGACACGAAGTCGTTGCTTCTTAGTTGGTTAACCTGGTTAGTAAAGGAGAGAAGAGCAGTAGTTGTACAGTGGTTTGGGTGGAAACCATGTTGTGTGAGGGAGAGGAGATTATGTGAGGTTAAGAAGTGTATTACCTGGGTGTGAATCCATTTCTCTAGGAGCTTGGAAAGGGGGGATAGGATAGCAATGGGCTGGTAGTTTGATAGTTCATAGGAGTTGCCACTCTTGTGAAGGGGAATAATATATGACACTTTCCATAGTTGGGGGATGTAAGTTTCTTGTATAGAGCGGTGTATAAGAACTGAGACAAGGTAGGCTAGTGACTCTGCAGCTAATCTTAGGAAATTAGTGGGCAGACCATCTGTCATGAGAGTGGTGGGTTTTAGTTTAGAGCGTAGTTTTCTAACTGTAGAGGTAGGTACAGGTGAGAGTGTAAAGGTGGGTATGGTATTTTGATTTACAGTTGGGGTGTAGTTAGAGTTATTGCAGGATAGCTGGGTAGATAATGAGAGAATAGATTCTGTGAAGTGATGGTTAAATTGAGAAGCTATGCCGTCATTATCGGTATTGATGCTGGGAGCTGGCATGGTAGTTTTGCTGGGTTTTAGAAGGGTATTGATTGATAGCCTACCAGAACTTTTGAGGGGTTTGGAATGTTTGTTTTGGATGTTTAGTAAGTAGTTTTGTTTATCTATTTTTGTTTGTTTTTCGGCCTGATTACAAAGTTGTTGATATTTGTGTCTTTCTTGGCTAGTGTTATTCTTTTTCCAGTTCTTCCAGGCATTGTCTCTGGCTTTTAGTAAGGCTTTTGTTGTCCTGTTTAGCCAAGTGGCATAGTTACATTTAGTTCTAAGTTTTCTAGTGGGAGCTAATATATTTAAAACATTCATAAAAGTACTATTGAAAAATTCAATAGCCTGGTCTAATGATAAAGTATTTAGTGGGAGCCAGTCACATTGCTGTAACATGTTGTTAAGGATTTGTGGATTTACCTTGTACTCATTTCTAGTTTCCTTATTCAGTATGGATTTGGGTATATTTACTTGTTTACAAAGGAGGAATGTGGGGCAGTGGTCACTCAGTTCATCTGGTAGGCAGCCCACATGATAGTGTTCTTTGGGGAGATTAACTAAAGCCCAATCGAGAATGGAGGTTATTTTGGAGTTTTTGTCAATTCTGGTGGGATCTTGGATTACTTGTGAGAATCCAAATAAGTTAATATGGTTTGAGGGATTGTTGGAGTTGCAGGTTAGCCAGTCTAGGTTTAGGTCACCTAGCAGGATGGTTTCTTAGGGTAGGTTGATTGTAGCAGCCCATTGTAGCATCTCTTCTATTATAGGTGAGTTGTTTCCTGGAGGAATATAAATGCAAATTATATTGATTCTCTTTTTGTTTTTGAGGGACAAAATAGAACCTATTGTTTCAGCATTATGAATTTTGGGGAGTGGGGTTTTCAGAGGCTGGAGGTTAAGTGTATTTTTAAATAAGATTGCAACTCCACCCCCCCCTTTTGGCATTTCTGTCTTGCCTTAGGATGTTATAACCTGGGGGGAGAATTTCTTCACTTTGTGTGGATGGTTTTGGCCAGCTCTCACTAATGGTTAGAATATCTAGGGAGTAGTGGGCTATGAATGCGTGTAAGTCATGTAGTTTGTTGGATAAAATTCTTGAGTTTAGGTTAATAATAAGCAGAGCTGATATCTGTTTGTGAGAGAGAATTGGGTTGCATGGACCTGGGTTGGGGGTGAATGTCTCCTGAGATTAGTAGCCATTTTTTGAGGAATAGTGTGAGTTTAATGGCATGAACTAAGTCTGAATGTCTTCTAGTTAATGTTTGCTTATTGAGAGGTAGTATGGTTAGTGTTTTGTGTATATGAAATAGTGAGCAGTTTGTAAATAGTGAGTAGTATATTGCTATTTTTTTATGTGTAGGTTTGTATGTGTGGGTATGTGTTATGTGGAAGGTAGTGTTTAATGGTATGTTAGAGTGTATGGATGTGGTGCATGCTAGTGCAGTGAGAGTTAGTAATAGTAGTGCTAGTATGCTTTGCATGGTTTATGTGGGGTTTGGAGAAAGGGATGGTTGTAAACAGGGGTGTGGTATGGTGGTGGGAGTGGACTCTATGCCTGAGGGATGGTGATAGGCTTTTGTAGGAGGAGTGTGGCTATTTGGAGTATAAGTTTAGGAGCTGTGGGGGCGGGTGAAATTTGGGGGCAGGGTAGGGGAGCGGAGAGAGCCCGAAGGGCGAATGGAGCTGGCTAGAGCAAGAGAACAGATTACAGCAGGAAAGTATCAGTAACTACAAGAAAAGATCTGGGCAAGAAGGTAAGTTGAACTCAAACTTTAAGGGAAAGTATTGTTTAGTGTTTTGTAAGAAATGTGGCTAGTATCCCAAGGAGGGAGTGGGTATATAGGAGCTATAGAAATGGGGAGTATGAGATATAGATATCTACCAGATTTTGGTTAAAAAAAGTTAACAAACCCTGGAGATAAATATTCCTACGTTTACCTGGTAAAATGCTGCCACCTAGTGGCAAAAAGATAGAGCAAAGCAGAGATAAGCAACCCCTCTATCTAGTACTGTATTCTAGGGTTAAGTCGTACTGGAGGAGGGAGAGAGGCAAGGGGTCTGCGGTAGGCTGCTGATGAACACACACATGGAAGGGCAGCTAGTACATATGTGTATTGATAATTAGTTCACAATTTATTAGTTGTAGGTTACATACATTCAGTCTTTTGTGGGAAAGTCCTCACAGTAACAGTTTTTTTTATGAAGCCTGGCTGGCAGGCAAAATGTCAGGGTGTCTTCTGGATTTGGCTGGAGATAGTCTTAATACCCTAGTGGCAGGGAGGGAGCACCCGGAGCGGCGTACTGTAAAAGAGAGAGAGAGAGAGAGAGAGAGAGAGAGACAAGTGAGTTAGGTAAATAGAACTGATACGGGAAAAAGGTGGAGGGATAGGGCAGAAAGTAGGTAAAGTTCAGCGGAGGGATAGGTGTAGATAGAGGTAGAATGTGGAGGGTAAGTAAGTTTAGAGAGGTAGCTGTAGTAAAGCAGCAGGCAAAGCCCAATTGAACAAAGCAAGGTAGGCAGTATAAGCTCAATACAATCTACATTTACACCAGAGTTCAACCATATTACAGTGCCCTACTCCATTTAGGGAGAAAGGGCTTGATTGCATTATTCAGAAAAATAATCACAAATAATCATAGACAGCAGAGCATTAATTGCATACATATGTCTAAAATACAGTGCTTTTGCAATATATGACAGTAACCAAAAGCAGTGCAATTATACAATTACTTTATGAGTGTGGACACTGGCTTGATGGAAAAATATCAGCTATACAAGGCAAATCAGTTGTTATTTTGTAGTGTGAATACAATACTGTCCATTTGGCTGTACAAGTCTAACAAAAGCAATTATATTTTAGTGTAAACCCTTATTCTGCCCATATAGTATGTCTAAACCTAATACTTAGTGGAAACGCTATACAAAAAGCATGATAATAGCCCTTTCACACTTAGGCAAGCATAGGTAGCTATAACAACATTGAATATGAGACTGTTAGGCAAAACTGTAGTCTCCACACGCCCTTGTTGGCGTCCCTTTGCTGCTACCTTAAAACAGGCTAAGTTAATTTAAAATTACCAAGTTTCATTAAAAATACCTTAAAGCACAAAGAAACGGACCTCACTAGCCCCAAGAAGAAGCTGGTACAAACACCCTTGTTGGTGCCCTTCTGCTGACCGCTTAACAGCAGGCTACGTTAATTTAAAAGTACCACATTTAATTAAAACATACCCTACAGCACAAACGGACCTCAATGGTCCCAGCTGGTACAAATGTCCTTGTTTGCTTCCTTCTGCTGATACCTTAACAGTAGACTAAGTTAAAGTAACCTTATCAAGTTCAATTAAATAATACCCTACAGCACTAACAGACCTCACTAGTCCCAAAAAGAGGCTGATACAAATGCCCTTGTTGGCATCCTTTTGCTTATCGCCTAACAGCAGGCTAGGTTAACTTAAAGTTCTTTACTTTAAGCACAACATACCCTACTGTACAAATGGACCGCACTGGCCCCAATAAGAAGCTGGTACTAATGCCCTTGATGGCGTTCTTTTGCTGATACCTTATCAGCAGGCTAGATTATATTAAAAAGTGCCAAGTTTAAGTAAACTATCCCCTACAGCACTAATGGAACTCACTAGTCCCAATAAGAAGCTGGTACAAATGCCCTTGTTGGCATTCTTTTGCTGATACTTTATCAGCCGGCTAGGTTAAATTATAATTACCAAGTTTAAGTAAAAAAATCCCCTACAACACTAATGGACCTCACTAGTTCCAAGAGGAAGCTGATACAACCACCCTTGATGGCATCCTTTTGCTGATCACCTAACAGCAGGCTAAGTTACATAAAAAATGCATTACAGCTTACATGGACCTTACTAGCTCCAAGAAAAAATCCACTGCAGTTTCCACGGGCCTTACTAGCTCCAAGAAGTAGCTGTTAGGTCTTCTTACAAATCCTATGTACAGCGGCAGAGGAGGTATAGAGGTCTATACTGTGTCAGCATGCAAATCCGCTGTAACGGTCAGCACTACATCATTTTAAAACCAGCAAACAATAATCAGAAAAAGTAGAATAAGGCCCTATACCAACAGCAACACACAGTTACACACAGTTTGAAAGTTTAGTTCTGTGCTTTTAAAGCACCACAAGCAAATGTTACAATCAGACATTGGCAATAACCTACCGGTGGTGAGTCTGGCAGCCCAGCCGCAGGGCCGATGCAAGGGGAGAGACGACACTCTGTAACTAGATTTAAAAATGGCGCCACATACCACGTGGGCTTCGTGTAAGCTTTCCAGGGGGGAAACCCTGTTAAAGGGGAGGGGATAGGTAGAGAGGTTGTGGGAAGGCTAGGGGGTTGGAAAGTGGATGGGAAGGATACCTGGGATGAAGGTGGGAAGGATATGTGGGATGGGGGAGAGCGCAAGAGAACAGATTACAGCAGGAAAGTATCAGCAACTACAAGACAAGATCTGGGCAAGAAGGTAAGTTGAATTCAAACTTTAAGGGAAAGTATTGTTTAGTGTTTTGTAAGAAATATGGCTAGTATCCCAAGGAGGGATTTCCTGTTTGACAACAGATTAGGATATAAAAGGAAGTTAGGGTGGGGTCATTTGTAAATGTTTTTATGAAGAAGTTTACAGAATTAAAAGTGGATGAAAGCGCTAATATACTGTTCCAGAGTGGTTTTTGGATTTGTATCCTAGGACTGGTTCTTTTTGTGTTTCCTGGTTTGGTCTTTAAAAGTTTGTTTCAAGTTTTGTAACTTTTTCCAGTACTTGGATACTATCTATGGCCTCGGAAGTTTCTAGTCAAGGTACCTTATTGAACCTGTCTACCTACCTGAAAGTGGCACGAATGGTTCATCGACATTTAACCACAAAGATGAACTAATTAATACTATCGCTAAGATAGTAAAAGAAAGTTTAGACCATCACGTCAGTTTGCAGCTTGACAAGAACGATACTGCTGGTGTCAGACAGGAGGGCTGTCAGGTCTTACATCACCATGCAAATGATGATACACTCAACACTGGTACTAACGAACATGCTAGTGTATAAGCAGAATGGTAATCCGTTTACTACAGTGGATGTTACAACTACAAATACCAATGTAAGTAACTGTTTCAATGATAACATCCTTTTGGACACTATAAATTGAAAAAAAACTATATTCGAGTTGGAGAGACAAGCTTTCAAATATGTGACTTTAGATTTAGAAATTCAATACTTTGAGGAGTGCATTGCTTGTAAAGTGGTGCTGCAGGGTTTGAGGACTGCAAATTTTCCCAACTGTGTAACACCTGGAGACGAACTGAGTAAAATTCTTGTAGATTTATACAACGAAACAGGTCTAAATATGATGCGCATATTAGTGGCACATTATGGGAAAGACATCACTAGAGTAAAGGAGAACATTAAACTTTTGGATGAATGTATCAAGAATTACGGTTTCTTTAAAGATTTTACTGTTTTATACAATGGTGTAGAGGCAAAGGCCGACAGGCACAAGGCTACGATCATATCTAGAAAGCAATCTAAACTCAAAAGAGACATTTTGGCATACAAATCTAACCAGGCTTACATTGTTCAGGAAGAGACATCGGAAAAAATAAGAACAAACAGTTGTGGTCCTGCAAACAACAAAACATTGGCACAAGTAGTTGACAGTAACATGAATAGCCAAGAAAATATGTTGTGTAATAACATTTTGCCAAATTTGGAAATGGACAACAACAACATGACAGCAACACGAAGTGCAGGTCCATATTTGGACCAAAATAGAACAAATAATGATAATAGGGCCAGTTATGCCCAGGTAGTTTCATTGGAAACTGCTGGTACAAGACACAACAAAGGCCCTTTTCACATGGGCAAATTAGAAAACAAATAGACTTTGAAGTGGTACAATTCCACTCAGTACAAGGGGAAAGGGAAAGGGAAAAATAGGAAGAAATGGTAAATCAAAAAGGTGTACAAAACTATTGCCTTGATATTATTAATTTATCTAATATTTCTTTTTCCTGTGAATTAGAAAATGTTTTAAAGAACGGCTTCTCATTCATTCCTGCCTGTAGTATGAATATAGGAAAATTGTTAGTAGACTTCAGACTGTATTTGAGGAAGTTAAACTTAAGTTACATCATGCAGGATGTTTTAAAACAGACTACTACTAACAAAACCTTAGATGACAAGCTGAGTAAACCTAGCACTTTTAACCCTCCCCTTCAAACTACCCTTCAGGTCTTTCAAAGTATTTGCGAAAGAGAATTCAGAAAAATTAGTCATCACGACTATAAAGAGAATCTTACCAAAGAAGAGTACAACACATTACATAGATTGAGCAAAAACTTTGACATTAGAACTATGAAAGCAGACAAAGGTGGGAAAATTGTCATTATGAACAAAGGATTATGAAAGTTCTTTAGAAGTTAGAACATTAAGATACATATAAAAAGGTTAACTTAGGAGAAGTTAACCATAGTTACAAAAAGGTGGATGTAACATTGTTTGATATGTTAAGCCAAGGTGAAATTGACAACGAAAATTACAACTATTTATTGGTTGAACATCCAAAAATGGCATCCTTCTTTGGTATTCCAAAAATGCAGATGGACCAAAAAAATCCCCCATTCAGGCCAATAATTTCAGCTAAACATTCCAAAACAGAAAACATATATATTTGGTTAAATTATGTTCTTAATCCTATTGTCCAGAAATCTAAACATTATCTAAGAGACTCATGGCACTTACTAGAAATTTTAAGAGAACTTGACATCACTGAAAGACAAATTTATTTTGGCACTTTGGATGTCAAGTTGTTATATACTTCAATAGATCAAGAATGGGGTGTTGAATATCTCAGAGAATATCTCACTAACCACACTGATTTCAGTGGTGGAAAAGTGAATACCATTTGTTGTTTGATGGACTTGGTTTTGAACAATATTTTTTTTCAAATTCAACAAGTCTTTATACAAACAAATCTCTGGAGTAGCCATGGGGGCAAGAGTAGCATCTGCATTTGCAAACTTAGTCATGGCTAACTGGGAACTGAAGTTTTTAAATCAACATCCTAGTTATAAAAAAGTACAAACCTACTATAAATATATTGATGATTTGTTCTTTTTATGGACTGGTACTTATGAGGAATTTGTGGACTTGGCTAGTGACTTAAATTCTACTACTGATTTTTTGGAATTTAAAGTCAGTTGTTTTGGTGAATATATCAACTATTTAGATTTACATTTGAGTATAGATAAGGATAGAAAAAAGTTTATGAGTAGTATCTATAGGAAACCAGTATTCGCTAATCAATATTTACACAAGGACAGTTTCCATCCACAGCATATGAAAAAAGGAGTCATAAAAGGACAGATCATTAGGCTTAGTAGATTAACTTCTGACAATGACACTCAAAAAGGAAGTTCTGTTTTTGAGGTCACTTTTTCTTTCTAGAGGTTACACCTTGGAATGGCTAAAGAAGATAGAAAGTGAAGTAATGGTACTAAGAAGGGGGGTGGCTTTACCCATTTTGTATTCAACTGACACCATGGGAGGTCCTGTTATTGACAGTACATCAAACACATTGGAGATTGGTGTTTCTAAATATACGAGCGCTTTTCCTATACCTATAGTGAATGAAATGTGGCACATCAAACACATTATAGAGAACAACTGGAAAATAATACTTGGAAACAAAGAGTTAGTGGCGACAATTGGACTGAGACCTAGATTCACTTACAAAAGAGTTACTAACATCAAGTCAATGCTAGAATCAGGGAACAACAAGGTTAATATTTGTACAAGAACAGGTTGTAATAAGAAAGGTACTTATGCTTGCAGGAATTGAAAGCAATGTAGGTTCATCAGTAATACTTCCTTTATAACTTTAAGTCATTCCAACCAAATTTTTTGGGCTAAAAACTACTACAATTGCAATAGTGAATATGTTGTTTACATTGCTATTTGTATGTCATGTGACAATTATTATATAGGAAAGACCATAAGAAGTTTGAAAGGTAGGATATATGAACACAATCTGGCTATTAAAAAGAAAGACAAAACAAATTCATTGGCTAGACATGCATCATTATGTCTAGATTTTAAAAGATTCAAATTTTTTGTCTTGGAAAAGGTAGAGAAGGTTTCTTTTGAAGGTGATCTTAACAACATACTAGAATGTAAAGAAGCACTCTGGCAGTTATTTTTAGGTGCAGACAATGCACCTGTATTAAACAAATGCATAAATTTAAAATGCTTTTTAGTTAATAGATAATATTGTTTAAACAAGTTTTTACTACAACTGTTTTATTTAAAGAATGTGTATTTTATACAGACTGACACACCTAATGTTTATTTAATTAATTGTTAATTGTTTGAAGTCATTTTCTGTTTGACAACCAATTAGGATATAAAAGGAAGTTAGGGTAGGGTCATTTGTAAATGTTTTTTCTGAAGAAGTTCACAGAATTAAAAGTGGATGAAAGCGCTAATATACTGTTCCAGAGTGGTTTTTGGATTTGTATCCTAGGACTGGTTCTGTTTGTGTTTCCTGGTTTGGTCTTTAAAAGTTTGTTTCAAGATTTTAAAACATACCTTTATACCTTTGTTATAAAGTTTATAATACCATAAAAACAAAATCTATCCCTGGATGTAAAACAAAATGTTTATGTAGGGCATTACTGATTCTTTGACATCTAATGTCACTAAAATGTTCATAAATCCATGATTTAAACATTCTATAAGACATAAAATACCTGACATGTGCACACTGATGAATAAATAATGTTCTCACTTCTCACACATGTTGAGAGAACTCCTAGAAATGAATTCTTTACTTTTAAAACATACCGATAGAATGCACAGCTACCCCATGGAAAACAACCATTTAGTATCTTAGAGTTTATGTTATTTTGTATCTCAAAAATGTCAAGCTTGTATTAGAGAAATACGCACTTTTTTGTAATATCTAAGAAATCCATCCACTTCCCTGGCTGACATATAATAAAGTGACAAAACTGGGGTAGTAACTTGTTAATTTGAGGTTCAGCCTGTAGAACACTCCAGTAATAATTAATTAACTTTTCAACATTGTGAGTGTTTTTACCAAACATAAGAGTCAAAAGACAGTTTGAAATTATTATTTTTAGATGTGAAGTTTAATAAGTAAGTTAGCTTCTGGGTCTCAAATCAACTAGTTGTTTATCATTTTCAGTATTTGCCAACTTATATCCTCTTCTGAAAAAATGTTATTTCATGTCTTCAAAGCAAATTTCATAATCAGTTTGTAGTAAAGAAATAACATTTGATTCTGATAAGTTGTGAACTGGGTATATTTTAACAATGTGTGGTAGATTGTGGCCAGTGATAAGGAATTGTTTTGGGTAAGTATAAGAGTATGTGAAAGGTAAGGTCTTTGTAGGTTGCTGATTACACACCTTCGGAAGGCTTTAAATAAACATTTTTCTATCTAAATTGGTTGCGATTATTGGAGTGGGAACATACATTCAAAGTCTTATGTGGAAAAGTCCTCACAGTAGTAGCTCTTTTTATGAAGCCTGGCTGGCAGGCAAAATGTCAGGGTGTCTTCTGGATTTGGCTGGAGATATACTTAATACCCTAGTGGCAGGGAGGGAGCACCCAGAGCGGCATACGGTGGTGAATCTGACAACCCAACTGCAGGACCAATGCAAGGGGAGAGAGGACGCTCTGTAACTAGATTTTAAAACATAAAAAGTACCTGTCCTAGGATACAAATCCAAAAACCACTCTGTAACAGTATATTAGCACTTTCATCCACTTTTAATTCTGTGAACTTCTTCAGAAAAAACATTTACAAATGACCCTACCCTAACTTCCTTTTATATCCTAATCTGTTGTCAAACAGGAAATGACTTCAAACAGTTAACAATTAATTAAATAAACATTAGGTGTGTCAGTCTGTATAAAATACACATTCTTTAAATAAAACAGTTGTAGTAAAAACTTGTTTAAACAATATTATCTATTAACTAAAAAGCATTTTAAATGTATGGATTCATTTAATACAGGTGCACTGTCTGCACCTAAAAATAACTGCCAGAGTGCTTCTTTACATTCTAGTATGTTGTTAAGATCACATTCAAAAGAAACATTCTCTACCTTTTCCAAGACAAAAAAATCTAATTTTTCAAAATCTAGACATACTGATGCATGTCTAGCCAATGAATTTGTTTTGTCTTTCTTTTTAATAGCCAGATTGTGTTCATATTTCCTACGTTTCAAACTTCTTATGGTCTTTCCTATATAATAATTGTCACATGACATACAAATAGCAATGTAAACAATATATTCACTATTGCAATTGTAGTAGTCTTTAGCCCAAAAAATTTGGTTGGAATGACTTAAAGTTATAAAGGAAGTGTTACTGATGAACCTACATTGCTTGCAATTCCTGCAAGCATAAGTACCTTTCTTATTACAACCTGTTCTTGTACAAATATTAACCTTGTTGTTCCCTGATTCTAGCATTGACTTGATGTTAGTAACTCTTTTGTAAGTGAATCTAGGTCTCAGTCCAATTGTCGCCACTAACTCTGTTTCCAAGTATTATTTTCCAATTGTTCTCTATAATGTGTTTGATGTGTCACATTTCATTCACTATAGGTATAGGAAAAGCACTCGTATATTTAGAAACACCAGTCTCCAATGTGTTTGATGTACTGTCAATAACTGGACCTCCCATGGTGTCAGTTGAATACAAAATGGGTGAAGCCACCCCCCCCTTCTTAGTACCATTACTTCACTTTCTATCTTCTTTAGCCATTCCAAGGTGTAACCTCTAGAAAGAATGCATAAATTTAAAATGCTTTTTAGTTAATAGATAATATTGTTTAAACAAGTTTTTACTACAACTGTTTTATTTAAAGAATGTATATTTTATACAGACTGACACCCCTAATGTTTATTTAAATAATTGTTAATTGTTTAAAGTAATTTCCTGTTTGACAACAGATTAGGATATAAAAGGAAGTTAGGGTGGGGTCATTTGTAAATGTTTTTTCTGAAGAAGTTCACAGAATTAAAAGTGCATGAAAGCGCTAATATACTGTTCCAGAGTGTTTTTTGGATTTGTATCCTAGGACTGGTTCTTTTTGTGTTTCACGGTTTGGTCTTTAAAAGTTTGTTTCAAGTTTTGTAACTTTTTCCAGTACTTGGATACTATCTATGGCCACGGAAATTTCTAGTCAAGATACCTTATTGAACCTGTCTACCTACCCGGTTCCTGAAAGTGGCATGAATGGTTCATCGACATTTAACCACAAAGATGAACTAATTAATACTATTGCTAAGATAGTGAAAGAAAGTTTAGACCATCACGTCAGTTTGCAGCTTAACAAGAATGATACTGCTGGTGTCAGACAAGAGGGCTGTCAGGTCTTACATCACCATGCAAACGACGATACACTCAACACTGGTACTAACGAACATGCTAGTTCAAATAAGCTAGCGTGCTCCATTGAAGTGAATGTTTGGAATTACGTGTGTAAGCAGAATGGTAATCCGTTTACTACAGTGGATGTTACAACTACAAATACGAATGTAAGTAACTGTTTCAGTGATAACATCCTTTTGAACACTATAAATTGAAAAAAAACTATATACGCGTTGGAGAGACAAGCTTTCAAATATGTGAATTTAGATTTAGAAATTCAATACTTTGAGGAGTGCATTGCTTGTAAAGTGGTGCCACAGGGTTTGAGGACTGCAAATTTTCCCAACTGTGTAACACCTGGAGATGAACTGAGTAAAATTCTTGAAAATTTATACAATGAAACAGGTCTAAATATGATGCGCATATTAGTGGCACATTATGGGAAGGACATCACTAGAGTAAAGGAGAACATTAAACTTTTGGATGAACGTATCAAGAATTACAGTTTCTTTAAAGAATTTACTGTTTTATACAATGGTGTAGAGGCAAAGGCCAACAGGCACAAGGCTACGATCATATCTAGAAAGCGATCTAAACTCAAAAGAGACATTTTGGCATTCAAATCTAACCAGGCTTACATTGTTCAGGAAGAGACATCGGAAAAAATAAGAACAAACAGTTGTGGTCCTGCAAACAACAAAACATTGGCACAAGTAGTTGACAGTAACATGAATAGTCAAGAAAAGGTGATGTGTAATAACATTTTGCCAAATTCGGAAATGGACAACAACAACATGACAGCAACACAAAGTGCAGGTCCATATTTGGACCAAAATAGAACAAATAATGATAATAGGGCCAGTTATGCCCAGGTAGTTTCATTGGAAACTGCTGGTACAGGACACAACAAAAGCCCTTTTCACATGGGCAAATTAGAAAACAAATAGACTTTGAAGTGGTACAGTTCCACTCAGTAGAAGGGGAAGGGGAAAGGGAAAGGGAAAAATAGGAAGAAATGGTAAATCAAAAAGGTGTACAAAACTATTGCCTTGACATTATTAATTTATCTAACATTTCTTTTTCCTGTGAATTAGAAAATGTTTTAAAGAAAGGCTTCTCATTCATTCCTGCTTGTAGTATGAATATAGGAAAACTGTTAGTAGACTTTAGACTGTATTTGAGGAAGTTAAACTTAAGTTACATCATGCAGGATGTTTTAAAACAGACTACTACTAACAAAACCTCAGATGACAAGCCGAGTAAACCTAGTACTTTTAACCCTCCCCTTCAAACTAACCTTCAGGTCTTCCAAAGTATTTGCGAAAGAGAATTTAGAAAAATTAGTCATCGTGACTATAAAGAGAATCTCACCAAAGATGAGTACAATGCACTACATAGCTTGAGCAAAACCTTTGACATTAGAACTATGAAAGCAGACAAAGGTGGGAAAATTGTCATTATGAACAAAGGATTATGAAAGTTCTTTAGAAGTTAGAAGATATAGATACATATAAAAAGGTTAACTTAGGAGAAGTTAACCATAGTTACAAAAAGGTGGATGTAACATTGTTTGATATGTTAAGCCAAGGTGAAATTGACAATGAAAATTATAACTATTTATTGGTTGAACATCCAAAAATGGCATCCTTCTATGGTATTCCAAAAATACAGATGGACCAAAAAAATCCCCCATTCAGGCCAAGAATTTCAGCTAAACATTCCAAAAGAGAAAACATATATATTTGGTTAGATTATGTTCTTAATCCTATTGTCCAGAAATCTAAACATTATCTAAGAGACTCATGGCACTTACTAGAAATCTTAAGAGAACTTGACATCACTGAAAGACAAATTTATTTTGGCACTTTGGATATCAAGTTATTATATACTTCAATATATCAAGAAAGGGGTGTTGAATATCTCAGAGAATATCTCACTAACCACACTGATTTCAGTGGTGGAAAAGTGAATACCATTTGTTGTTTGATGGACTTGGTTTTGAACAATATTTTTTTCAAATTCAACAAGTCTTTATAAAAACAAATCTCTGGAGTAGTCATGGGGGCAAGAGTAGCACCTGCATTTGCAAACTTAGTCATGGCTAACTGGGAACTGAAGTTTTTAAATCAACATCCTAGTTATAAAAAAGTACAAACCTACTATAGATATATTGATGATTTGTTCTTTTTATGGACTGGTACTTATGAGGAATTTGTAGACTTGGCTAGTGACTTAAATTCTACTACTGATTTTTTGAAATTTAAAATCAATTGTTTTGGTGAATCTATCAACTATTTAGATTTACATTTGAGTATAGATAAGGAGAGAAAAAAGTTTGAGTAATATCTATAGGAAACCAGTATTCGCTAATCAATATTTACACAAGGACAGTTTACATCCACAGCATATGAAAGAAGGAGTCATAAAAGGACAGATCATTAGGCTTAGTAGATTAACTTCTGACAATGACACTTTCAAAAAGGAAGTTCTGTTTTTGAGGTCACTTTTTCTTTCTAGAGGTTACACCTTGGAATGGCTAAAGAAGATAGAAAGTGAAGTAATGGTACTAAGAAGGGGGGGTGGCTTCACCCATTTTGTATTCAACTGACACCATGGGAGGTCCAGTTATTGACAGTACATCAAACACATTGGAGACTGGTGTTTCTAAATATACGAGTGCTTTTCCTATACCTATAGTGAATGAAATGTGGCACATCAAACACATTATAGAGAACAATTGGAAAATAATACTTGGAAACAAAGAGTTAGTGGCGACAATTGGACTGAGACCTAGATTCACTTACAAAAGAGTTACTAACATCAAGTCAATGCTAGAATCAGGGAACAACACGGTTAATATTTGTACAAGAACAGGTTGTAATAAGAAGGGTACTTATGCTTGCAGGAATTGCAAGCAATGTAGGTTCATCAGTAACACTTCCTTTATAACTTTAAGTCATTCCAACCAAATCTTTTGGGCTAAAGACTACTACAATTGCAATAGTGAATATATTGTTTACATTGCTATTTGTATGTCATGTGACAATTATTATATAGGAAAGACCATAAGAAGTTTGAAACATAGGATATATGAACACAATCTGGCTATTAAAAAGAAAGACAAAATAAATTCATTGGCTAGACATGCATCAGTATGTCTAGATTTTAAAAGATTCAAATTTTTTGTCTTGGAAAAGGTAGAGAAGGTTTCTTTTGAAGGTGATCTTAACAACATACTAGAATGTAAAGAAGCACTCTGGCAGTTATTTTTAGGTGCAGACAGTGCACCTGTATTAAACGAATGCATAAATTTAAAATGCTTTTTAGTTAATAGATAATATTGTTTAAACAAGTTTTTGCTACAACTGTTTTATTTAAAGAATGTGTATTTTATACAGACTGACACACCTAATGTTTATTTAATTAATTGTTAATTGTTTGAAGTCATTTCCTGTTTGACAACCAATTAGGATATAAAAGGAAGTTAGGGTAGGGTCATTTGTAAATGTTTTTTCTGAAGAAATTCACAGAATTAAAAGTGCATGAAAGCGCTAATATACTGTTCCAGAGTGTTTTTTGGATTTGTATCATAGGACTGGTTCTTTTTGTGTTTCCTGGTTTGGTCTTTAAAAGTTTGTTTCAAGATTTTAAAACATACCTTTATACCTTTGTTATGAAGTTTATAATACCATAAAAACAAACTCTATCCCTGGATGTAAAACAGAATGTTTATGTAGGCAATTACTGATTCTTTGACATCTAATGTCACTAAAATGTTCATAAAGCCATGATTTAAACATTCTGTAAGACATAAAATACCTGACATGTGCACACTGATGAATAAATAATGTTCTCACTTCTCACACATTTTGAGAGAACTCCTAGAAATGAATTATTTACTTTTAAAAATACCGATAGAATGCACAGCTACTCCATGGAAAACAACCATTTAGTATCTTAGAGTTTATGTTATTTTGTATCACAAAAATGTCAAGCTTGTATTAGAGAAATACGCACTTTTTTGTAATATCTAAGAAATCCATCCACTTCCCTGGCTGACATATAATAAAGTGACAAAACTGGGGTAGTAACTTGTTAATTTTAGGTTCAGCCTGTAGAACACTCCAGTAATAATTAATTAACTTTTCAACATTGTGAGTGTTTTTACCAAACATAGAGTCAAAAGTCAGTTTGAAATTATTATTTTTAGATGTGAAGTTTAATAAGTAAGTTAGCTTCTGGGTCTCAAATCAACTAGTTGTTTATCATTTTCAGTATTTGCCAACTTATATCCTCTTCTGAAAAACATGTTATTTCATGTCTTCAGAGCAAATTTCATAATCAGTTTGTAGTAAAGAAATAACATTTGATTCTGATAAGTTGTGATCTGGGTATATTTTAACAATGTGTGGTAGATTGTGGCCAGTGATAAGGAATTGTTATTGAACAGTACTGAGAAGAAACTATGCTTTGAAAATGGTATACCATTTTAATCTGCTGCTTTTCTATACCTTCTGGTTGATTTAAATAAAGCTTTTGCTGCACCCTACTTGGTTGCTGAGCTTTTGGACTGCAACAGTACTGCATGCTTTGTGTGGATTCACTGATGGTTTGCTGCTGACAATTCCATGCACATTGCAAAATAGCATACACATACCTAAGCACTGCATATGCACAGTTCATTACACCAGTGGGTGAAATCTGACATCAGACAGTGCTCTACAAGATAACTGCCTGAAGTACTCATGTATCAGTAGTGCAGTTGTCAGATGAGCAAAAAGGAAGATACTCCAAAACCTACACAAGTTTTTGCTGAGGTCACCCAAGATGACAGCAGTGCTGAAGCTGTTAGGTGAGGATGGACTGTTTACAGATTTTTCTGGTCACAGAATGTGTAAGACTTTCTTATTCTTTTTCTTGTCTTTCTTCCCTTCCTCTGAAAATGTTCCCTGCCAGAGCAGGATCCAAAGCCTAACCTAACTGGCCAGAAAAGTGCAAATAAGAGCATCACACAGGCAGGTCTGACTCATTTGGCATGGCAGAACATCAGGCGGAAAAAGCAGTATCACAGTTCACAAGCTGCTCTCCTCTTCCCTAACAAAGATGAAGAAAATAAGTGAGCAGAGTTATACTAGAGCTATGAAATACAAAACACCTGCCAGTTGCTAGACAGAAATAAAGTGAAGTTTTGCACATGGTCTGTACTATAGATAACACAAGTCAATATGTCCTTTATTTTTATCTTTACCAGCTTAATACCACTGAGATGGTGCAGTGGTGCAGTGGTAACATTGTCGCCTCACAGCAAGAGGTTCTCTGTTTTGATTCTCAGCTGGTGTACCTTCTGTGTGGAGTGTTCATGTGGGTTTCCTCCAGGTGCTCTGATTTCCTCCCACTTTATAAAGCCATGTGTCTGGAGTGTTTCTCCCCAGGCCTCCTCTGAAAATTGGCTTTTTTCCAAGTCAGACTTTACCAGTCTGTCTTTCAGCTTTTCCTGGTTAAGGGTCACCACAGTGGAACTCCAGTCCACTAATGATTAACAGTGAATTTTTATGGTGTCGAGTTGCCAGCCCAGCACCCAGCCTTCATGGAAGGCACACCCACACATGCACGCACCTACCTGCATGTCTTTAAATTCATTCGACCACAGGGAGGAGACTCCGCACAGAAGGCGCTCCAGCCGAGAATCGAACCGGAGAACCTCTTGCTGTGAGGCAACAATGCTAAACCCTGCACAAATGTTAATAAATGAATGAATTAATGAATGAATGAATGAATGAATGAATGAATGAATGAATGAATGAATGAATGAATTAATTAATTAATTAATTAATAGTTAAATATTCCAAACAAAAGCAAGGTTAGCTGAGAGATTTTAGAGAGAGGTTAAAATGTACCGGTAAGCCTTTTCACTGTCATACCAGTCACTACATCAGTGAAATAAGGGGAGCTAGGTGTATTTAACAAATGTCAGATACTTTGGGGGAAGCAGTATAAATTTAATCCTTTGTGGCTGGTGGTATTTCCATAAGACACTTTGCTTGGTAAGGCAAAATTAAGTTAATTAAACTTCATGAAAAGTTTCTGGGGTTTATCCATGCTTGTTCGCCGACAGCTCCTGCATTTCAAATTCACATATAACCACACCATTAGTACAGGGTAGACTCTAGCTTACAGACTTGTTTATTTTATTTCTTACCTACATCCCAGCAATTGACCATCATCTTCCACCAGCAATTCTCTTCTTTCACCGCATCATCAGGCCTGCTTCACTCTCCCCTGGGTTCAATCCAACCCTTGTCCAGGGCCAGTGAGGAGATCAGGAACACTGATGCAGATCGGTATTGCTGCCAAGGAGTGTGGCCTAATGCCTGACCCCCATCCCATAGCAGCCTTTTGAGCTCTGCTGCCTTTGGGAGGTGCATGTATGGTCCTGTGCATGGACAGCATCCTGACCAAGAGGTATACTCCTTGCTGCATGGAGCTCACCATGATCTCATAGCTGCTATTGCAGTGAGCCTAAACAACCTCCCTTCCTTCAGGACAGATGAGCCTGCATTGGCCACAACTCCCATCTTCCCCCAATCAGTACCAGTGCCACTAGTCAAACATGGGTCATCTGTAACACAGTCAGAGCCGTCTCCCTCGATGCCATGGATCCGGGAAGCACACACTTGTTATTCTTCTAAATATAAGTTTTTTGGACATTAGATCCCATGTAGTAATAAGGAATCATTATATAGTCATAATTAATTTATTTGATCATGTATGTACCTTTAAAAACTCACTTTAAAAGGGAGAAGGCAAAATTTGATGGCAAAAATCATAGTGTTTTGCATAATTCATAGTGGCTGAATGGTGGGTTTCTTGAAGACAGTTATGCCTAGAATAGTCCAAAGGTCTTCTTTAGCAAATCTCTCTGGAACTCCATTTGTGACTGTTATCTAAACAAAATATGTTGCTGCAGAAAGCTAGGAAATCTGCAACCTAAGAACCCATGATCCCCACATGTATAGCCTTCCTTTTTCTTTTTTTTTTTGATCTTCCAGATGCAATGTAACAATTTAGGGAATATGCAAAAAATCTGTCTGCTATCCAAACTCTAGCATGTTCCTGGCTATAGTAATGGGAATTATATTCAAATATGTTATTTTTCCTGTTTCCTCTTTATTCTTTCTACCTCTTTTGTGTACATGTTTAGAACAGCAAAATGCATTTCAACACTCCTTGCAATATGTCTACCTAGAGCCTACCTTTGATTCAAAAGACTCTTGTTGGTACAAAATTTCTAGCTTTATTTTTTTCTCCCATGGGTGTATTATGCTGTTCTCCTCCATGCACTAGGAAAAAGTTTTCAGTAAAGAAATAAAAGCTCACAGCAGTTTCACAGACTGTATCAGTCAACTGCAATTTAAAATTACTATGGCAATAACATACAGTGTGGCATTAACATATACTACGGTATTAGCATATACTGCTGATTGGCTAATCAGTTTAAGTTCGTCATTTCAAGTGAGAAGAGTAAGTGTTTATAAGAGGGCCAGGGTTGGACATTGATGCACAGAGAAAGAAAGCCGTAATTATTACCTAATTTCATACAACGCTATCTCAAGTGGTCATAACTGAGATAGCTTTTGTGTTTGTTACACAACACTACATAAAATTGTTTTACTTAGCCATCTTGATTGGTGCAGGCAGGAACCATTTTTAAAATAAATGACTATATTACTACATTACTACAGCTGTTGGAACCAAACAATGTAAAACACTAAATCAAATTCTTCCTCGACACAGTTATACCTCCAAAATTCCATTGTTATCTTGAAGTCAGTTTCTTCTCTGAGCATTTTGGGAGATGAAATTTGGCAAGTAGTAATGAATTTACAGGAGATGAAAGGCCAGTACTGTACAATGTTATCTCCCGAATTCTGCAGAGCTCCCATGTCCTTGTATTACACCAGAGAGTCATTAACCCCTGAAATAAATTTAGCCTCCAAGAATCACTTATTCACAAAGCTAGAGCTTCTGACTGGTTTATTCTTACCTTTTAACATAGGTAAAGCATAGTTTTAAAAGCCTAACAGCTCAAAGAACCAGAAAATCCATGGACTATTATAATTTAAGGTAGTGATATAAAAAACAAGCAGTGTGTTTATGTTTCATGGAACTAAATTCATAAGTAACATCAATAAAGTTGTTATAGAGAATTTTTGTAATCTATAAAATTTAATTCAGGACTGCAGATGATTAGGACTGTGATGACAATAATAAAAGTTATTCATTTTAAGTTACTTATATAGTCAGATATGTTTTCTATTGATTGTCCTTCATCTGCTTTTATTTAATTTTGTCATATAAATGACACAAAAATGGCATAAGTGGCATGTGTCTGCCATGTAGAGGGGTACAAATAGGGTGCATTTAGAGGTAGACTAGAACATGCCTCAACCCCATGAATTATATCCTTGCAAGACAGTCATGCAAGGTGTGAAGCAATCGAAACTGAAGTTGACTCTTGATAAAAAATGAAAAACTGAAGAGATTTGTGGGACTGTCAAAGGGCTTCTTTTCATGATAGATATTTATTAGGGCAGAAAATTTACTAGAGGAAGTGATATCAGTAGAGCTTCAACTACTTCCTCTATTGATTCAGAACGCCAAGAGACAGGGCAGATTATTTCTTCAGAAAGTATTACCTCAAAACACAGCATGCATCACATTGATGATCTGGGGTGTAATTCAGCTGCAACTGCTCTCTCCAACAAAACCATGCCACAAAGTACAATTAATTTTCCAAATGCCAGTTGAGCAGAACAAAAGGGGACACAGACAAAGAAGTTGAGTATTACTAATATGATTGATCTGGCTGTGTGTCTCCAGCAGCTATCTTTGTGGTCTTAAAGGTATGATTTTAATTCCCACACTTTTTATAAAATGTGACTGATTTAAAACTAGATGAGATGTATTTTTGCTGAAAACTATATTTAATGTATTTTTTCACTGCCAGCAGCATTCTGGGATATCTGATTTTTTTAAGTATAAATATTAGATCAAATTATTGAAAGTGATTTTTATTCTTAATATTCTGAGTATGCGACGGTGGTGCAAAGGTTAGCGTTGCTGCCTCACAGCAAGAGGTTCTTCGGTTTGATTCTCTGTTGGAGGTCCTTCTGTGTGGCGTCTGCATGTCCTTCCTGCGACTGTGTAAATGATAAAGGCATGCAGATAGGTCCATGTGCCTTCTGTGAAGGTTGGGTGTCAGGCTGGCACCTTGGCACCATAAAAAAATCTACTGCCAATCATTAGCAGTCCGGAGTTCCACTGTGGTGACCCCTAACCGGGAAAAGCTGAAAAGACATTGCTATTCTTTATATTCTGAGTATGAGAATTGTGATTCTGAAATAATCCTATGTGGGCTGCATTTTTTAAGACTGGGTATGCTCAGCTAACAGTATTTCCTTTGAATACAACCAGAAAAATATAGGCATCCTATCAAATAAGGTGTTGTCTTAGATTTAACTATGTAAATAGTTGCATATTTCTTTAGGTTTATAGAATGTGGACCTGTTTTATTTTAATAATATGAAATCAATTATTGTTATTTACTCATTGTTTTCTTAAGAACTTGCTTTGGGTGCTCTACAGCTGCTCAAGCCCCAGATGCTCATATTCCACTAACTCACAGCCAGGGGCTTAACAGCAGTAACCCTGTCCTTCCAGCTGTCCGACCAGGTACTCAAACTTGAATGTGAGTTCAGAGATATAGCTGCTACACCAGAAAGATGTAAAAAAAAGTACAAGCAGGTAAGTGGGGAAGGGAAATGGGGAGGGAGATTTTAGGTTAGTGGAGTGATAGAAGGGTTTGGAATGATTAGGGCTAAGGAGGGAGATTTTAGGTTTAGGGAGTGATTGGGAGATTAAAGTTAGGGAGGGGAAGGGGATTTTAGGTTTAGGGAGTTATCAGAAGTTTAGGGACTGGGTGGGAGTTTGTAGGGTTAAGGTCAGGGTTTGGGGAGGGACACTTAGCCTTTGGTTACTTCATAGGGAGTAATTTAGTGCTAGACTGGGCACTTGCTAATGCAGGCAAGTGGCATCGGGGAAGTGTGCCATGAGCTAATGGTATGCGAGCATTTTAAGTACACCCATCTGCTTTATATCATCATGGTTAAGGCACAGTGAGCATTTTTCATTTTTTTTTTTCAGAATGTTTTTGGATGCATCTCTTACCTCTGTGGAGAGTACTGCATCAAATTATCTACTATACATTTCCTTCTTGTTGGCCTGGACTATTATTTGCACTTAGAAAATCTGTCTATCTACCAAGAACTGTAATTTGCCAAAGCAACTGCTGTTTTTTTCTTTATGTTTGCCTGGAAATATTATCTGAACTTTTGTAATTCTAACTGCTGGTGGAAGTTACATCAAGATTTGTTTATTATTAATTTACTTGACATTTGTTGACTAGGTTACTCTGGCTGGGCAGGTGCCTATTTTCAGCAGATACATGAGGAAAAAAGCTTCAAAAAGGTAGATAATATACAGTGAATTAAAAAGTAGTCACAGATATAGTAAAACAGCAATTATTTATTATTATTTATTTTACAGTTGTTTACTGAGAAAGACCGACTGGACACAGGTCATTTTTCAGCAGAGGCCCATGGAGAAAAGCTCAACATGCAGCATATGACTTTTACAACTGACAATTTTGTACATAAGACACTTTGTTATACAAAAAAGCAGTAACACTGTAGTATGACAGTACTTATCATCGTAAAACCTAAATACATTACAAGAAGTATTTAATTTCTGACTTATAACAGTCTAGTTATGTTCAAAATTATGCATAGTTACATTTTTAGGTATACCATGCAGATTCAAAGGATCTGAAAGCTATGGATGTAATACTAGTTGCTATTAAAAGATGGGATGAGGGGTTATTGAAAGTAGGAGAGAGTAGGACAAAGGTACATTAGTGGGGGTAGGAATGTGCTGAGAGAGAAAGAGTTGGTAATAGAGCAGTAAGACGTATAAAAGACTAATCAGAGTTGTCAGAGTTACAGAGCCATGATTGCAGTAGGTGGGATTTTTAAGGCTGCTTTGAAGGAAGCATTGGAAGTTGTGGCCAAGATGTTGGGGGACACCTGTTCCAATGTTTAACAATAGTGTTGCTATAGAGAGCTATACCTGCAAAATTCTTGGCTTTGGTCACATCTAATATGAGTTTTTGATTGGATCGCAGGACCTTAGTTTTGGTGCTTGGGTGTAGTATGTTTTCAAGTGCAGGGTTTTTTTCAGAGTAGTGAAGTAGATTGTGGGTTAGTATAAGTTGATTGTAAAGAATGAGATGGAGAAGTTCCAGCCAGTTAAGCTGTTTAAGCAGCGGTGTGTTCTGTGAGGAGTATAGGTTTCAAATTTGGCAGTTTTATTACAACAATTTTGCAGCTTGGAAAGATCATATTTTCTAAGATTGGTAAAGGTTGACGTGTACAAAAGAGTGGAGATCAGATGGGTGTGTGTGGAATAGTGGCTCTGGTAGAATCTGTTATGAACTGTTTATTTCCATATAATATGGTTAGCAAATATAAATTCAGCACATACATATAGAGTGAATTAAAAGTAGTCACAAATATAGTAAAACAGCAATCAAATATAAATTCAGCACATACAATGTTACAGTTCGAATAATTAGATACTGTATGATAGTAGGCACAATGCAGTTGCATCTTATACAAATATAAAAGTACATTTCTTTACTAATATAAGACATAATCCTACAGATGTAAGGCATCCTCTTGTACACAGTGACAGTTACAGTAATAAGATACAGTAGTTTTAGTAGGCATAGCAAGTTTCTTCTTATACATAGTCACCACAGAGTTTATTAAGGAAGTTTAAGTGATAATTAGTAAAACACTTGTAAGACTGAAGATCGTTGTGTAGCTTATCCAGTGGAGCAAGTACAGGATTAGAGAAGGAGTGATTGTAGACAGAAGGGGGGAGAGATTGAAGGGAGGGGAGGCTGATACAAGAAGGGAAGGAATGAGAATAATTTCATTGGGTCAGTGCAAGAGCAAGTCCAAGAGTTAAGTAGATAGTCTTTTAGCATTTTTGAAGCAGTTTTTGTAAGACATTAATCTTATATGTTGGGGCAGTTTATTCCAAGCATTTGCAACAGAGTGGTTGTAGAGAAGTTTGCCAATGTTTTTGTTGTGTTATGGAGTGGGTGAGGTGAAGTTGAGGCAAATGAAGATGATGGTGAAATTAAAGCCACTGAAGATTTTTTACAGAAAGGCAGTGGTGTAAGCAATATGGTAGATTGACAGAAAATCTAGCAATTTTATTATATGCAAGTTCAAGCTTATTCAAGCGATTTGTTTGAAAGTTAGTAGGGATTGGGGCAGCATATAGAAGGGAGGGTAAAAGGTAGGCTTGTGCCAGAGACAGAGTTTGGATTCGCTTGTCAGGAATTTTTTATTTCTATATGGTAGGCCAAGTTTTTGGAATGTAGATCGATTTTAAGTTGATCATCAATTATAACTCCTAATAACTTAGTATGAAGTTCATACAAATCACAAAAACTTTTAATAGTTTTAATATTTATAATAGTGTTAATAATTAAAAAAAAATATTTAATGTAGAATACTAACTTATATATTTTGTAAATTAAGTGTTATGTTAATTGAGTTATTAGTGCTTAACTGATTAATGTGGATGTATTTAAGCTGAGCAGCTGTGTGTAGTATTGTTTTAGTCTGAAGAAGGCTGGGGTATTTCCTCAGCCGAAAGCGCTTACTCTATTAAACAGTCCGTGCCTTTGCTGATTATCTCCGCTGTCATTGTTTGTTTTGGTATTAGTATGAAGTTCAACCTTGATAGTTGTGTTGTTTAGTGAGGTGATGGTGAAGGTGGATTTGAGGTCTTGGAGGGATTTAGGGAGGAAGAGCAGGAGTTTAGTTTTGTTGGGGTTAAGAAGGAGTTGATTAGAAGTTAGCCATCTTTTAAGTGAGTGGAGAGATTCTTGGGTAAGAGTAAGAAGATGGGGTATTGTCAGAGGTGGAAATTATAGTAGAGTCATCAGCATACTGTATTAGGGAGGAGTGAGGACAGGCTTGACAGAGGTTGTTAGTGAAGATGTTGAATAGAATGGGTCCAAGGATGGAGCCTTGGTGAACCTCCGTAGACTGGGAGGAAAAGGGTCATACAGAGAGCCATTTCATAGACTGAAATCTATTAGAGAGGTAGCTAGATAAGCAGCTGAGAGCAGAGTTTGTGAGATTAAGGTTAGATAATTTGGATAGGAGTAAATTGTGAGAGACAGTGTCAAAGGGTTTAGACAGGTCAAGGAATAGACATGAGACTAATTTATTGTTGTCCCAGGATGAAGAGATGCTGTGTATAAAAGATAATATTAGTGCTGTGGTCATACTGTAGTTAGGGCGAAAGTCATGTTGGGTAGAAGTGAGGAGATTTTCTTGTAGTAGATGAGAAAGGAGTTGTTTATGAATACATTTTTCAGGAATCTTTTAAAGGGAAGACAAGATAACAGGTTTGAAATTAGAGGGGTCTATGGAGTTACATATTTTATGTAGTGGTATAACATAGAATTTCTTCCACATTTCAGGGATGATGTTTTCATGGATGGATGTTGATAGGTATGGAAATGGGATATGCAATAGTTTTTGCTGCATATTAAGGAAGAGAGGAGGTAAATTATTGGCAGAAGGGGAGCACGGTTTGAGTTTACTGAGTAGAGATCTGATATAGGTAGTGGGGATGTTTTTAAGTGTAAAGAAGGTTGACTGAGTGGATGGGGGGAGTAATAGAGACTGAAATTATAGACTTTGAGTTTATTTACATAACAAGTCTTAAACATCAATCATAACTAATTGAAAATAACACCTACAGATGCAATAAGAGTTTTTTCTGCCAGCAGTCTGTCTATATGAAACATTTTGTATTATTTTCCCTGTGCAGCTTCAATGCTGTTTTATATATTAAATCAGATTTTTTAACTTATTAATGCTGACAGTGCTGATAATGGTATGGTGTTAATCATGCTAGCAGCATGTGTTCAGTATCTTGTTCCATTCGAGCTGAAAATGCTTGAAAGGCAGACCACACACTGCTTTTGCCTTGTAGTTTAATCATGGTATTAAATTTGATGCATTTAGTGTCATGATTAAATACATTAAATGTGAAAAAAAAAAAACTTCAGGTGAAAAAGTGCAAAAGCCTACTCTTCTTGTATAGATGAAAAGAAAGATTTTCCCACACTGAGTTTTTTTTCAGCCTCGGAGCTGTAAGGAATCACAATCCTGGCTTCCAGCAGTCACACATGTCACACTCAATTAACTGACTGCTGATAAGCAATAATGAGTTAAAAGTAAAGGGTGGTATTCATAGTCCTGCAGTTAGCCAATCAACAAGGGCTATTGGTGAAGAGTGCAGCTGCATGTTTATGTAAATGTGTTGAGTGCCACTGGATAACCCTGATACAAAAAGTAAAGCGCTTTACAGAAATGGCCACAACAGTTTTGTTTGGAAGATCATGCAGTTGAGTAAAACTAATTTAGTTACATACAGTGGAAGCCACATGAGTGTAAAATCATGATTTCTTTCAGCTAGTTTCATAGTTGATAAATGAGTGTAAGCTGGGCAAGTCCAACTATGCCACTGGGAATTATTGGAGGAAAACGTCATTCAGTAAAACTGTTTAGAAGTAAACTTAAAAACCTATAAGGTGTTACTTAGTGAATGAGTGGATGTCCTTATATGGACATGTGGATTGTTCTTTTATAAGGTTAGGAGGGGGAAGATATAAAATCTGGAAATGAGAGAGCGAGAGAGAGAAGGCAAGGGGCATGCCGAAATAAGACAAGAGGATTGTGCTGGAGGAGGTGGGAGAGGAGGGACACTACATTTTATAACCCCTATTTTTCAAATCTTTTTATGTAAGAGGAAAGCTGGGGAAGAAGGAAGTTGTAAGGTTTAGGCAATAATTAAGGAGAAGACACAACATGAAAGACAGACAAGACAGACATGAACACTTCATAGGTTCATAGGTGTTTATTGAGCTAACAACCACAAGGGCCTTTTTAAGCATAGCCATGCATCCCAAATCTCTGACAAGTTCTGTTACCCTTGATAAGTGTAAGCATCAGCCTGGGAGATAAACCATTTACAAGCTGCCTGTGTCCATTAGAGACATATGCACCAAACCAGGGATGAAGTTCTTGTTACCCATCCGATTGTCCAAGTTGCACTTGAATTCGGTTAGGGAGGAACTCTGCTTCACATGGATGGGGAGTCTGCTCCAGAGATGGGGTAATCTCTGGGATACATACCTGTCTCTGCAACAGGTCCTATTTATATCACAGGCAAGATGTAAGTCTTTAGAATGGGTAATTCTGGTGCTATTTGTATTGTGGATATGCAGAAGGTCTATCAGAGTGGGGTCTGACAATGCCCTGTATGCCAGGCATAGATTTTCCCTCAAAAGCCTGTAGGAGATGGAATACCAGGATAGGGCCTTGAAACGGTCTGCATAGGACATTTTACTTACGCCCTGTATTCTTTTAGTGAGGAAACTCTATGGACATTCCAGTTGTTGAATATGCCTGGTTAGGTACATACCAAAGGTGGCATTGTACTCAATGATCAGTCTGATGAATGCCGAATACAGTGAAACAATGACTTCCTTGGACTTAGATGCCATACCTTTGTTTGTAAGTTGTGCAACACAGAATAATTTCCTCACTTCTGTAGACATGTGACAGTCAAAGGCTAGATTACTGTCAATGTGTGTGTCCCTAAGTCCCTGACTACTGGGTCAACTCTAAGGGACATATTGCCAATATGATAGTTACCAGGGTTGGATGACTTCTCTAAGGATACTATTCTGCATTTGTTGGCATTTAGTTTTAGTCCATGGGTTTGATGCCAGTTGTTTGCCTGTGTCAGCCCTTCCTGGAGAACATTTGTGTCAGTGTGGGAGCCAGTGACAGCTTCTAATTTGCAATCATCTGCAAATTTAGTCAGCCAGAGACCACTGACATTGGCCTTCACTTCAGGGAAGTAATTGCTAAAAGGAGCAGTCCAACGACTGATCCCTGAGGGACTCCACTTGTGATTGGCCTCTTTGTAGAGGTCAACTCCCCAGTTCTAACTTCCTGGGTCCTGTCTGTGAGCCAGTTGGTTATCCACTAGGTGACATATGAGTTTGTACCTAACCTCTTGGGTTTGTCAACAAAGCCCGAGTGGGGTATTGTATCAAATGCCTTGGTCAGGTCAAGGTAGGCATTGTGAACCATTTTGCCTTATCCATTGCTTTGGTGACCTTCTTAAAGAAGTCCACCAGGTTGAGTAGGCATGACCTGCCCTTGATAAAACCAAATTGGGTTGGGTCCACTGTCTAAAGGTTTACTATATCACTACTGATCATTTCCAAGATAATTATTTCCATGGCTTTACGTATAAGACTAGTGAGACTTATGGGTCTGTAGGTGACCCACCTTGTGCAGAGGGATGACTGTTGCTGATCACCATTCATGAGGCACGAGGCCTGTTTGGAGGCTACAGTTAAATAGCAAGAGGTCCTGACAAGTCATGTTTCATGCTATGTAGAAGGCATCCTGGGATATTGTCTAGGACCATTGATGCAGTGTTCTTGGCCTTAGAGAGAGTATTAAGGATCTGTTCGCTAGTGATGGCAGGGGGGGTTATATTTGATGTTATTTCTTGAGGAAAGTTTGAGGGGGGAGAGAGGGGTAAAGTTGGAGCTGAATTTATTGGCCAGTAGGTTTGCAATATCTTCTGGCTCAGTATAAGTGGTTCCATTTACAATGAGCTCTGCACACAACTGTGTATTGTCTTTGAGGTTTCGGACATAGCTAAAGAATGCCTTGTGGTTGTTCTTGGCCTAGGAGGCCAAATTTACCTCAAATTTGGCTTTGGTAGACTTTATTTGTCCTTTGAGTTGTTTGTTTAGTTTGATGATAGTGCTTTTATAATGCTGGATGCTGCACCTCCTAATTTTGCCATAATTTTCTTCCTTCTGTTTTACAGCCTGTTGATTTTGTGATTCCACCAGGGTTGCTTGTTTTTTGAATTAGCTCTGTATTTCATCTGGGCAGGTACAGCTGCCTTTATGCAGCTATTAATATGCTTGTACAGGGTTTCTGTGAACAGTTCTGCATATGCAGCAGTGTTCTCAGGGTTTATGGGGGAATTGCAATTTTGCCAGGTTATCACTTAATAGCAGGAGGTTAGCATTAGAGTAGTTCCTGAATATTCCAGGTTAGCTGGGGGGTCCAGGTGTTATTTTTACTTCAAAGAAGACCATTCTGTGGTCTGACCTTACCAGGGAAGACATTACAGTAGGGGGTGTGCAGCACTCTCCCATATTAGTGAGGACCAGATCCAGTATGGTTGCACCCCTGGTTGGTGCATTGACTATCTGGTCCAGTGAGTCTGTGTTTAAAAAAATCCAGAAATCTCTCTGCCTGTATGTTTGATGTCGTACAGGATTCCCAGTTAATAGTGGGGTAATTAAAGTCACCCATGAATATGGTATTGGGTTGGATTGAGCTCTTATTAATGGGGGACAGAAGACATACAGATGGCAGACAGATACAAAAGCAGGAAGATCTCATCTCACCCCAGTCGGAAGGAGCTCATTTATCCCCCCTATGTGATGGACCTGCATAGGGGGCCCTGGTGTGATTGGGTTGGAGGCTTACTATGGCTCTGAGGTTGGAGTCAATCTTGTCAGTGAGTCTTATATTCATTAGAGGAGGTTGAATTCATCTCTTCACTGCCTGCCCTAATGCTGACTCCACTGGATCTCAAAGCTCACAATGTAGGTGGCTTTCCAGGCTGACATGTACTGGGAGGCATAGGGCCAGAGTGTGGGGCTCAACCTTGAAATTTAACAGAAGCCATCCTTGCTAAATCCCATAACAGAACTGAAGAATGTAAGCATGATACAGTGAATAAAAGGGTATGTAACACACTGTCTGAGGTGTGACATCACCATGCCCAACCCATGCACCCATGTAGGTGTAGTACATGAGGGCAGTCCCTATGGAAGTGATAGCAGTGTGAAGGTTGGTTTACCAACTGGAGTGCAGCAGTCACATGGAATTTACCTTTCCTTTTCATTACCATTGTTTCATTTATGTAATGGCAAACTTTTTGCAGTAAACAATAACACTGTGGTAAACGGGCTGAAACACAAAACCAACTAAAAAAACAAAGCTGTCCAGCCTAGCAGAAAACAGAATCAAACTGAGAAACAGACCACAATTTACTGATTAAGCACTTTCATTTCCTCCACTGGAAACTTTATCAGAATTATTCTGATGAAGTTTCCAGTGGAGGAAATAAAAGTGCTTAATCAGTAAGTCATGGTGTGTTTCCCACTTCAGCTCCATTTTTTGCCAAATTTTTTGCAGTACAATATATGCATATTTTTGTTGTTTTCCATTTTTGAGGGGTAGAAGGGGATATTTGTATGTGCATATATCCCAACCATATGCTTTAGCAATTTTTTTAACCACAACAGTTGTGTTGCCACGAGTTGAAGGTTTTCAGTTCATGCTGTGTTTTCATCCAGCAGAAATTAAGGAATATAAATTAGCACATTATTTACCTTTGTTTGTTTTTATTCCCCCCCTTTCAGGTTAAGCATAGGTAGTGTTTTGTAAACTGTTGTAGGTTAATTAAGAATGCAGAACTACAATGATAGATTACAGGTGTATTGACTGGTAATACAGTACATACACATACAAAAGATAAAGCACACTGTACTGGGACTGAGAATTGCTTCACCACATGTGCATTCTTGATCTCAAAGCCATTCCCTGCAGGTCACTTCTGAGAAGTCAAAGTTATGTTACATTTATTGAAAGGAATATGCAGTTACATGGTGTGAGTCAAGGGCGCTCAGCTTTGCTGAGCCTCATCTGCGTACTAAGTTTCTAAATCTGCCAAAGTCTCTGCCAATAGACTTCAGTGTGCCTTTTTAACTTTGTTGAGCCTTGCTTGTAGGCAGCCATCCAAGAAAAGTGCAAACAATTTAAAAGGAATTATTGCAGGTGTGTACTAGGCTAATGACTACTTTGACCTTTATAAGTAAATCCATGCATCCCTAGATAATAAGAGAGGGAATAGTCAAAGCTTAGCAGGAAATCACTGAGTTTGCTGTAAGTTAGGCTGGCTTGCTCACCAGAAGCATATATTTACCAGTAAGGAATGACACGTTAAATTCTCACAACCTTATGAATGGCATGAGTGAGAGGTGTAAGGTGCCATTTTTACAACTGTTTATGCATGTGTTTTGGTTCTTTGTGGCCTTAGTTTTCATTGCCAAGGTCTACACAAAAGTAGGGAAGTATCATTTAATGATGTTATGTTACTTAAAAATGCCTTACAACCACATCACAACAGTAAGCAATAATGTTATCAGTCCACAGTTAAGTACAGGTTGGTCTGAGGTACAGAGGACAAATAATAACTTTGACAATCCATTTTTGTAATTTAAACTTCTAAACTATAGTGATGATGTCACTTGTGAGAGTCTGGCTAATTGCAACCCAAAGTATGTGTTTTCAGGTTGCAACATGCTGCAACATTATTATATATCAACTTGCATGAAGGAAGCATTCCTAAATGAGGGACTGACTTAATTTTGGTCAGATATGTGCCTGTAGGTTACAAGATACAGTAGCAATGGGGAACAAGATGTGGGCAACACAACTTTAGTTCAGAGGTGAACCACATCCTTACGGATGCTCAGAGGACATACAAGAAATGTCTGTTTGGCAAAGGGGAGGCCAAAGTGGGCAGATAGATCTAAGGCATAGAATCAAGTAATGGCTGACATCACTGCTGTAGGGGGAAGGAACCATAAATTGATGCAGTGTAAGAAAAGAGCAAATGGCCTAGTAGGATGGGCAGGGGGCCAAGCTAGGCAGAATGCACCAGTGGGGAGCCCTTCCACATGAAAATCATTAACATCTAAGGAGGTGTCTGTGCTCTCCATAAGAGGTAATAACTATGCTGCAGATGCTGATTACACAGGAATCATCAGAGGTATGAACACCAGTACTTTCAGACCACTGCAGCGGTCACAGTCATGCAGCATGGAAAGTTAGTGCATAGGGTGAAGGCAATACTTTATGCTGACATTTACTGTATATATGTAACTCATAACATTTTTCATCACCTGGCTTCTCTTCCAGTTCAGGCATACAATAAAGTGTGGGTTTCCTAGGGAAGGGAGTTAGTTGGCCATCATTTGCTCTTTTCCCCATTGTAATGGGTTCTCGGAGATGGTAAGTTTAAAATAATGGTTTGTTTGTTATGATTTTTGTGGTGGCCAAGTAGTTTCTTTCCCTAGGAAAACATTTTGATGATGTAAATTTTCGATGAAAGGGTGTTCAATGATTAGCATTCGATAAACAGTTGTTTGTGGAATTAAGCTTTTGATTAAGTGATTCAGACCCATAAAGTGCCCCTTGGCTGCATGGTAAGTCTGTGTATCATCTGTTTATAGATAAATCATTTTTATTTTTAAAGGTTCAGTAACCATGTCATCACTTATTCCTTCACAAAGTCAGCACCAGAAACAAACACTTCCACTGTGCTGGCACAGCCGGCTGAGGTTGACAGCAGAGGCCATAACTCTCAAACAAGTGACACAGCCTGAGGACAGTGGTACACATTCACACAGTCACAAAGTATACTGTCAGAATCTTCAATCCCACAGCAGGTTAATACCTTCATAGGTAGTGACATGTCTCCAGACAATCAGCAGAATGAAGACATAACATTACAACCAAGAGAGGTGGGGACACTATATAGAAGAACAAAGAAACAAGGACAAAACAAGAAACAAACAGAGAAACAAAAAAAATATATCACAGCAAACAGCAAAAAAAAACCAAAAATCCTTTCACAAAAAAAACAACAAAACTAACAATCATTAAAACAAAGCAAAAACAAAACAACAGATAAAAAAAAAAAGTCAAAATCACACAGCCAAAAAAACAATATAAATATATACACAATAATATAAAAAATATAAAAAAAAAAAAAAATAAAAAAACAAATTGAATTTTACTAACAGCTGAATTTTTTAAAAAATTTTTAGGCTAAAATAGGATTGAAGAATCCGTGAAGAAAATCCATTCACATATTCTTATAATTAAAACATATAACATTATATACCCTTACCTACTATGAGGTTTAACTAAATCTAGGCATCTAAATAAAAATCTAAATCTAAAACAATATGTTTTTTAATTATGTTTATTAGCTAAAAGCTGCTTTTGTTTTTTTTTTGTTTGTTGAATTTGAAGGGTTTCAAAAGAAAGCTTTTTTGCTGTGATATATTAAATTGTTTTCTGCCTACGTTTGTTTGTTTCTTTGACACTGTATAGAAGACCAGTCTCTTGTGAGCAGCAAGAACACTTTGAGGAAGTCACTACCATTTCAGAGTTAGCAATACCCACTGTCATACCAGTGCAAAGGAATGCCAGGCAAAGGCATATCCCACATCTAGCTCCTGAGTCATAAAAGACCTTGGTAGCCCAGCAGTAGATATGCCATGACATAGTTCAGGCACAGGCCCACTACAGTAGATAGTCAAGTAAAGATGGTTAGAGTATTGCAGGATATCCATGAGGAATTTCATCCATACATGGGAAAGATGGAGGGTAGAAACAATTCATAATGATTGTCATGCACAGTATTGTGGCACACTTAGTATCCATGTCCACCTCCATGAGCACACTAGAAAAGACTTACCAGAGTTACATACGTAACAAAGCTGGACACAGACAGGAGACTGTCCACACATGTGGGGCAGAGTAGGATGCATCTGACATGATTCTCAAAGTGCTGCCAGGAGTGCAGGTGACATAACCCAAAGGAAGACGGGCAGGTCTGGTCAGCCTTCCACAACACATGGTAGAACTTCACAGTCAAGGTTTCGGTTACACAACACCATCGGATCAGTATCTAGAAGTTTTCTTTCATCAAGCAGCTCCTGCCATCACAGCAACATAGCATCAAGCTTACATACCAGCACTCGCTCATGATGACTGGGACACTTACCCATACTGTCCTTAGTGGACATTGTGTCTGACACCTTAGAGTTGACATTGATGATAACAAGTAATAAATGTCACACAGCTTTCAATTTACAAGTAAGGATAACAATGCATAACTATTCACAATATCTGTGAAACACTGATGGTACTGAGCTAAAGTAAGGAAGAAGGGGGGCTCCTCTGTATGAAACTGGGCAAAATGTTATTTAATGCAGCACTGTATGGTTAGTGCAGTGGGTGAAGTAGGAGTAAGCTTATGCATGCGCTACTATTATAAATCCTTCCAGTTGCCACTTGATCCACAGCACTGTACATATGATGAGTAGTACTACTTATGATGACACAAGGGTCAGTGTCCATGACTGAAGTAATTAATCTGATGTGCATCTGCACTGTACATGTGATGAGTAGTACTACTTATGATGACACAAGGGTCAGTGTCCATGACTGAAGTAATTAATCTGATGTGCATCTGCACTGTACATGTGATGAGTAGTACTACTTATGATGACACAAGGGTCAGTGTCCATGAATGAAGTAATTAATCTGATGTACAGCATATCTGACCATGTACCACACAGCACTAGCCAACCATACACATGAAGGATACCTTATAACTCATGTTAAAATCAGTATGCCCCTGTGCATCCTAGTAGGTCATTTGCAATGTAAAGGAAAGCACAAGTGCTCACACAATAGTCACTTTACAGAAAAATTCATTTTGAAAATGTTATGTCTGAAAAAACAGTAAACAGACAGCAAAACATTCAGTTTTCCCCTCAGATAACTGTGAACTCATCATTATCTCTCATGTATGCACTCATACATGCTGCAATAGACATTCTTTTCAATTACTGCTTGCAATCATGCCTGAATAGTTGTCAAATAATGAACAGTCCTGTTCCACCACAGATACTGCTGAAATATTCAGTCATGTGCCTCTAAACAAAACACATAACCAAATAATTCTCGGGTAAAAACATTTCTTTAAAGATGAGTGAAAATGTCTGTACAATAACAGTAGGTCATGCAGCACACAATATATTTATTTATTAATTTATTTCAGTTTGATTACCGGGGAAGTCCACTTGGCCAGTGGTGTGCCCATTTTCAGTGGAGGCCCGGGGAGAAAAGCTCCAATAAGCAATATGGTTACAAAGGTTACATAATGCAATGGAAATACATACAAATATGGTTACGAAGGTTACATAAAGTGTTACTAAATACATATATAAGGTCATGCAGTCAGGTACAGGTGGATAGTATAACACTGAAATGCAGTTTTGACCTAGATAGAACAGTTAGTAGGTATTCACATTCAGAACAGTAAGTTTAGACTTACTGGGCAATAAGCATCAGTGAATTACTTGATATTAACAATATATGCAATACTTGGAGTTGAGAGAGATTGTTTAGTCTGAGAAAGTTAGCTAGATTAGTTAGGAGAATAGAAAAGAGGTAATAGTGTAGAGAAGAGCAGGAGTATGGAAAGCTCAAAGGGTAAAACTGTGAGATTTTAGGTAGGGTGAAAGCAGGAACATTTACGTTTAGTGGATAGGTAAGAGAAAAGTAGGGTTTTGAAGGTTTCAGGGTTAGGTGTGGTCCTGAGTAAAGGAGGGAGAGAGTTCCATTTTTTGCCTATATTTTTTGCCTATAGTGAAGGAGAGAAGGAGTTGGCCTGCAGGGTGTTTGGGTTGGTGGACAGAGATTAAATTTTGGTGTTCAGATCTCAGAGATCTGGTTGGGATGTATGGGGGAAGGATGTTTGTTAAGGCTGGGCATTTTTCTGGAAAGAATATTAGTTTGTGTGCAGTGGTTAGTTGGAGATAGTCAAGGAGGTTTGAGAGTTCAAGCCAGTTCAGAGATTGTAGGGTTAGGCAGTGGTGAGTGGAGGTTTTGGATTTAGTTGCGAATTTGGAGATTTTATTATAGCAAGTTTCGAGTTTAGAGGTGTTGGTAGAAGAAAGGTTAGTTAGTAGAGGGGCTCCATATAGTAGAGAGGGTAGGAGGTAGGTATTAGCGATAGTTTGCCTTGCGGAGTTGGAGAGAAAGTGGTTATTTCTATACAGCATGCCTAGTTTTTGATGGGTTTTCTTTATGTTTTATTGGATGTGGATATCAAATTTAAGGTGTTCATCTATGTTAATGTCGAGGAGTTTTGCAGAAGAGACCACTTCTATGGCAGAGTTGTTTTGGCTAAGGACTGTGAAAGCATTCTTGTCAAGGGAGAAATTTATAGAGGGAGGAAAGAGAAGTATTTTGGATTTATTGAAGTTGAGAGAGATGGTTGTGGTGCATCCAGTTTTCGGTAGTGGAAAAAGCTATTTGAATTTTAGTCAGGAGTTCAGGTAGGTTGGAGGCGGTACAGACTAAGGTAGAGTCATCTGCATATTGGATAACAGTTGTGTCAGGGATGACTGAGTGAAGGTTGTTAATGAAAATGTTGAAAAGCATGGGTCCGAGGATGGACCCCTGGGGAACACCGTTGAGTGTTGGCAAGAAGGAGGAAGTAGAGTTCTTCCATCTGACAGCTTGAGATCTGTCAGATAGGTAGCTGGAGAACCAGGAAAGGGTGTCAGGGGAGAGATGAAGGTTGGAGAGATGAAAGAGAAGATGCTTGTGGGAAATTGTATCAAAGGCTTTGGAAAGGTCTAGCAGTATTGTGGATACAAGTAATCCAGAATCACGTGCTCGATTTACTGTATCTAAGAAGGATAGTAGGGCGGTAGTGGTGCTGTGGCCAGGGTGGAAGCCATGCTGGGTAGGAGTTATGAGGTGATTCTGAGTTAAAAAAGGCATGAGTTGGTGATGGACACATTTTTCAAGTATTTTTGAAAGTGGAGAGAGAAGGGCAATTGGGCGGAAATTGGAGGTATTGTAGTTTTTGCCTCCTTTATGGAGAGGTAGAATGAAGGCAGATCTCCAGAATCTGGGTACATAAGATTCTTTTAAAGATCTGTTAATTATGATGCTGATAGGGAGAGCAATACCATCAGCAGCAGATTTGAGGAAGGAGGAGGGTAAGTTGTCAGGGGCATTTGAGCAAGGCTTTAGTTTTGATAGGAGTCTTTCTATGAAAGTAGTTGGTACAGGTATGAGTTGGAAATTAAGCATACTGTTATTAGGAGTGTTGTGAGTAGAGGAGAGAGAGATGGATGGATTGTTGTTGGGAAAGGATTTGGTTAGAGTAGCTATGGATTCTGTAAAAAATGTGTTGAAGTGAGAGCTTAGTTCTGAGTCAGTTAAGCTAGGGTCAGAGCAGGGATTATTCCTAGATCCTGGGTGGAGTAAGGAATTTATACCTTTCCAGAATTGTTTTGGGTTCTTGTTATTGTTGGATTGAAGTTTGTTGTAGTAGTTTTTTTTTGTCAGAGGTTACTAGTTTCTTTACTTGGTAGCCCACAGATAACACTGCATGCATCAAGTATTATCAGTGTTTATTTATTTATTTATTTATTTTTTTACTAAAGGTACCACTATCTGAATGTCAAGACCCATAGTCGTGAACTAGATGTCACCTCTTTGCCTGTGTAGCCATGTATCATACATTATGCATGAGTCTGCCACATGGGATCCCACGCTACTGATGTCAGCTATCCACCATCACTACTGTCATGGGTGGAAGGAACAATAGCAGCAAATGCCTTCATGAGTCACTTCAGCACTAGGTTAACATATGCTTGTGTTAGGCAGAATACAACAAATGGTAAAAGTAGTAGCAGGGTCATACTGAAGGGTACCCCAGACCCACAAGCAATGGAAATGAGCTTTCAGCGGGCTAAACACTTGCTCAATGACAAACCATGTCTGGAACAGGGAGGTGCTGAAGCATTTCACAGAAGCTCGCTTAGCTTGCATCTCCTGGTAAAAAAGGAGGGGGACATAAATGAAGGGGGTTAAATCCTAAACAATACATTTAACAAAATATACCTACAGAGATTCCTATGAATGGAAAACTCCACACTTGCAAACAGAGTGGTCTGTGGTATCCTGCCATGCAGGAAGAGGCTTAAGCTTGTGTGTCAGATGTAACATTATCAGTACTGCAAGGATGCTAGGCCAACAAGTTGGTGATGCACCCACATGCATCACACACTAACAGTTGATGGAATGATAGCCCTTCCTGTTTTGTTACTGCTCCCCATGGGGTCAGGATGGGGCCCTAATGGCAACATGGCTACAAAGTATTGCACAAAACACCTCAGGAAATCATGCCATTCTAAAGAAGGCATTCATGAGTTTTGGCTTGGCCCAGAGGTGACACTGGAAGATAAATATGCTTATCCACATGTACCAAGTGTATGTTGAGGAACTGCTGACATATGCTCTAAGTAGAAGGCTGACAAATACCCAGCAGGTCCTCATTTCATTCTCTGGAAAGTCTCCAAAGGAAGTATAGTGAGGGCTATGCATACCCTGGTGTCCAGAGGTATTGGAAGATCATGCCGCCCCCCCCAGTCCTTGTCTGTGGTTCATACAAACTTATTAAAGTCCTTACTACCTGTCCACTCTAAATCTATCAATAATTTCTTCATCAAAAAAGTTAAAATGACTCAGTCTTTGCCTATATCTGTGCCTCCTTCTGTGTCAAATGTCACTGGGGTCCTATGGATTTGGTATGACCAAGACAAGTAGCTCACACTGGGAAACAGCTAGGGTGATAAATACAGCAAGCATCTTCATTGATTGCAAAGCAGATAGAAAAAGTCCAGCTTTGCCTTTTATAAGCCATATCTACTCAGTACGGATGCACATAAAAAAAGTGACTATAAATCACAAACAGGTGAAAAAACAGCTAATTTATGTAAGATTGTTGCACAGTTCAGGTGTTCCTTATTCACATGTCATTACAGTCTCATTTGCATAAGATTTTTGCAAGCTGACAAAACTGGCTGTCCCAAACAAGCAGCTGCCATTTATGAATGGCCATCAGTGTGTAAATTCCCACTGTGAATAAGATCAATGGTTATGAATATAACCTAAAGACTTTCCATTTGTTGATTTGTCAAAACTGAAGCCAATATTTTTTTACAGTGTAAAATATCCATGCAACATCTGTGTCACTGATGCTATCTGCTGTTTTGAAGAGAGTTTGAGAGAGTGAGGAGTGGGGGGGGACTATATAAAATAATCCCTCATAGCAATATTAGTTGTCTCATTAAACGAGTGATCTGCAACTGAGGTCTTTGTACCAGATAACAATCTGACTAGTAGACCATTACAGTGAAAACAGATAAGAGGTGCTATCATTAGAAAGGTATCAGTAGTCCCTCCTAAGAAATATTGTAAGTTTGTATATTTCTGAAAAATGTTTTTGTTAATTTTCAATTACTGCTAGCAAGTTGGCACTAGGTTCAAAATTGAGGGGAGTCAGTAATTATAGCCCTGTTTTGGTGCTGACAGCCTATAGTTAATTTTTATGTGACTGGTGTTGGTTGTGATCCAAGGCAGTAGCACACATTTTCCTTAATTGTTAAGCCCAGTTACATTATTGCATGCATAATTTTGGTGGCACTAATGAAGATCTGGGCTATGTAGCTCTGCTGTCTGTCACACCTCCTAAACTTTACCCTCCTGTTGTTCTTTGTGGAAAATGTTTTATTGAGGTTACTTTTTGTAGACGTAAATATGTTTAAGGCAAAAAAGAATCATTCTCATAATTTAATGAAAAAATAAATTGAAAAACATTTATAGGGAGCATGTATTAAAGCCTGCATGTGAGGGGGTTATCCTTCCTTTCATTAAGTGGATTTCTCAAAAGTATAGGTTAAAACAGGAGACCAGGCATTCCTAATCAAATGATTTTCTCATATAAATGTAAAAATGTTTAGGATATGTTTGCATATAGCTGACTTTGTTTAAAACAAATATTTTCTTGTTTGGAATGGGCGCAATTGCCTGTATTAAATGTCAAATGTGGTTTTTATGAGAAATCTATAATGCTCCAGTATTTGATATTACATTAATGGATTGAAGTATTTTTCTATTCATCACTTCTTTAGTGATTCCAAATAATTGAAAATTATGGAATTGGTTTCATATCAGTTTCCTGCAACAACGGGTGTCTCACAAGGAGTTGTTATTGGACCAGTACATTCAATATATGACCACCATACCAAGGGGCTTCCACATCTAGATTAGTCTTAATTTTAATACTTGGCAAATACAGCAGATACTAATCTGTGCTTTAAAGAAAATAAGTACATCATCAATATTAAAACAATGTCATATATAAATCCCGAAGTTATGGTTCTTCTATTTATGATGCTAATAAAGACACAGACAAGATATTTGCAGATTTTTGAAAATATACTGAGTGGACCTGGACAAGTTTGAACATATTCAGAAATGATTTTACTAAACAGATTACTGGTGTTTACTCTCCCAAACCTCAGAAGGCTGACAATCTTGAGGTTGCATTCTATTTATTATAGGTTGCACAGGGATATTTAATTTGAGTCTACAAATGTTCACAGGACACTTGGTTACCACAGTACAGACTGAGATCATACAATATAATACCCAAACATGGAACAATGTTTTAATTATGATCACTCTGAGAGTTGAATGAACATTTCTTGCACATTAGACTAGTAAGAAGCTAGAATATACTCCCAGAGAAATTTAAACAATCAAAATAACTAGGAGAGTTTAAGCACAAACTCAATATCCTTTTCAGGATCTGTGTGTTCAATCCTAAGTTACTGGAATGCAGATTCCTAGATTGTCTTACCTGAGACTTTGAACCTGCAAGACGTCACTTTGAAATTTTGAAATGGTACATAGGGCAGACCAAGAGGAAACTAAAATACATTTTACTGAACATCTTAGTGTTTTACACGTCCTTGTAATAGTATGCTGGAAAGATATGTATAATAGTCAAAGGATTCTCTGTTTACAAACAGAATTGGTGCATTGGGCTCCAGAGAAGGGGACACCTTAAACCAAAATGACACTGTAAAATATTTTTATTGAAAAACAACAGACAGGTGAGTACAGACTACAGATAAAAGGAAGTCCTCCTCTATTAAAACCTCAGGTGACTCAGCAAAGTCTATAGAGGAGTTCATTCAAGAAAGCAACAGGTTTGCTCTTGATAAAGGGCACAAAAGGTATTAGTTAAGTAGTTTTCTATTTTTATCTGATATCTTTAAATATAAAATATTATCACATAATGGATTAAATTCAGAAGATGAAAACTTAAAGTTTATGAACCCTGTGCACAGCCGCATTAGGGCTTTGTACATTATAAAATGGCAGGCAAAGCCAGGTATGATTTATAGAAGTACTTGTATCAATGAGGCAACACTTGGGCATGGCTTTGTTCTATCTCATAATATCGTAACCAAGCACAGTCACCTATGAAATAATCCCATATCCCAATAATATACAATTCACAAAGCATACAACACTGCACTGTCATATGCACTTACACTATGGGAGTACAACAGCATACAACAGCTGCTATAGCTATTGCAGCCACAGTGATCCTCCTCATTTGCTCTAATATTGGTCAGCTGGCAATGCTGAGAAACAAGTTAAGCAGGCAACACTCAAGTTAGTGTTGTAAAAATGTAAGTCTCCCCCAAAGACCTCCAATGTATGGCAGGAAAATCCCTGAAAGAAATGTAGACCCACCCCCCCACTCTGCAAGGCAAACCTGTTACCATACACTGTCCTATCCTATTCCCACCCCCCACACTGTGATACTGGTGAGTAACCTCCAGTAGGAGCTCCCACAACATCAGATTCCCTCATTACTATATTATATCAATGACCCAAGTGCTGCCAACAAGCATGATAACCGTGATTTATTTTGTACGAATCACATTTATTCATGGTAGTGAGTAAGGCAAGTGAAGCTGTAGTGGATACCTTACCAAGTGGCTGCTGTAGCTATTAGATAAAGCATGCTGTATAGTAAGCATCTGCCTTACCCACAAGTGCTGTGCAATGATGTTACGCTATACAGCTCCGTCTGTCTTTCCTATCATAATAGTGGCTGGTGCATGGCTCCCTACTGAAATGACGACACTTGAAATGCTGAGTGTCGACAAGCTGAAGGAAAAAAAAGACTGAAAACACAGGAGAAAAGCAATTTTCAAAAATTTCTCTTGTCCTTAAAACTTCTTTTTGCAGAGGGAAGCAAGCTCCCCCTGCACTGCCCCATGTGGGAGGCAAGCCCCCCACATCCTTCTAACTTATATATACCAGCTCTGAGATTACCATATCTTGGAGAAAAGGGATTGCCAGAAATGGCATCTCAGACTTAGTATATGTAAGTCTAATCTTTCAGCCATTCAGCCTTTGTATTTCAGGACTCACTGTAGCAGGTCCCAGCATTTCAACTGGTTACCCTGGTGCACAATAACATGCCAGGTGCTCCTGGGCATCATTCAACAAAATGCCAGTGTAACTGTTCAGAAGATTACAGAGATTCATGGTTATGAATTGCAACATACAGTATATAAGGAGTGAGAAGAATTTACACATCCGGGCAATGTATTCACAATGGCAGGGCCCATGTAAATGAAAGATTAGTCTACATGTCCCCAACAATTGTGAATCTGTCTTTGGATAGTTGTTCATGTCATCTAAAAAAAAGCAAAAGCTTCTGTGGTAGTCAGATTCCATATGAAGATAGACGTCCCTAGTGTCTTTTCTGCCTGTGCCCTGAACATAATATCAGAGACTGCTCTATTTGTCAGGCCTTCCCCCACCCAAATCCCTGAGAAGTATTCTATCTTCTTTAAAAGTTTAATAACACAAAAAATGGATAAGCCCAGCAAACAGCTGCACAGTCCTGGTGTTTGCAGCCAGCCTGGTTGCTTTGGTGATTCTTTAAAAGTTTACATAGAAAACAGACATTTAAAAAATTTAGCATGAGCCACTATATCATCATATGTTTCCACTTGAAGTGCCTCCACATAGCCAGAAATTAAAAAAAACAAAAAGCAGAAGGAATTTATCTCTGTATCTGCTTCATTCTCCAGGTTGCAAGTCAGATGCCTTTGTTGATGTTCTTGATAAACTATAAAAACACAATGAATGGCCAGGGCTTATACCAAGCTCTATATTTATTACACAGGTGAAGCGCTTTTCGTTTGTGCATTCACAAACTTCATCAGACCAAACAGCCCCATACTAAAACAGTGTCTTAAATAATTAATCCACAAAGGAAGTGATACAATCAATTAATTAATTAAACTCAGCTAACAATTTGAAAGCACTACTCAAAGGTAATAGTCTGCCAAAGGAATGAAAAAATGTGGGATGTGCAGTTGTTGTAAATTTATTTATCAGGGGCAGTATGTGGAAATTAATGGTAACAAGTACAGAATAAATTACAGGTTGAACTGTAACTCAGAAGCAGTGGTCTATGTGGCTAGGTTTATCCAGTGCCCCACTTATTACATAGGAAAAACCACAAGAGCTTTAAAAGATAGGGTATATGAGCACTTATATGCTATAAGGAAGTCCAGCTTAACTAATGCCCTTACAAAACATGTACAAATGTATAACAACCATAATTTTGAATTCCATGGTATTCCATAAGTAAAGGAAGAACTTAGAGGAGGTCCATGGATGTTACATTTGGAAAAGGTTGAGTTGATTTGTCAGTTATCCCTATATTCTTATGTCTGGCCTGGGCTTAATGATTATTGTGCAATTAACAGCATTTTAAAACTAAAAGCCTTGGTCCGGTAGGAAAATCAATTCAGTTTTGTGTTTCTTTTAATGTTTTAGTATTTTTATTAATTTTTCACAATGATTCTGCAGGTTAATTTTCTAATTTTCTATTTTTTGATGCATAAGTTTCAGTAATAATATGTTTTTAACATTTTTAATGAAAGTAAAATTACAGTTTCAGTAGTACTGTTTTAATGTATGCTATGTAACTTTAAAAGTTGTTAGCTGAGTTTAATTAATTAATTGATTGCATCACTTCCTTTGTGGATTAATTATTTAAGACATTATTTTAGTATGGGCTGTTTGGTCTGATGAAGTTTGTGAATACACAAATGAAAAGCGCTTCACCTGTGTAATAAATATAGAGTTTAGTCTAAGCCTTGGCCATTCATTGTGTTTTTACAGTTTGCAGTTGGTATTTTTTTCTTTTGATGTTCTTGATAAGTCTGCAGACAATCTGAACTGTGGGTCTGCTCCTCTGCCATGATCTCATTGGAGGCCAACATGGAACAGCCTTGAGATATGTCCCATCTAACCAGTCAGACAGCTACTAAGGTCTTAAAAGGGAAAACATAGGTTTGTGATTTCTGAAGGATCAGATAGGGTTCCTTAAATTCTAATACAAGAGGACATCCCTGGTTCTTTGATGGACATACATCCAGTTTCTGGCCTTTCTCAAAATGTTTCTTTTGAAATCTCAAAGAAGAAAAAACAAAACAAAAACAAATAAACATCTTTCTTCCCTTACCATACCTGCTGCTAGAGACCCTCAACAAGAATGGCAGCATTTTTCCTCAGCCACATTTCAAAGACCTTATGAGGTTAAAGCCCCCACAGTTGTTTGACTCTATACCACCATCCCCTACCCATAAGAAGAGAAAAATAGAAACTTTTTCTTATGAAGATGCTTCCACCTGAGCCAGTTTGTGATCTCTTGAACTACTCTTCTCAGATGCACTCCCGTTTAGAGTATGAGTCTTAACCAGATGATACCTTATCATCTGGCTCTCCCCAACAGGAAATTTTCTGTGAGGATGTAATAGAGGAAACAATGCAACATTTTAATTTGGAGTAAAAATAGCTCTCTAATTCTAAAAAGAGGTACTATAGTATTTTGCATATAGAAGCTCCCAATCATTCTGTTGTCCCTCCTGTACTACAAGCTATAGAAGACACTTTTATTTCACCTTCTATAGCACCAGAGTCTGTAGAATCTGCACTAGAAAACTGACAGGTATTATAAATCCCTGACACTGACAAGTACCTGTACAAAAACCCACAGATTCAGACATACTATGTAAGCTTTTTACATCCATGAGTGCCTGGCCAAATAACAGAAGCAGGAGATCAAGGGATATGTATGGGGAAAAGCTTTATAGTGCTGTTAAGTACCAAACATGCATGATCAGGTAACATTTGTCTATTTTTGATAATGTGACCAAGCTGATTCCTAACCTTCCTGACAGGGACTGAAAACCTCTTCCATAAAATATTCTATAAAATATGATTTCTTTGACCTCTCAGGTTGCACACCATTCTGTAAAGTATGCATATGATGTGGTGGATGCTTCTTCCAGGCCTGCTACAACTGTTTTTTGCTGAGAATGTACTTCTGGCTAAGATTCCTGTCACTCCTAGATGATGACAAAGCAAAGTTTGTTCCTTTATATAAAGACTTCCTTTTAGATCCCCTTCTGCTAAGATTTTCAAAACAAACTGGAAGAAAGTGATAAAATTATGCAAGACATAAACAACTTTCTCTTTTCCCTCTTCCAAAATTGTAACAAGATTACCCCTCCATATCAAACCCTTTCTTCTAAACGTCCACTCAACAGAAAAGCAAAAAATCCAAGAAGAAATGTTAGGGTAAGCCTATATCTGATTTCAGACAAATCTTCCAGCTCCTGAATATCCCTATTCTTTATTTCCCCCCAACATCAACCATCATTCCAAATAAACATTCTCTCAAATTTCCACTTTGGAAAAAAGATTACAACAGATTACTGGGTTTTGAAAATCATTCAAAAAAGGCTACAAACTACAGTAGAATTATCTTCTTTTAAAACATTCAGCTCCATATATGCCTCAAAACCACCAACAACACTTAATGTTGCCAATAGTTACAGGCCTCAGGGAATAATAGAACGTGTCCTTCCCCATCAAAAAGGAAAATGTTCTACTCCAGGTTATTTCTAGTTCCAAGAAAATAAAGTTCTTGGAGACCACTTTTGGATCTTTGTATCCTGACACCTTTCTGAATGTTCCAGAATTCAACATGTTAACACTTAAAAATCTTTTTACTTTGATTTTTCTGTAACATTTTTTCTGATTACATTGATCTTAGGGGTGCCTACCTTTATACTCACACTTGTCCACAGCACAAGATATTTTTAATATTTTGTATCTTCAGATTTCACTTTCAGTTTACTTCTTCGCCTTTTGAACTTTCCACTGCTTAGTGACTGGTTACAAAGTGTAAAACTCATATTATATTATTCTGCAGCTACCAAGCTATCCACATATATCCTTATCTGTATATTTTTCTGATTCAAGCCTTTTCTCTTCAGGAATTTCTTCAAAACATATATTTCATTATCAATCTCTTCCAAAGCCCAGATTTTATTCAAAACTTTGACAAGTCCAGGCTTCTTCCCTCTCATTATTTGATGTTCCTAGGCTGCCATTTCAAGCCTTCCCAAATGATGACATTCCTTCTTTTATACAAGATTCAGTTTATAACAGATTACTTTCTATCCCTGACTCTGAGAGCCTGTGGATGCATTATATCTATCATACTGATGACGTCATTTGCTAGACTACACATGGGGAAACTTCAGTGATACTTATACTCCATCTGGCCGCAGCATCATCATCTTCTACCATTCCCAATTCCTCTCTTGCCTTTTGTGAAGAAAAAACTACATTAGTGGATCACTCATATCTTCTTGGATTACCCTTTCTAACTCCTCTTCGTCTACAAAATGATTTCACAGATGCATCAGACAGGGTCTGGGGGATCCTCCAAAAGGTTTCAAGGTAAGAACAGAAGAAAACATGTAAACATAAAATACAGAATTGTCTTCAGTCTCTCCAGCTCCTTTAGTCCCCATGAACACTTCAAGTTCTGTTAGACAATACCTCTGTCATGTGATACATCAACAAACAAGAGAACACTAATCTTACCACTTATGGAGTTTAACAATCATGGCTTAGGACATTTCTATTCAAAACAATATTTTCCTCCAGGTGGTATGCATCCCATCAGAACAAAACAGCCTGGCAGATTACTGAGCAGATCAAAGGCAAATCCTCACAAATGGGTGTTGAATGGAGAGGTCTTCCTACAGATTGTCCAACAGTGATGAACCCCAGAAATAGACTTCTTTGCCTCCAGTCTGAACTATCACCTCAGAATGTTTTATCCCAGACTCCCCAGTAAAAAAAGCCTAGACAACAAACATCTTCTTCTTTCCATGGTAAGAGAAATTTCTTTATGTTCCCCCTTTGCTCATATTCAAAATGCCCTACTGAAGATTCAGCAGGACAATCCCAAATTTCTCCAGATGACCCCTTGTTTTCCCAGACATCAGTGGTTCTACTTTCTTTCCCAATTAGGCAATGGCAGTCCCCGTACATTATCCCACAAGATGGATTTGTTCAACCAGAAGAAGAGCTATCTAAGTCACACAAAATTAAAGACCCTCAGTCTCACAGGATGGATGATAAACTTAATTCCTTTTAGGCACCTTTATCCAGAGGGTATGCTACAGGTACTAAAGGTGGCTAGAAAACCTGCATCTAGAAAATTATATATTTCAAAATGAAAACATTTTGTATTTGATGAAAAATAGAGGACTGGATCCCTATCAAGCAGGGATATGTTTTATCCTTGTATATCTGTATGAGCTGCTCATCTCAGTACCAGAGATTGCTTGTTTTGATTTGGGTCTTTGTTTACATTTTCAGTCTGGCTTTCTGAGTGTGTCCCAGCTTTGGCTGCAAAGTCTGGGGGAGGGGTGCTTACTGGACGTTTCAATGGTGTTAGTCAAATTCCATCTCAAATTGCAGTTGTACTCACAACAGCTCTCACTGAGTCATTCATTAGCTTCACCCGTACATTTTATCCTTAGAGAAACCTACCTTTCCTCTAACTAGTGTTCCAGATACAGATTTGCTGTATCCAGGACTGTATGTAAGCTTCTGAGCCCCCCAAGCCTTTTTGTGTTGGAGGGAAGCCTTCTAGCTTATCAGTGGGAGTGGTAAACACTAGGTAACCTGTCTACCACATAAGGAGTGGTTCTCGCCCAGAAATTGTACTTATTGGCCGTTTGGGCAATCTCTTCCATCTCTCTCAACTTTCTGATTTGAAAGCCTGCATTTGCACTTGTTTTTGTCCTGTAACTCATCTAGTGCAGATACAGATTCTTAGTTTTAGCACTTAAATTTGCTTATTCATGCTCAGCACTTGTTCAGAACTTGTAAGCACTAAATAAGCTACTAATTACTATAGCACTCAATCTTCCTCATTACCTAGAGGAAAACAGTTTTTGTACTTACTTTTCTCACTTGCTTAGAGAAAAACAGCTCTTGTACTCACTTTCCTCACATATCTAGAGGAAAATAGTTTTTTATTCAGGCATGTCCAAGGGTCAGCTCCCAGTGTTCTCTCCTGTCTATCTGATGAATCTGGGCATCTTAAGGCAATGTAGAAATTGCCTCATGTACACAGACAACCTTCTCCTCCTACCATCCAACACTACAACCTGTGAGAGATGCACTTATCTAGCCAAACTGGAAGTAAAGTTCTCTCCAACCAAGACTGAACTTGACAGTCATGAGGAGAAGGTAAACATTTGCACCACACCACACTCATCACATAGTCTCACTAAATCTACACCACCAAAATCCACACATAGTAACACAAAAACATTTGCGGAGACTCTCAATAATAATCTGTCTAAGCAACAGAGACCTCCAAAGCAGAAATGCAAGCAACCTCCATCCCCCAACACAACCCAAATGACACATAGCCCACAGACTCAGTGTGCCACTCAACCACAGACAATAAGGCAAAACAACGTACCCAACACACTAGTCATAGGTGACTCTATAGTCAGGCACACTGATGTCCCACTCACCAGGCTAAACAAGGAGAAGGTTACTGTCAGCTGCCTGTCAGGTGCCAGGATCCACCACATAACCCACACACTCAGGTCACTCCACAACAAGTACAAATATGACTTTGTCATTGTCCATGTTGGTGTGAATGACCTGAGACATACCTCCCTGGACTACATGAAAAGAGACATGGAAGAGCTCTCCAGTTTTGTAGCCCAGGCAGATATGACCCTAGCCCTGAGTAGCATTCTGCCATCACCCAGAATGATACCGCAGTACAAGGACAAAATGATTGACTTCAACAATTGGCTAAGCTTCTGGTGTCATTCTAAGGGGATCCAGTATCTGTCTGCTTGGGATGACATGGTCGACAGACCACGATGCTTTGCCACAGATGGCCTGCACCTGTCACCCCTGGGATTCTGGATACTGGCTAAGGCTCTTGCTGCCCTTATAGTGCCTTTTATAGGCAAGGTTCAAATAACAAACACACCACCATAACAGGAACAGGCAAGCAAAAACTGAGGGTAATGCTACTCAATGCTAGAAGTCTAAATCTCAAAATGCAGTCACTCAAGGCACTCCTTAAAATGGAGAACATCGATATCTGTGCAGTGACTGAGACCTGGTTCAAGGCTCCAGACAGCACCCCTGCACTACCAGGCTATAACTCATACCACACTTTTCGGCCATGTAACCTGAAACAAAGCACCAAAGGCGGAGGTGCATCCATATTCATTAAGGATATCCACACCTCCAGGCTAGTTGCTCAGCATAATGCATCCGAGGTTATCCAAGTGCAACTAACTCTAGGAAAAACTGCAATCCAAATTGTAACTTGCTACAGATCCCTCACCATGCCCCAGGATTCCCACTCCTCTTTTCTTGATGTACTGGAAAATATTAGGGTTCAACCAAACACCCTAATAATGGGCGACTTCAACTATCCCACCATTAACTGGGAAAACTACTTGTGTACCAACTCCTTAGCTCAACGCTTTCTGGAATTCATAAACTCCAATGCCCTGGATCAACTTATCCACACCCCAACTAGGGGCAACAATATCCTAGACCTAGTCATTACCAACATGAGTGACCGGTGTTCCACACCTGAAGTCAACTCCTCGTTGGTCCAATCCGAACATAAGCTAATCACCTTTGATATCCACATCCCGCCCCCACCGCCCATTAAGGAAACCACAGTAAAAGATTTCTCCAAAGCCAACTTTATGCTTCTTAAGACAGAAGTTGTGAACTTCATGACATCCATGCAGATGGACAATGCAGTTACAATTGCTAAATTCTACACAAATGCACTCTATAAGCACTTACACGAGTGCATGGATCATGCTATCCCAAACAGAACCAAGACACTATCCTCCGAAAAAAGGAAGCCAGTCTGGTGGTCCCCCTGCCATAAACAAACTGTACAACAAAAGGAAGAAACTGTTGCAAAAGAGAGTAAAATCCCATGAGTGGAGGAGCTCCCTGGTCAGCCTCAGTAAGAAGCTGAGATCCCTTGTAAGATTCTCCAAAGCTAGCTATGAAAACAAAATCACCACTAATTCCAAGGACAACCACAAAGCATTCTATAGTTATGTCAAGAATCTCGATGGCAGCACCCAGATCTGCTCTGAGTTACAGCACAAAGGCACGAAAATTACAGAACCAACTGATATTGCCAACATCCTGGCAGATAGGTTCAGTGCTAACTTTACCCCCCTCTCACCCCCTAAAGGGCCCATATCTGTACAGGAAGAATGCAGAGTCCCTGTAATCACAACTATGCAGGTAAAAGCTGCACTCTCTAAAGCCAAAAACACAGCACCCATGGGACCGGACAACATCCCAGGCTGCGTTCTACATGAACTTCAGAATGAACTGGCTCCCCACTTAAGCACCATGTTCAATAATAGCCTCGCATCAGGCTTTGTGTCCACTGAATGGCACACAGCAACAGTTATCCCACTCCACAAAGGGGGAGCCACCACTGATCCCGGGAACTATTGACCTATTAGCCTGACAAGCCTGGTCTGCAAGGCCATGGAACATATCATTATGGAAATCATAAACAAAGACATTGATAACCTCCATACTCTGGATCCCATCCAGTTTGGGTTTGTGAAAGGCAGATCATGCCTCCTGAACCTGATCAACATCTTTGAGGCAGTCACCAAAGCCATAGATTAGGGTAAGGTGGTTCACACAGCCTATCTTGACCTCGCCAAGGTTTTCAACACCATCCCCCATTCTGGAATTATAGCTAAACTCACTAAACTAGGTATAAATCCCTACATCACAAGATGGGTTGTCAACTGGCTCACTGACAGAACCCACACTGTAAAAGTTGCAGACTCCAAATCTGACCTCAAAGCAGTGACAAGTGGAGTACCACAGGGTTCTGTCCTGGGACCTCTCTTGTTTGGTATCTACTTCTCTGAAGTATAGGCTAACACAGAAGGCCTCTGGCTAATGAAGTTCACAGATGACTGCAAACTAGGAGCCATAGTCAAGTCCCCAAATTATGTGGACATCCTACAGAAGGGCCACGCTGAGACAGATGCCTGGTGTCAGAGCCATGGCCTCAAGCTCAATGCCAAAAAGTGCAGTGTCATCCCTTTTGGTAAAAACTCTGTACCCATGAACTACCACATAGGCAGCAATCTACTTAATACCAAATGTGTGATAAGAGACCTTGTGACCCAGGTGGACAGTAGTCTCTCCTTTGATAGTCACATCACCACAGTAGTCAGGAAGTCCTTCTACATGGCACACCTCATCATAAAAGGGTTCTCATCCAGGAAAAAAGAGGTCATTGTTCCCCTCTGCTCAACACTCATTAGACCCATTATAGAGTAAAACGCCCCTTTTGTAATGTACCTCACAAGACATCTGCAGCAGCTGGAAAGGCCACAGAAGTACCTCACAAAAAGGATTACTGGCCTCAAACAAATGCCCTACACTGACCGCCTCAAAAAACTCCAGCTTTACTCCGTAGCATATCGCCTACTCCGAGGTGATCTCTGCCTAACATATAAAGCTATGTCAAACCCAGAGCTGTTGGACATGCTACACCTAAAGAAATCCCAATCCCTCTGAGCTACATGCTCCAGGGATGTAAACCTTGTCACCACAATAAACAGGACATGCTGGAGGGATAGATTCCTGTCCCAGAGACTTCCCATACTCTGGAACAGGCTACCCACCTATGTCAAGCAAAGTTCTTCATTAGCACTCTTCAAGAAAAATCTTGATGAGTGGATGGGAAATAGGAAATACACCCCGGGGATCACTTCTGTGTCTTTGCTCAACAGTGGCACAGGAAAATAACTTTCTTGGGTGGTGTAAGCCAGGGAACCTTGTTGGCTAGGCTTACGTAGGCCCTTGGGCCGATAGCCTAGTACCTACCTATGGACCTATGAACCTAAGTAACCTTTCAGGAACTTTATGACTTCACTTGCTACTACTTTGCAGGAAAGCATATGAGCAATGCAAAGCTAAAATGTTAGTAAACAGAGTTTTCTGTTCATTTCATTTCATATTTTATTTTGTGCAGGTTTCTGAATGCTAGCTAAGTGCTACGATGTTATGCATGACTGCCATTGCTCTGTAGAAACATCAGAACAATGCAAGTTTCAAACAGTAGTAGAAGCAGTTTCCTTTTTGTTCATGTTTTGTTTTTTGATCTCTGAATACTGCCCAAGTATAATGTTTTTTTTGACCAGCCACAAAACAACACGTGTGAAGCAAGCAATAGATTGATTTTAAACAATGAAGTCTAAAACTTACTGTCTGAATGGGGGCTGTACAGTACAGCAACATGTAATAGTTATACATATTAATTCTGAGACTGCTTTACTATGGAGTAAGGGGAATATGTCAATAGACTGCTAAGATTTAGTGAATGCACTAAACTGTACTCTTGACTATACTCACAGTTACGCGATGCAGAATAAATAAAGGAAATAAAGAGCTGCACAAGATAAGCTTTTTGACGAGTTCATAAAAAGTAAACACTGAGTGTTTTTGCCTAACCAGACCCAAAACAAATAAAAATGTAATAACCTTATTGTTTCCCAGTGATGGGACAAAAAGCTTTGGCAGGAACTGAATGTTATTAATTGCGTTCACCAGAGGGAATGAAAACAGGTCTGCATAGAGTAAATTGAAACCAGGAGTAGAGTTCCTGATGACTTAAGTGGGTGGTTACAACTGGGAGGTATCAGGACAAATTTCTTTCAGTCAGAATTTTAGACTCAAGGATTGTCCCTTTTAACGTACATTTTTTAGCCATTTAAACTTGTCTACCTTTAAATACTTCTCTTCCTGCATGTTTCATGGTCAAGCAGTTCTTAAAAGGCATCCACTACATAAGGCCCCCCATGAAGTCTATTCCTTTTCCTTGAGACCAAATCATGTTCTTGAGAAATGACTTTACCACCCTTTTAAACTGCTTCCTCTGAATCCTTACAGTTTTGCTCATTGAAGATGTTTTTTTTTTGCTAGTAGCGTTAACATCTATTTAATGAGACTCTGAATTGGAAGCCTTCATGTCTATTCCAACCATTCTGGATTCCCATACGATCATAGTCTCCCTTAGAACTAATCCTTCTCTTATGCCTCAGGTGGTTACTGAGATGTCTCAATCAGTCCATTCACCCACATTTTCCTAATCTTCAAATAAAGAAGAACAAAACCTTAATTTATTAGTTGTACATAGGCAATAGGGATTTTTACTTAGACAAGACCAAACAGATTAAAAAAAATCTTAATGGTTGTTTATTTCCTTTCAAAGTAGAAAACAGGATCTACAGTATCCAAACACACTATTTCCAAATGGATTTCTCTGGCTAGGTATTTCTGCTACTCCTTCCATGGCAAATCCTTCTATGATCACTTTAAGATCCCTCTATGATCATGTTAAAATTTATGAAAACTCACTCCAAAAGTAATTGCTTCTTCAGGGACTTTTCTTCAAGGACATGACTCCAAACCTATATCGGAGGCAGCTACTTGATCTTCCACTCACACTTTCACAAATCATTACAAAATTCATGCTTTTTCTATTGCCAGAACTCAAGTTTAGCAGAACCATCCTTCAAGATTTACTGGATGTCAGTTCTGTTTTTGTTACCTCCTAAAAGCTTTCTGATTCATCCCATCTGTCACTATTACTGCAAAAGTGGTCTAATGATGAAAACACAGTTTTTTAAAAACTTACCATACAACAGTAGATGTTCATATAGATCACTGTTGCAGTGTAAATCTCCTCCTCAACCCCCTTATTTTGTACCATTCGTTTTGTTTTCCTTTGGTAGAGGAGGAATACCTATAGGTTCATAGGTTCATAGGACAATAGTAGGCTATTGGCCTGGAGGTCCTTATGAGCCAAGCCAAGAATTACACTCATGTTCCCACAAAGTCAGCACCTGTTTTCCTTGTCCAGCAGGGACACGGGTGGGATCCCAGGGGCATATTTTCTGTTTCCCATCTAGTCATCCAGGTTCCTCTTAAAGAGGGCTAGTGAGGTACTCTGCTTGATATGGAGTGGGAGTTTATTCCACAGATGGGGGAGTTGTTGGGACACAAATCTATCCCGCCAACAAGTTCCATTAATGTCACAGACCAAGTTGAAGCCTTGCATGTGGGTTACGCAAGTGGAGCTTGACTTACAGATATGCAGCAACTCCATCAAGGCTGAGTCTGAGACGGCCTTGTATGCTGACATAGGTCACCTCTGAGCAGTCTGTATGGGACTGGGTAGAGGGACAGGGCTTTTAGCCTATCTATATATGATAGGTGTTTGAGACCCTGGATTTTCCTGGTCAGGAAAATCTGTGGCCTCTCCAACTGCTGCATGTACTTGGCAAGGTACATGCCGAAGGAGGCCTTGTACTCAATAATGGGTCTGATAAGGGAGGAGTACAGGGATATTATGACCTCCTCGTTCCTGGATGAAATACCCTTACTTATGAGGGGGGCCATGTAGAAAGCCTTCCATACAATGGAGGAAATGTGGTGGTCAAAAGTCGGTTGCTATCAACCTGGGTGCCCAAGTCCATCACGAGTGACTGCATGCTTAGTACGTTGTTATTAATGAGATAGTTAGTGGGGATGCCATTTTCCTCAAAGGGGATAATGATGTATTTCTTGGCATTCAGTTTGAGACCATGCTTCTGACACCAGTCATTAGTTTGGGTAAGGCCCTCTTGGAGGATGTTCACATTACTAGGGGAATTTATGACAGTGCCCAGCTTGCAGTCATCTGCAAACTTGTTCAACCACAGACCAATTTTTGGCTTAAACCTCAGAAAAGTATATCCCAAACAGTAGAGGCTTCAAGACTGATCCTTGGGGTATGCCGCTTGTTATGGGTCTACTACTAGAGGTGGCTTCCCCAATTTTGACTGAGTGAGTTCTACCAGTAAGCCAATTAGCTACCCATCTGGTAACATATGGGTTGATGCCTAGCTGGGAGATTTTACCTATTATGCCTGAGTGTGGTTTAGTATCAAAGGTTTTGACTAGGTCAAGGTAGGTGGTGTGCACTGTCTTCCCCTCATCTATAGCTTTGGTGACTGTTTCGAAGAAGGCAACTAAGTTTACCAGGACAGGCATGATCTCCCTTTGACAAAGCTAAACTGCGTGGGATCAAGCATTTGGAGATTGCCAATGTCCTTGTTAATAAGGTCCATGATAATGTATTCCATGGCCTTGCAGACCAGGCTAGTTAGGCTGATAGGCCTATAATTGCTTGGGTCAGTGGATGCTCCACCTTTGTGTAGAGGGATGACAGTGGCTGTCCTCCTTTCTACTGGGATGAAACCTGTGTGCAGGCTTTGGTTGAATAGGGTGTCTAGTGGTGCTGAGAGCTCTTGCCTGAATTAATTTAGGACACAGCCATGGATGATGTCGGGTCGCATGGAGGCTGTATTTTTTACCTTTGAGAGGGCATTAATGACTTGTTTCCTGGTGATGAGGGGAGGGGGCAGGTTCTGGGGATGTTCTGGTTTACTGATGGGGGGACAGGGGGGTGAAGTTTTCACTGAACTTATCTGCCAGCAGGTTGGCTATATCTATGGTATTTGCATATGTGGTATTCTTGACCACCAATTCAGAGCAGATTTGGGAGTTAACTTTGAGATTACGGACACATGTGAGGAAGATCTTGTGATTGTCCCTAGTGAATGTGGCCAGTTTGGACTCAAAGTTAGCCTTAGAGGATTTTGGCAGTGTCCTTATTTGCTTGTTCAGACAAAGGAGAGATTGTTTTCAATTTGGCACCTGCTCCTTCTTGGTACTGGACAGCAATCTGTTTTCCTTTTATTATAGAGTTTGTTTATTGCTGCTGTCCACCAGACAGGTTTTCTCTTCCTTGCGGAAGATGATTTGGTCCTGTCAGGTATTGCTGAGTCCATGCAACTATATAGGTGCTCAAATATTTTTTTGGTGTAGGTTTGGACATTAGTGCTTTTTACAGCTGAAGGGATGGTGGCTGTGAAGCTGCTTATACCTGCTCTAAGGAGGTTGTAGTCAGCTTTGGAAATTTTTTTTTTTGTTCGACCCTGGCAAGGGGGGAGGGTCAGGGGAGATGGTGAATTTGAAAGTGATTGATTTATGGTCGGATCTTACCAAGGAGGATGACACTGTAGGGATGCTACAGTGACTACTCATGTTGGTTAGTACCAGTTCCAGGATATTTTCACCTGTTGTGGGATTGTCGACCAGCTGATCCAATGCACTGGCATTGATGAAGTCGAGAAATCTCTGGGCGTTCATGTTTGAGCTAGAATATGTCTTCCACTCTATGGTTGGATAGTTAAAGTCACCCAGGATCAGGGTAGAGGGTTGAATCTTGATGGATTCAAATAAGTGCAGATAGGTGGAGTGGGCTTCCTGAGTCAGGGTTGGGGGTCTGTAGCCAGTTATAATTTGAATAGGTGTTTTATCAACAGTTAACTGCATCTGGAGTGTCTCCTGTGTGTCATACTGTTTGACCATTCTGGAGGTGTGTATGTGTTTGATAAATATTGAAACTCCACCTCCTTCAGTTTTGTAGCCCTCTGTTTGGGGTCTGAAAGTATGGTAGGACAAGTAACCTGGTAAGGCTGGGGTGCTCTCCACAGCTCTGAACCAGGTTTCAGTGACTGCACAAATGTCAGCATCTTCCAGGGTGAGGAATGCTTGCATTGAATGCAGTTTCATGTTACAACTCCTAGCATTTAGCAGCATGACCTTTAAATTTCGTTTAGAAGAATTTTTCACATTGGTAGCTTTGTCCTCATGACTTTGCCTAAAAAGGGCACTAGGGGGGAGGCGAGAGCCTTTGCCAGAAGCCTGAAGCCCATGTGGGACAGACGAAGGCCACCTCTGGAAAAGCATTGTGATATGTCAATCATGTCCTCCCAGGCTGTCAGGTACTTGATCCCCTTGGAATTACACCAGAAACCAAGTCAATTGTTAAAGTCAATGATTTTCTGTTTGTACTGAGGCATCATTCTGGGTGATGGTAGGACGCTGCTTAAGGCTAGGGACATACCTGCCTGGGATACATATTAAGTGAGCTCAATCATGTCTCTCTTCATATAGTCCAGAGAGGTACATCTCAAGTCATTCACACCAACATGGACTATGACAGAGTCATAACAGTACCTGCTGTTGAGAGACCTGAGTGTGTGAGTGACATGGTGGATGCTAGCACCTGACAAGCAACTTACCCTGACTTTCCCCTTGTCTAGCCTGGAGAGGAGCACATCTGTGTGTCTCATGATAGAGTCTCCTATGACTAGTATGTTGGGTCGCAGGCTATGAGACACAGGCATGTGTACTATGTGTGGTGCTTGGTGTGGAGGGTTGTGATGTGCATGTGTGCTTTTGCATCAGAGTTCTCTTTTGTTTAGGTATGTTTTTGTTGAGAACCTCCACCTATGTAGGAATGTACTGTATAGGTGTGGGTGGTGTTAGAGGTGTGGTGTTTGTGGTGTTGTGCAGACAAACTTCTCAGTGCCAGATGTACTGGCTTGTGATTGAGACAGCAAGGATTCTAGGTTCTTAATGTAATTGCATCTCTCACATATTGTGTTCCTAGGTGGTAGAAGAAGAGGGTTGTCCGTGTACATGAGGCAGTTGCTACACTGTCTCAGGTTGCCCATATCAAGCAGACTAGCAGGAGAAACCACAGGAAATTGTCTGCCCATGGTTGTCAGAATCTGTGGAAGAGAGGTCAAGGATGGTAAAGTGGGTACTATCAGACTAGAGTACCTATAGCTGTAAGTAGGGCTGGATAAAATCAACACAATACTTGCAAGGGAGGACATCAGTTACACAGAAGTGCTGGTAAGGGAAAAATGCAACTGAGATACCTCGCAATGGGTTAAAACAGTGCAGTGGCAGTGCTTGATGAGCAAACAAGTGCAACACCCTGTCTGCCTATAATTGCTCCTCTATTTTTTCCTTACTTCACCTGTGTCCATCTTCATTATAGCTGGCCTTAAAGTCCACCTGGTACAAGAAAACTATCAGGATTTTCAAGCCTGTTTAAGTACTATCATGCAACTCTCAAGCTTAGGCTTAAGGTCATATGTATTGGATTGACGAAAAAGCTGCACTGTATCCTTGGTGAGGATATGTCCCATCTGTCAGTAGTCAGTATTATTGCAACAGTGATCTATTCAAACATGTACTGTTATCTAAATTATTGGACAAATGTATTTTCCACTCTGCCTGTTTCACTAATTACCAATAAAACTGTTGGTTCAAGTGCAAATTTTGAGACACTAAATATTTTCTGCGCTATTTCCCGTTTGTTCATTTATTTCTAAATTTTGCATCATTGTGCATAAACTGAACATACTTCATTTAATAAAAATAAATAAGTTCCTGCCTGAAATACTTCTTTAATTCTCACTGGAAGAAGAAAAAATAGGGCTTATATTCCTTTTAACTGATCAATGTCTAAATTTTACAGTCTACAAAAATATAAAAATAAGTTCTGTCATTCTTATTTACTTGTTTATTTATTAAAATTTGATAACTAGGTTAAAACACTGTGAAGAAACCAACGAAACACTTGAAACTTGTCAACACCCAGCTGTAAAAGTCCATCAAATGAACCAGACTAGGACAAATGTAATTAGCGCTTTCAATCACTATTTAATATTGTGATCTTCTTCAGAAACAAAGTTACAATACCCATCCCTTCCGTGGAAGGTGCTGCCTGATGAATTATTAAAAAGAACTGGATTACCAGAATATGCTGACATCAGCTTGGGGTGTGCTAACACAGTGGAGTAACTGGTTTTAAAAGCATGTCCCTGCAACAATGTGTTGTGGGCAGTAAGAAAACCTTTGCATATGCAGAAATGGTAAACAAAGGAAAGAAAGATGCCAAGAATCAAGCTGAAAGAAGACAAGAAATTATGCAAGGACAACAAAACCAGAACAGAAGACTAGTGTTATGAATCAAAACAAAGAACAGTGTCATTGTTAAGAGGTATGAACTTATGGACAGTATTATTTTACCTTTTTATTTATTTATTTATTTTTATTTCCATTCTGAAGTAGAGCACTAATCTCAATGGACCTTTTCAGACTCAGCCCCATTGCATTGACTAGTTAAGTGACTTACACAGAATCACGCAGTTAGACAGTGAGGCTGAGGGAATCAAACCTTGCACCACTGGACCAGAGGAAACAGCAAGGTTGAAGTACAGGACATAAGATCATTAATACACTTAGGAACAGAAAACTTTTTGTAGTATTACTTTTGTAATGTTTACTTTACTCAAAGAAATTATAAATGAAGTGGAGAAAAATAATTTATTTACACAACGGAATGAGTATATTTTTCAGAACCTGGAAACTGCAGTTAAAGAAAAAAATCCGCAATTTAGGACATCTGACATAGTGAAACTTGAGTTAAAGACCTTTTCTGTATATTTGTAATATGGTGTTTGATATTAAAAAATTGTATGATAGAAAAAATGTTTGGAGAGTGGGTGGGAGGTATGGATGACACTGAAGGTGTATGATGGAAAAATGCATATTTCAAATTATATCATTGTGAAATAAGGAGCAGTAAGATATTGGGTCCAACTTAAATTATGTTTTTTTTTTTTTCAGGATGAGAAGCACTTGGTTCAAGACTGTAACAAAAGGAAATGTGGTCAATATGGGGAAAAGGAGCATACATGAAAAAATATGTAGGCCTAAATGTAAAAAATGCTATGAATTTGGACATTTTGGTTGAACTGTCCTTTACCAGAAAATAAAAGTTTAGAAGAAGAAAATATTTCAGAAGAAAGACAATTTGATGATAATGTAACTAAAGGTAGTGGTGGAAAAATATTATGGGGAGATGACTGAAGAAAAAAATTTAACTATCACAAAGGATGATGAAAATGCTTTACAAAGAGTAAGTAGTATTGTGCAAGATAAAAACAGATATGCAGCAGTAGGAAGTAAAGAAGGTGGAAAGGGAGAATTTGAATAGGAGATAGGCAAGAATAAACTGATAAATTCAATTTCAGGGAGGGTGCAGAGAAGGAAAACAAAAGTAAAAACTGCCAATAAGAAAGTCACAAAAAAGGAAGGAGGGCATGAATATTAGCACAAAATGTAAATAGCATTCAAACACGGCACAGTGGTGTAGCGATAGCATTGTCGCCTCACAGCAAGAGGTTCTCCAGTTCAATTCTCAGCTGGGGTGCCTTCTGTGTGGAGTCTGCATGTCCTCCCTGCATTCATGTGGGTTTTCTCCAAGTGCTCCGGTTTCCTCTCACGTTACAAAGATGTGTATCTAGAGTGTTTCTCCCCAGGCCTCCGCTGAAAATTGGCTCGTTCCAAGTCGGACTTTCCCAGTTAACAAATGTTAAATAAATAAATAAATGATATTAGAAGTATGGTAGTGACTAAATGGTGCAAAAAATTAAGTATGAGGGTTATATATTTGTTAGATATGAGATGTGTGAAAGAAGAAAAAGGGAAAAAATTGAGGCAATATGGGGTAAAAAGATTATGTGACCATGGGGAGTGATATATGTTCAGGAATATGAATTTTTTGCAAGTGAAGAGACAAGCCCCAGGATTTAATAAAATCCATGTAAGCACAGTGTAGAGCCTACACAGAATGTATCGGCAGCACTACATGCATATTAATGAACACGGATATTTAATCAGTGTAAGGACAGGTTTGGTGGCTAACTGTGGTTGCAGATGAGTCTGATGGTCCCTACAATGATCCTTGCCACTATAGTAATGTTGTGAAGTATGTCAAATGTGCAATATGTCATTTCAATGATGTGTTGTTTCCCCCCTTTTTTTTAGCTGCATGTTTATGCAGCACGGAGCGCAGCATTGCCAAGCTGTGCTCACATATAGACAGCCGACACTTGCCAGACATTTAAAAATAGAAACAGGATGTAATTGATTACTTATTTAAACTGCTGTTTATTTATTTTATTTTTATTTTACATTTGTTGACCGGGCTAGTCTAGCTGGATATATGTCCATTTTCAGTAGAGGCCCGGGGAGAAAAGCTCCACATAGAAAACTAACAGATACAGTACATTAAAACATTAATTACAAGAATATTATGAGATGATTACATGTGTTCCAAGGTAGCAAAACATATAAAAAAAAACATTTTTTTTTTTTTGCTATGAGAAGAGGGAGAAGGATTTAGAAGTAGGTGGAAGACACACAAAGCAAAGTGATAAGCAGGAATAAGAGAACAAAGTAGTTAAAAATGGGATTGGAAGAATTAGTTGTAGGGTAGTAAGTTGTTGATGAGACAGTAAGATGGCCAATTCAGTTGTTCCTGGTTACAGTAAGTCAGCCTAAATGGTAGTGGATTTAAAGTAAAAGAAAGGTGGATTTAAAGTAACAGAAAGAGAAAGATGCAAAAATAAAAGATGTTGGGCAAGACTAACAGAGGGAGATGATTAGTCAGGGTTAGTACAGGGACATAGCCAGTGAGTAGTAAGATATGATTTAAGTTTATTTTTAAATAGTGAAGTTGAAGAAAGAGATGTAAGTTCAACAGGAAGTAGGTTCCAGCTTTTGCCTACAGTGTTAGTGAAGAGGGATTCTCCTGCTTTGTTGTTAGATTTATGAGTAGAGATGAGTAATTTGTTTGCAGAGCATAGGTTTGTAAGATTTGTATATGGGCAGATTAGACTTTTGAGGATTGGTGTGTTGCTTGGATGATACAGGGTTTTGTGGGTAATAGTTAGCTGGTGAAGTAGAATATGGTTCTGTAGTTCCAGCCAACCCAGATGTTTCAGATTTTGGCAGTGGTGGGATCTAGCAGGAGAGCCTGTAGCAAATCTGACAATGTTGTTGTAGGCTATTGACAGCTTGTTGAGGTTGCTTTTTGATAGGTTAGTATATATAGGAGATGCATAAAAGAGTGTTGAGATGAGAAGGGGTGGGCAATAGAAGTTCTTGCTATGGGAGTAAGGAAAGGTTTAATTCTATAGAGGAAGCCTAGTTTTCGGTTAACTGATTTTATTGTGGTGTTAATATGAGTATCAAAGTTAAGGCTGTGGTCAATTGTCACTCCCAAGAGTTTAGTGGAAGTGTCAGGGGATATAACTGTATTATTTTTAGATTTAATAGTGAAGTAAAGTGGGGATGACTTGAGTGTGGGAGTAAACAGTAGAAGTTTAGTCTTTTTAGGGTTAAGGAGGAGGCAACGCTGTAAAAAACAATCTTTGACAAATTCAAAGACCTTTTGGGTGAGTGACTGTAGTTCAGATGATTCAGTAGCTGAGGAAATTAAGGTAGAGTCATCTGTGTATTGAATGGATACAGCATGTGGGATGCTAGTAGACAGATCATTTATAAAGATAGAGAATAGAAGAGGGCCCAGAATAGAACCTTGGGGTACACCAAGATAGATAGGAAGGTGGGAAGATAGAGTATTGCTCCAGAGTACTGCCTGTTGCCTGTTGTGTAAGTAGGACTTGAACCACTGTATAGCTTGACTATCAAGTGAAAGGGACTTAAGTATATTCAGTAGAAGGTGATGGTTAACCATATCAAATGCTTTTGAAAGATCTATGAAGATAGTAGAAGACAGGGTGTTATGGTTACGGTTCTTGTTAATATGGTCAGAGAATGATAGGAGGGCTGTAGTGGTGCTGTGGTAAGGTCAAAAGCCATGTTGCGAGTTAGCTAAAAGGTTATTTTGGAGGAGATGGTCTAGCAGTTGATGATGGATGCACTTTTCCAAGATTTTAGCTATGGGAGAGAGTAGGGCAATTGGACGGTAGTTAGAAAGTTCTGTTGAGTTACCACCTTTGTGTAGGGGAATTATATGTGAGATTTTCCAGATGGATGGGATGGTGCCTTCAGTGATGGTTCTATTAATTAGGATAGAGATAGGGTAAGCAATAGATTTTGCTGCTATTTGAAGATACTTAGCAGGTAAGAGGTCAGCAGAAGGGGTAGAGGGTTTAAGCTTTTGAAGGAGAGTACAGATAAAGGATGTAGGCACAGGTTGGAGTTGGAAAGTGGGTGGTGGGTTCTTTAAGGTTGAAGAAAGATTAGAGGATACAGGAGGTAGAGAGTTAGCAAGTGACTGGATAGCTTCAGTGAAGAAGGTATTGAAGGAATCAGCAATTAGTTTTGGAGTATTGGTGCTGATTCCAGAGGGGGGTTGGTGTTTTAAAGTTGCTGGGATGTAGTAATTTATTGATTCCTGACCAGAATTTTTGTGGACTTTGTTGGTTGGAGTGTTGAAGCTGAAAGAAGTTTTTTTTTGTCTGGTAGTATAGATGTTTTAGTTAAGTTCCTAAGTTGTTTAAATTTTAGGTGATCTGCTGGGGTTTTAGAGGAACGCCATTTGGGCCAAAATTTGTTTCTTAGTAGAATCTTTTGCTTAGTTTCCTTAGTAAGCCAAGGTGCAGTTTTGGTAGTGCTCCTTCTAGTACGAAAGGGGGCATGGAAATCCAAGATTTCAAGGAACTTGGAGTTGAAGTGTGCCACTGCTTCATCTAGTTGCAGGTGTTTAAAAGATGACCAGTTGCATACACTCAGTTCATTCTGGAAGTATTCTGGGTTAAAATGTTTATTACAACGAGATGTTTTAAATGTTGAGGGACTGTTAATATTGGACTTATGTCAAATTATGTACATTAGTCAGTGATCACTAATGTCTGCTGTTAGGATACCTGTCATATATGATGTCAATAGAGTATTTATAAGAATCCAGTCTAGGGTGGATTCTTTGCTATTAGGTTTGTGGATACGAGTAGGTGAAGTGATAGTTTGGGAGAAGCCAAAAAGGTTTATATGGTTAGATGGGTTATTGGAATTACAGGTATTCCAGTCTATATTAAAATCTCCTAGGAGAATGGTTTCTTGTGGGTAGTTAGTGGATAGCCAGCTAAGAATATATTCAAGGGAGGTGATGTTATTACCTGGAGGTATATATGAGGATATAATGTAGATGGCCTTACTAATATTAAGCTGAAGCTTAGTAATAAGAACTTCAACATTGCCATCAAAAGGTGGGTGTGAATCAAGTGGTGTAACTTGGAGGCCTGCTTTGTATAATATGGCTACTCCCCCACCCTTCTTGTTAGGGTGATCCATTCTTATAATGTTATACCCAGGAGGGGTGATTTCATAGTCCTGGGTTGTAGGTTTTAGCCAAGTTTCGGATAGGCAGAGAATGTCAAAGTTATATACATCTAGTAGGGCATGAAGGTGAGTCACATTTGTTATTCACACTTCGTATGTTTAGATGAGATATGAAGAGGGAGTTAGGAGGCCTAGTATGGGTATGAAAGGGAGAGGAAGCGGGTTCCTCTGGGTTAGCTGGTGTAAAAGAGGATGGGCCAGGATTGGGATGAATGTCACCATCAAGTAGGAGGTGAAGGTGTAGTCTTGGTTTGTGAATTAGAGTAAGAGTCAATATGTTATGGGTTTTTTTGACTTGGTGTAGTTTATAACTAATGTGAATAACTCTATGATACTTTGGGAGGAGGTAATTAGTTACAGAAGTAATGTTGATGTGTTTAAGAGCAGGTGATGAGGATAATGGGTTAGTATCCTTTGTGTATAGCTGGAAGTTAGAGAAGTTAAGATGTTCATAGGCAGTTAGGATATAAGGAAGGAAAAGGAAAGGCAGAAGTAAGAGTAGTGATAGGGGTTTAAGGTGAGTTGATATAGGATAAGAAGGCATAGTGCTGAAGAAGTAAAAGGTGAAGAGGAAGTAGGCAAGAGTATGAAGGCAATTAGGAAGAGTATTATAAGATAGTAGATAATTAATGAGATGTGTGATGGGATTGGACCTTGGGGAGGTGGGAGAGGTTAGAGAGGTATAAGTCTAGATGCACTGGGGGTGGATGGGATTTGGGAGTAGGGTAGGGGAGCAGAGTGAGCCCAAGAGGCTTAACGGAGCGGGAAGAACCAGGCAAGGGATTAAAAACAGAGAATGCAATGAAAACAATCAGTGAAATGCTGACTACTGAGGGTAAGTTAAGATAGAGGTGAGTAAAGGTGGGAGTATACTTATGTGGAAGTGTGAGGAGGATGGTAGCTAAGTGAATTATGGTGGTGAGTTAGAAGGGGTAAAGTGGGGCTACAAAAAAGAAGTAAGGAAACACTATTCACTGAGAGTGTTTAATATGAAGCAGTAGGTGAATGTTCAAGGAAAGTAACCAGAGAAGGGTACCATCTAGTAGATAAAAACTATACTGCTACGGTAGCTCCTGGAGGGAGATAGAAGGGCAAGGAGTAATGGAGGGAAATAGTGCAGTCAAGTACAGAGGCTACCAGAGGGAGGGGATGGAGGTAAAAAAGTAGAGAGGAGTAGGCTGCTGGTATCCTGGCAGGGAATGGTACATATACTCCTATTATGTACAACAGATAGATTAGCATACAGTAAATAACATACTTTTTTGTATCCTTGAGGGGAAGAGTTCAGGGAGAAGTTAACCTCTATTCCTTTCTTAGGAAGAGACAGCAGGAGTTTTAATTTAAACTACTGTTTTGAGGACTTCAGGTAGGGCACGTTCCCAAACCCTATTTTGGGACAGGTAGGTTGACTTAGTTTCTTGTATCCTTGAGAGGAAGAGTTCAGGGAGAAGTTAGCCTCTATTCATTTCTTAGGAAGAGACAGCAGGAGTTTTAATTTAAACTACTGTTTTGAGGTCTTCAGGTAGGACAGGTTCCCAAACCCTAATTCGGGACAGGTAGGTTGACTTAGAGTATGTAAGAACACCGAGCTCAGAACACACAGCAGCCAAGAGCGAGTTTATGCATGTTAGCATGGCATGGAGCGGTGTTCAGCAACATTACCAGGTAGCTCAGTAGTATATGTGAAGGTATACCAGTTTTCATAATATCCAAGTAGCTAAATGTGTAAAGTTACAGCTATATGTGTAGTGGGTTTTGGGTTTGAATCCATAGCAGACAGAAAATGTCTGTAATGTGCTGTACTATTTTTCTACAATTGAATTCTAAAATTGTAAAATATGGCACTGCTGTGCTCTGCCCAAGAATGCTAAGTACTGCATAAACCTGTTAATGGCTGCTAATGTTTGCACAGTGCTAAGCTGCACTAAAACCATGGTTCTGTGATATTTGCACTGCTCAGCTCTGTTTAGCAGGTTTGCATGCTGCTAAGCAACATGGAACTTTTTTGAATATTGCTCAATGACGTAAAGGTGGGAAAGCAGCCTATATTAAGCACAGTAGCAGGGAATTCTACAGCATTCATTGGAGTGCAGTCAACTGTCAGTATGGCTGGTGGTGTTGGTGAAGGTGTGCGCTTTCAGGCACAGTGGTGATGCATTCAGGAGTGCAGGGTCATGGTTGGGTTCCTTGTAAAAAAAAAAACATGGTGCTAGGCTGTTACAGGGTGGTTTCCAGGGCTCAGAGTGTAAGGTGGAGACCTGGGACCAGTTGGCCAGAGAACTCACCAGTGTTGCTGGTATCCCCCACACAGGTGAACTGTCTCATTACCACCATGATGGCCTGAAAATGAGCAGGAGGGGAACCTTGGACATCTGGGGCCAAGATGCGAGGGCAAGGAATACCCCACAAGTATGTAAGTATATTTCCTGCTGTCTTAAAAATGCAAGCTGAGTGTCTGCAAAACTGGTATGCATAATGGCGTGCTTTTCTCCCAACAGCTGCAGCTGAGAGGGCTCTCAGTTTCGAGTCCCATGCTGGGCGCCTGGCCAGGTTGCATCATGAGTGTGGTCAGTATGAATGTATTATGCTAACTGTAGTACAACAGTCACAAAAGTGTAAATCATTAACTGCAATAAAGTGTATACAAGAAAGTCTGTAGTGCAATTAATGTGGAATTATAGCTGTAGTACAATAAATGAATAATAACAACTGTAGTTCAATAAAAACATGAAACAATACCAAAAACAGCAAGGAAAATGGTGTACATCAAGATTGTCTTGTCATAACCATTGCAGTAGAGCTGTATGCATTGAGTCTGTAAGGTAAGGTTGCTGCAGTCAAGTATAACACTGTAATAGCTGTAGAATGCAAATCTAATTGCCTGCAAACTGTATTGCTTAAATCATAATACTGTTCAAGTCTGTCTCTAGGCCAGTATCGACCACATAATGCTCTCTCTTCCACAGACTTCAGATGATAATAAAGGTATATGGGTGAGGTAGCCCACTACACAGCCAACTATTATGTGTGGACTTCACTTTTCAAACCAGTAGCAATAATATGTGTTCACCAGCATTGTTCAATGTGAAATAAAACTGTAGTAATATATGCAGTATGGTTGTATTCCATGCATGTGTATTCTACTGGCACTGCAAGCTAGTATAACAGTATAACTTAAATGCTAAAGGAATATCCTGTAACTTGTATTGCTCAATTCATAGTATGTTTCCAGGTGTTATCCAGGCAAGTAACAGTCACCCAGTAGTCAGCAGTGACTCAGTAGCTCAGTCTGTTAAATTCCTTGCATGTCTGTACTATGCTGCTGCAGTCAATTATTAAATTATTTTCAGATGTCTCCTGCAGTCATATCTATTGGGTTCTACTCTCATGCCTGCCAACTAAGCCATGACGGCTGTCTAGTTTACGTACTGTATACAAATATGCCTCTCAAGTGTCATGATTTCTCGTAATGTAATTAAAACTGACTAATCGATTTGTCACATGTTTACCAGTTAAATTATTACCTGGAATGTATTACCAAATCACGAGAAAACACCTGATGGACTGGAACAGAAGGTAACATGCAGACCACACTGATGAAGATACACCAGTTTATTAAGAAGTGAGCACTTTTGCAGTGATCCACAATGCTTCCTCAGACAGCAACATAAAACTAACAAACAGTATTTAAACCATATAACAAAGCCAATTAGCCAATCATTATACAATCAATTAAAAAGCAATTAAAAATGGAGGGAAACATCTTAATCATTAAAGAAACAGTAGCTTTGCCGCAAAAGGTATTCACATAATTTCAGACTTCTTGATTTTAAAACAAGTTTTAGAGACACACAGTCATTCAACTTGAGACCCCTTTGTGCCTCAAGTCTCAAGATCCATTCCAATTCCAAGTGCTCTGTCTTGTTAAGTAGATTTCCTTTCCTAAGGGATTCAGGGATAACATGTAGAACCTGAAATAAAAATATGTGTTCTGCACCCATTTGCATGGTGTGCTTGGCTAAAGCACTGTAATCAAGGGCTTTCTTGAGACAGTATGCATGGTCCCGAATCATCTCTCTAAGACGTTGATTCGTCTTTCCCACATAAAATTTAAAACATGACTGACAGTGGGCTATATACACAACATTTTTGGTGTTGCAATCAGCTTTTGCCTTAAGCTGCCAAAGGTATCCAGTTTCTGGATGTCTAAAATATCTCGATTCATCAATGTATTCACAAAATGTGCATGCCCCACACTTACGAGTGGCAAAAGACTGTTTCCCTTGGGTACCATATGTTCTGGGATAACATAACTGTTGTTTCAGTGTCTTTTTATTTCTATAAATGAATTTTGGCCAATCACCCAGCAACCCAATTAACCTGTGATCAGTATGTAGGATATGCCAGTTCCTCCTGACAACCCCCATTATTTTTTCAATATCCGAGCTGTATGAATAGAACAACTGGTATTCCTGGAATATTCCCTATGGTTCCTTCATGGAGGCACAGACACATTCTGAATGGAACACCAGATGTATGGTTAGGGTTACAGATGCAGCATAGTCTGACATCCGTGACTGCCTCCACCACATTGGGGGCACCCTGAATCAGTTCACTGATGCAGGGGACAGATGGTGTACTGAAGCAGTGTCTTTCTTGGACCATACATTGTCTGTGCTAAAACGTGTGATTGAAGTAAAGCGTTGGGCCTGTGGACGTAGGTCAATAACACCATCTGCTGAGAGTCCATGCAGCCATGCACAGTTACGGTCCCATAGTGGCAGTACATCCAGTGGTACAGAGGGGAGTGTGCTGTACCATGGGCTCATGGTCCTGGGCAATATTGTAAGGGACATGGTCCCAGCACTCAGCAGTCACCATCAGGTAGTAGCACCACGTCTGACCTTGAGCATGCTGTCCAACATATACATGTGTAGGGCTAGCACTTAGCTTAACTGTGTACACACACACTCACACACCACTGTCACATGCAGTTCATCTACAGACACACACAGCACCTCTACATGGTCCATCTAACCCACTCCCTTCCATGACTCACACACATGCTGTCAACTGTGTGGGTCAGCCTAGGCCTCCAGCAACCCAACACAACACCCTGTGCATGTGATAATACCTGTGCCACATCCCATGTCATCCTTCCCATCAATGCAGAGACATGAAGCTATGTGTCTGATACACAGGGTGACTATATTAACTGACTTGTACTTGTGTACAGCAGAATTATGTTGCCATGCCTCTTGTAGTAGTCAACAACATATACTGTATGCTGACATGTGTCATGAGTACACAACATACTTTTGTGTACCTTATGTTGTGTGATGTTGTACAGGCAGTATTGTTACACAATGACAAGAATGTCATGGACTTGTGTATGTTTCTGTTCCAGGAATCTGTAGGGATAACCTATGGACACATGGTGGCAGTAAGGCAGCAGAGGATGGACAGCACAGTGGAAATATGAAATCAGCAAGGTGCAGCAGTATATGTGCATGTCTCCATAGGTTCAAATGTATATGACAGTCTAACAAGTACACTGGCAGCAGTCAGCGTACCCATGCATTCATGATTTATGATAAGGTCTGCTACCCTTGATATGTGTCACCTGTGTTTTTGGAACTTACACAACTACAAGTTGTGGTGATGGAGTGTAACCATCTACAGATATCCTCTGTCCAGTTCAGACAGCTAGCCAACATCAGTTATGATTGTAGTGTTCTGCATCCCATTGTGTAACCTGCACATGATGTGTGTCACAGCTGATGTGTGCTTTACATGCATGGGGGGGCTGTTACATGTAGGGTGCACTGTGTGTATTACATAGCAGTCTCCCCAGTATGTGCTATGTATACCATGTTGATGTTGTAGGTGTGTAGAACATGTGAGAAGTGTTACTCCTGTCATGGCAATGTGGGAGGTACATGGTGGGATCTAACACCTCCCTTTATGAGGACACAGACATCCCCATCAAAGCATGTAGGTGACGGATTACATTTGTACAGTCATGACATGGACTCATTAGGACATGTTATCTACACTATGTATTGGCAGACCATGGCACCTGTGTGGCTGCTACAGTTGTGCAGTATGCCTGAGTGGTGACATAGCAAGGGTGCCATTGCACACAATGATAGGTGTGCTGGCTGCCACAGACAGTACATCAGTGACAGTCTGACATTTACATCTAAAACCTGTTGGAATAGGTGGTACAACAGTGAATGCATCCCCACACCCTAATGAACAGTGACCGTCAAAGGTACAGTACAATGTGTCCATACTTTCATGTGTTATGGCTCAAGTGCATGTGGTGTGTGGATACTACAATACTGTGCAGTGGTGGATAACATCCCACAGGGTAGTATCATGCAGTGGTCAGCATGTTGTCTGTCAATGGCTCAGACAACAACTGACTGTGTCATAGGCCATCCTGGATAACTGTTGGGCCTGTGGGGAAGGTTGTAATTGCTCCTAATATGCAGACACCTGCAAATGTACCAGAGGTCACTGACAGTGGCTGTGACTGCAGGGAGGGAATAGCTGGAAGGGGCAAGCCATTAATGGCAGATGGCTAATCCCACTGGTGAGTGGTCAGTGCAGTGTAGGTCTCCCAGTGCTATGTTCCCAGGGTATGAATCTCAGACACATGCCTATACACCAACTGACATACCACTCTGAACATGATGTACACAGTTTCCAACATGGCCTGCTGCTCTAATATACACATAAATCTTGTCAGGCCAAGGATGGTGGAGTGAGACTGCTATCCGACAGCCATTGCACTGTGTGACAGTCATAGGGCTCCACCATGTTAACCCCTGTCATCGTGTTTCAGGTGACATGTCTCATAGATCTGGAGACACTGCTTGGTACTACATGCTAGTTGTCATCTGTGCATGTAAGTATTGCAATTACATCCATCATGTTGCAAGGTGACAGTCATGCAATATGTCTGTGCAGACCAATTGCAGCAATATGGTTGTGTAATATGTAAATATTGTGTTGCCTACTGGTGCTGTGGCTCCCTTGTCCACAGCATGTTCCAGGTCCATACCTACTCTGCCCTGTAGCGGTGCCATGACATTTCCACATGGGGAACCGGCATATATCATCATGTGTGTAGTGATATGGGTGACCACTACTGCCCCCCAATGTGTGGTCCACCCTGGTGGGATCTGGAGACAGGACAGTCTCCTTTGAACTACCAGCACATACTGCCCTTGAAGACAATATACATATATGTCAGGAAAGCCATTTATAACCATCTGGGGGATGCTTAACATAGCGTGACTGCACCTCTCTCTTCAGATGGGACTGGCATGTCTGCAGAGCTCTACACCCATGCATTATGTCATCAGCATTACAACTGCATGAACGGGGCTGTAGAGAACAGGAGGGACACATGCTCATCATGGTTCAGCACACCTGACTGGTGGACAAGTGCCATTAACAGGCTGTGCAATAACAGATGGACACTGCTGTGTGACAGTTATGGTGGGGGTACCCCCCCTAACATGGTGGCACAACCTCCTCACGTAACAGCAGCACATAGTGTTATGATGTTGTATAGACATAGTAGGTGACACCTGTCACTGCTCACACATAACAGGGCTTGTAAACACAGTGTAGTGACATGTGTAACCCCAAAGGACAGGCCTAGATATTCACTGACCACAGACATTATGATGCCACATATGATGGGTCTGTAGTCATAGCTAACCTGTACTCCCACACTGTCTGCATCATGTACACTCCCTAGACCCACCACATGAGACACATGACAGTCCTACAACCTGTCCCAAAACCACCATATTGACAGAGCAGTTCATAACAGGCCTCACAAATGAAGGCACACAGCATCTATTGCACATGCTAACATTCCAGGCTGACACTCACCTGTGATCTGACATGTGTTAGTAACACCGTTGAGAGGCCCTTGCATTCATACAGGCACCACTATCAGCACACCAGCTGAGTGGATTACCGCACCTGTTCTACCCTTGTACAGAGGTGGTGCATGCATTGACCAACATAACTATAAACTCTTTGTGTAACTATCCATAATTGTATTCCCATAGGAGCGATCATCACAGAGCTGCTCAGCACACATATCTGTGGTGTAAATACGGTTGAGATTACACACTTTGGATGTGTGACAGGTGGTATGTGACTATAACATCTGGTGGACACTTCTGAGGCAGACAGCTGGGACATGGGTGAGGGTACATCAGGCCGTACAACTCCCAGACTGAACCAAGCTGTCTGAATATACCACCCATCCAGGCAACATGTACAAAGCACTCATGTAGGCATCCATAATACTCAATTGTAGGGCTCACTACATGGCCCATTGATGGCAGACATGTGCAACACAGGGGCATCCATCTCCAACAGCTAATCTGTAAGCAGCAGTGCTCAACAAGGTGCAGTCTTGGGCCCTCTACTGCTTGGACTGCATGTCAACACAGTACACATGAGTACTGAATGACTATGACTAACAATGTTCACTGCTACCTGCTAATTGTGAGTACTCATAGACTATCTGTGCTATATCAGTGTCCTACAGGAGGGTATTGCAAGCACATGCCTGTTGACATACTAATGGTCATAATCACTGAGCGAATATATATATATATATATATATATATATATATATATATATATATATATATAGATGTGTGTGTGTGTGTGTGTGGTATCCTTACTATCAGGTAGACCTATGTCCCCAGTTAATAGCACATCAGTGCAAACATGTGATGTACATACCCTGGGTTGAAAAGTGGGCACACAGACCTGGCCACACAGGCATACACCTAATGTGCCTGAGATCACCATGTCTCTACAGTGGTATGGCAGGAGTCATATGGCATAGCTGAGGCCACAGTCACCAGTAGGTGACATACTCATAGCCTCCACATACTTTTCCCTGAGCATGCCAATATCTGAGTCCAACAGCATTTGTTGATGTATTTTACCAAGCTGTACAGGCACTTGCACACAATAGCATGATCCCTGAGAAGGCTCCTACACACCTTCAGTATGTGCTCACTGCTGTTTGTCTGCAATGGGTATCATTGCCACCTGTGGCATATAGTCTACTCAGAGGTAATTTTCTTCTTGTATACAGGGCAAAGTGTGACCCTGCTGGAGTGCATATGCTGCTAATTTCTAGGGACCATAATAAATGAATGACTCACTTTACAGACATTAACCTACTATGTGATGTAAGAACCACATGCCTGTGGGAGACATTTGTCTAGCAGACATAAATACACCTTGAAACAGACACTGCCTAATGGTACACAGAGCACCTCAGTGTACCTCAGCACATGCCATCTGTTTGATTGACTGTGCAACCATCATCTCAACACACAGCATCTGCCTTAGTCCCTCTTGGACTGGGGCAATATGTGTTGATCCTATACTGAGGGGTATACAGATGTTTCTGATTGTGAAGGCTGAATGGCTATTATTCTAGTTAAGTTCACATGTCCTATGGCTCCATAACATGATATATTCTGCTGTAACAGCCTCACACATAAACATGGCCACAATCAGGCAAGCACCACTACCACTAAATGAATACATGACACACCAAGGGCACACACGTAGTGCCAGTTGGCTGTACGTAGATTACAACACTTATCTATGTAGTGGCACGTACAACAGATCACAGTACCCAATGCATGCAACACACCTCATGTCTGCTAGTACAATCTGTTTAGAACATATAATGCTTGATATCTGCAAGCCTTGTTGTGGTCAGTCATTTGCGGGGCCACATCACTCGCTACAAATAAAATAATGCAAAACCCTACCTATGTCTAAGTTATAAAGATTATGATATATAGGCCATATGGATATACAAATGCACCAGATGGCCTGGAGTAAGATTAGAAGCCATACCTATCTAGTCTTATACACTATAGATCACAGTACTTATCGCATGCACCACGGCTTATATCTGCTACTACACTGTCAGCTGGTACAACACTGTTAGCTGGCAGTCTTATCGCATGCACCACAGCTTATATCTGCTACTACACTGTCAGCTGGTACAACACTGTTAGCTGGCAGTCTTAAGATGGCTGACATTATCAGGCCTTCTAGTAGAGGGCAGTTTAGAAGCCAGGAGAAGTTAAAGGCCCAGAAAGTGGATAAGCATTGCAGGTGGATAGCCCATGAGGGGGCACATCCGTTGTTTTGCAGGGATATATATATATATATATATATATATATATATATATATATATATATATATATAGTGGTGCTGCAGTAGCATTGTCACCTCACAGCAAGACGTTGTCGCATTCGATTCTCAGCTAGAGCATCTCCTGTGTGGAGGCATGTGTGAATGGGCATGCCTTCGTTGAAGGTTGTGCATCAAGGCTGGTAACTCAGCACATAAAAATCCACTACCACATATACATATATATATATATATATATATATATATATATATATATACACACACACACACACACACACACACACACACACACACACACACATACACACACACATGTGTGGGCTCAAGAGAGATTAGAACCTGTACCTATCTAGACTAATACTCTATAGAGCACAGTACCTATCACATGTGCCACAGCTTATGTCTACTACTACACTGTCAGCTGGTAGTCTTAAAGTGGCTGACATCATCAGGCCTTGTTGAAGAGGGCAGTTTGGAAGCCAGCAGCAAGTTACAGGCCCAAAAAGTGCATAACCATTGCAGGTGGATAGTCCATGAGGGCATGTCCATTGTTTTGCAGGGGTGTATGCAAGCACATACAGACATGCACCTAGTGGGCTGGAATGAGATTAGAACACCTACCTATTTAGGATTATACACTATTGAGCACAGTACTTATTGTATGTGCTACCGTTTACACCTGTTGTATATATGACTGCAGGCACAGTACTTGTGCATTACACAAATTAGGCTTGGGCTGGACAGCATCTGTGGCCTGCAGAGTGATATTGCTTTATACTGTTATCTGAATCCATTATCCTACCAGTGAGATAACTGTTGTTATTCTAGCTATGTGTATACAGTTACCAGTATGGCCATATGTGGCTGTTTGCAGTTAGTTAAGTGAAACTGTGGACAGGGACACATATTCCTGTATATTATATCAGTATATATCTATCTGACACTACATAGAGATAGAGATGCTATGCATGTGAGACAGAGAAACTGACAGATGCATATATATATATATATATATATATATATATATATATATATATATATAGACATATATGTATGTATGTATAGATAATTTATACATAACAAGTCATTTCACTGATGGGGCAATGGAAGTACGCTCATTTTTCCTAAGGCATGCCCAGTGTGACTTTCAGTACTTATACTGTGACTCCAGGCCACACCTACCTGTACTCCAGTCCGGGATTTTGTGTGTTATAGACATTAACATCCGCCCCTGTTTCTACAGTACTACATTTTACTCAACATGTCTACTGCACTCCCCAGCTGTCTGCTGTAGTTAATATGTGACTGAGGTTGGAAGGTTACACCACCAACAGACTGACAGTCTGCATACCTGTCAACTCACATGATTTTCACAGAACATCCAGAGTTGTGCCTCATATATTTGGTCTGTTCTTCATACATTTGTGGTCTTCCACTGCTTTACTGAATGTTGACATCAATACATTTTACTAACTACAGACAAACAGTTGCATTTCAGATTTTATGTCCTTCAGAAAATACATGATAATGCAACAACGTGTATTCCATCAACTGTCTAGGTTTATGTGACTATTATTTCAATTCTGCTCCTATGTTTGGGCCTTTATCCCCCTCCAGTCTTTCTGGTTTTGTCCAGATTTCTTGCACTAAGAGGTTGAGTGATATGACATTCTGTGAAAACACCAATATAGTAGCACCTCACATACAAATGATGTGAGCAATTCCAGATTAGAACCATCAACACCATCACCCATGCTAGCTTCCTTATTCCACTGAGCCAACACGGGTTGCTAGACAGAGAGGAGTCATTCATCACACAGTCAACAGCATACATATGTGCAATGTTATCCTGCATGAAGAGAGACATAAAATGTGTGAGCAATATCTATGTTACAGCCCTGAGATTGCTTGGTCCACTAATATCCCATAGCTGACTTTCTGTTAATGCAGTTATAAGGGTAGACTGCTATGTTGGGGGTGGAGGAAAAGAACACTTGATCAGCTTGGGTAGACAGTAGTCCAAATATAATGTGTGCCCACTGTTTAACATCTTCCTTGCCTGATGATGTGAATATTCCAACCATGAGGCCTAGTGAATATTGAGGAGCACATACTATTGGACTGGGTATCTCTAGTCCCAGGTAGATGTTAAATCTGACCGCACAGCCCACTATATTTCCTTGCATAACAGCAGCAGATCCACATATATGATACCTTATTATAGTACTCCTTACAATTAGTGTGCAGGTTAGAGCCTTACCTTGCAAACGCAGCAGTTGACAGAACTGTAGTTAAGGGCTGACTATTTGTGATGCAGTACACAGCCAATATATGGATAGGTTCAGGTTGTGTGGGTTGCCTGGCATCATGTGCGTAGGAGTGAGGTGTCAGTCCCTAGAGCCCTAGGTTGTCAGTGAATGTGATAGACATTGTATCTTAGCCAATGTCAGGGCATACTGGGCATGTCTACGTTGGCCTACAGGGACATCATCATCAGGATGCAGCTGCTTCAAGTCCTCCTGTGAGTGTGGCTGTGGTGGCCTAAGCACTGGTGGAAGGCTGTGTAGCCCTTCCCTTTGCTGATCCTGCTGCAGCTGCTTCTGCAGGATCATATTGTATAGCATGGCACAAACTGTGAACATATGTGCTCATGTGGCTGGATAGTAGTGCAGGACCCACCAGATATAGCGAGGCACCAGAATCTTGACTTCAGCAACCCAAACACATGCTCTATGATGTTCCTAGTTTGTGCATGTGCCTCATTATGGCATTCTTCAGTGGGTGTGTGTGCATTTCTGATGAGTGTCATCATCCATACTTTCAGTGTGTAGCCAGCATCCCCCAGTAATTGGCTGTGTGGGATGTCCCCCCCTAGCAAACATCTGGTACAGCTGTGATGGATGCCAGATATAGGAGTCATGATAGCTGCCAGGGCTGACAGCACATACATTCATGATTATGCCCAGGGCACTGCACATGACCTGGCAGTTGATGGTGTGGTATCCCTTGCAGCTGATGTAGATTAAACCCTCCTCACCAGGTGGTGCTTTGATGTGTACATGGGTGCAGTCTATGGCATCCAGTACCTCAGGGTAGTGTACTACACAGTAGAATTGTTGTATATTGCTGGCCCTTGCCTCAGGGGTGAGGGGAAAATAAATGTGCTCACTGGCATGTGGTAGCATGGCATCCAGGAACTGGTGGAGTGCCCTGGTTGCTGATGCCTGTGAGACCCCCATAATTTCCCCAGTCGGTCTTTGGAAGGTACCTGTGGCTGTTATCCAAAGGGCTACACATACCTTTGTTTCCACTGGGTTGGGTTCCCCTCTGTTAGCTCTGGGTCAGAGTTGAGAGCTGTAGAGCTCAGTGAATTCTTGTAGCATGCCACTATCCACCCTTTTGCACTCTATAATCTCCAACTCATGTAGCTCCTGGAAGGTTACCCTGGGCCTGAATACTCTTCTCCTTCTCTGTCTAAGCCTATTGTCAGCAGCAGCATTGTCTTCAGCATCTAGCACATACAAATGATCAAACCTGCAGCAGTCCCTAGCATTCTCTCACTTAAAATTCCCAAGTCTGTACTCCAATGGTGCAGAGTATGGGGGAAAATCAGATTGTAGGGTGTATGCATACTTTATAGTGCTCTATTATTGGTTCTGCCTGCATGATTGGCTACCTATGATGCATTGCACCTGCCTAGTATATTATTAACTTAATGTAATGTCCATAGTATAAATTAAACAAGGATTAACAGTAATTAATACATTATTGACCTTTTAGATACTCTCAGCACAGTGGCACATCATGGAAACACACAGAAACATGCGCCCCGTAGGTAAACAATGCTTAGCAGTCAGTGGGCAAACCCCTTAAGACTTCCACACTGAGCACAGTGGCACGCCATGCAGACATGCTGAAACACGTGCCCTGTACCTAAACAAAGCTTAGAAATCAGTGCACACTCCCTCCAGACTTGCATGCTCAGCATGGCGCTGCACCACACAAACAGGCACAACTGTGTTCCAATCAGCTCAGAAGTTAGTGGACACACCCTGTCCTGATGTCAGCTACCTCCTCTGTGGACACCAACATGGTTGTCTGCCTACATGGAAGGGATCTGCAAACACAATTACCCCATTATGCTATTTAGTAACTCCAACTTATTTGCATAGGGTTCCATGCTCACAACCTGGATACTATATGCTTCCAAGCCCTGCCACATTAGCAACAGCACTAGTGCACCATTGTAAATACTGCATACAGGGTCCTGTAATACATTTCTGTCTCATTATATTAATATTGAGCTTTTCCCCATTTTTTATTGCCAAAGTAATTCCAAGCATTCTAACATAAGGGAACTAGGTCCCCCCTGCTCATCAATATTTATTTGGTCTATGGCTCTAAATTTAAAGCTTTGTCCAGGGTGTTCTTGCACGTGTTTTGCTAAAGCAGTTAAAACGTAATGCCAGTCAATGGCCAGGACTTAATGAAATTAGTTCTATCTTGTGCATCTTAAAACTGTGAAGTTTAGCAAGGTAGTACCTATTGCTAAAATGTTTGAGATTAGTGACAAATGCAGCTTATTGTATTGTTTTTAAACTACATATACATATGGAAAGATGTCTTTTCTGAATATGGTGACAAGTTTTAGTTAAATAAGAAAGTAGAAATGAAAAAAGTTTTTACATGGTTGTTTTAATATGTACTGGGCTTTAAGAAGTTAATGTTGAGTAAACTAGGGGTAAGATGTTATTGGAATGTTTTGAACACATGACATAGTTCAAAGACTTTTAAATGGAATGTTTTTGAGTGAGTTGTTATCTGAGGAAGTTCTACTATTTAGTTGAATGAAAAGCGCTTAATAAACGCTGTTGTTTTATTAGATTTTACTTGGTTGGCCTCCTTCAACACCTTTTTATGTTTACATTATGTGAACAGGACAGATAGGCTTATAAAGAAAAATACAAAAAAATATTTTTAACTGTGGAAAAAAGAGTGAACCAAAGGAATATGAAAATACATCATGAAATCCTAAAAAGACATGGAAAATAAACAAAACAATGCGGTAATGAAATAAGAGAAATAAAAAGAGCTGTATGAAACATAGAGAAAAGTTAAAAGTATGTTGTTTAGACAAATCTTTTTTAAAGAAAAAACAGGAAGCTTCGCTGTTTTTTGGAAAAGGGATAAAATATGGGATGGAAGAATGGATGTAATGTTTGATGAAGAAAGAAATATTAGATATAGGCAGAGGGAAATAATGGAAATTGTAGAAATGTTCATGGATAGACTATATGACATATATATAGTGCAAGAAGAATGGATTAGAAAAAAACTGAAAATGTTAATAATTATCTAGAAAAGGAGACTACTATGAGAGAAATGGAAGATGTACTAAAAGAAGGAAGGGAAGAATCAGCATTCAAAATATATGGATTGTTGTGAATATTATATACAGATGAATGAAAATGAGACATTAGGCAAGTGGCCTCTTTCCTAGGGAGTCCTGTGGTGCTATTTGTACTACTGGGAAATATGGGGAACTTATCCTACTCTTTTCAGTAGGTAACATGATATCTTTTACATCCAGTAGAGCTACCACCAACACAAGCAGATGGGACCCTGATTTAACACCTCAGTGAAGGAGAATACACTTAGAATGTAGCACCCCCAATATTGCACTGCAGTGTCAGTAATTGATTATCCTGGTGTGAGAATAGAACCCACAGCCTTCTCCACCAAAGGCAAGTACAATACTTATTGCACTACTGATATCTTATTACTTGGGGAGCATGCCTGAATCCAGTGAAAAGAGAGGTGATATACAATAAAAAAGAAGGTTTGAATCTCAAATACTGAAGTGCATTTAGCATCTATGTATTTTTGCTAGATAGTAACGAATGTGAAATGGGGACAGTTGCAAATGATGAGGAAAATGTTATATGTAAGGTATGAAAAAGTATGGAAATATGAAGGAGGGGGAAAAAGTGGTCAATGGCATGTCATGCACCTCTTGTCCCTCTCTTTCTACCCCACCCTCACCAGATGGGTAAAGCAGAGTCAGCTGATCAATACCACCCTCCCACATTAGCTTCTCCAGTGTCTGGGTCAGTAACCATTCCTTAGGTGTCTGGGTTGCAGTCAGGGCTTTATCCCTCTGCACCATGGAGTTAACATTATTCAGGTGTTCTTTATCATCTTACTTGTTACCTGAGGTATACATTCAAATTCCAGGCTCCCAGACCAAAAATAACAAAAGTTAGAAAAGTGCACCCTATCTTATACATAGTTGATAATACAAAAAATAGCAATAGCTAGCAATTAGATTAAGGTCACAGTGCTATGGCTGTGACTGCATTTGTTATTGAGGATTTTCTAAATACCTGATCCTTCAATTTATATCAAATGCCAGATATAGACATATCTTCAAAAATAAAATGATTATATTACAGTAAGTTTTCCTTTACTAGCTTTCTTTATTATTTTTTACATATCTAGAAAAGTATTTGGAAGATTCATCAGCTTATACTGCAAATATGTTTAAGCTAAGTCAGTCCTTATAGAACAATTCCTTTGTTAGTAGTACAAAAAATAGAAACTTAATTAATAACTGTGGCACAACTCATTACATCCACTATTCATCAAATCAATTAATTTAAAAGTGTATTTTTCCTCTATCTCCCCTAGGTTATGTGACTTTAGCCGAAGGACAGATCACTTTGTTTATTTGTTCACCAAATAGGGAGGTGGTGTAGCAATTCTCTTTAAGAACAAGCTCAACTTACAACCTGTAAACATAAGTATTACTAACATTAATAATACAGAGCTACTCATAACCAGATTACAACTAAACCAGAACACACACACACACACACACATATATATATATATATATATATATATATATATATATATATATAAATAGCCAGCTATATCCCTCCAGGAAACAATTCCAGTACAGTCAAAATCATTCTCCAAAATTTCACAAAAGACATATCACAGGAAACCATTACTGCAGGAGACCGTAACACAGACTGGATGATATGTAACTCTGACAATCCTCATAACTACCTAAACCTCCATGGTTTCACTCAAATGATTTCTCATCCAACTACAATTGAGAAGAAAACAGATAATCTATTTTGGACTGGTTCTTAACTAATAATCCCCAGTATTACCAAACAGCAGGATGTCTCCCAGACCACTTAACTGACCACTTTGGAACCTACTTATTGAGAAATCACAATAACCCTACTAAACTAATTAACTTCCACCAAGTTCGTAATATGAAAAAAAAATTAACTTACAGATTCTACTTAATATTCTTGAAAAAAATAGACTGGACTCCTCTTAAGCAACTGCTCTTAGATGCTGTTGTGCAACAATTCAGTGACACCTTCCTTACTATTCTAAACAGACTTGCACCTCCAAGAGCAGTTCATGTGAAAGCCAGCTACACACCATGGTTAATCCATGAGGCTTGTACTCTCCTAAAACAAAGGGACAAAGCATGGCAAACTTGGGCTAAAAATAAATCCCTCCAAAATTGTTTAATTTACCAGCAACTTAGAAACTGTGCCAAACATCAAATTAACCTAGACAAACAACACTACTATTCTAATTTACAATGGAAATACAGAATGATTCCACAGAAATTCTGGAACACAATGAATAACATACTTCATCCTGGCCAAACTACAACTCCCCCCAACTTACCTGATAACACAAACAGTATCGCTGAACAATTTAACATATTTTTCACTGAAAGTGTTTTAGCACTAAGAATAGCAAGTCTCCCACAATGCCAACACCCAACAAAACAAGCAATATTGTAGATGCATTCTCATTTCAGACAATCCCAAAACAAACTGTTGCAAAACTATTAAATAAGTTTAAACCCACTTCACTGGCAGCAGATACTTATAATAATCCACTCTAGGACAGTATGTCCCAGCTATTTGGAAAATTGCATATATTACACCATTACACAAAGGAGACAATTCAACAGAACTAACAAACTACTGGCCCATTGCTATACTTTCACCACTTTCTAAAATTCTGAAAAGATGTATCCACTTTCAGCTTCTTAAACACCTTCTAAACAATAATCTCCTGTAATTGTCACAGCATGGATTCCAACCATATCATAGCACTACTACGGCTCTTCTAAGTTTCGCTAATACTATAAATAAATTCAGAGACAATGGCAAAATAGTGTCTTCAGTCTTTTTGGACATGTATAAAGCATTCAATACAATTTCCCATCCTAAGTTACTGTCCACTCTGAATAATCTTAATATCAACCCTGATGCTGTTAACTGGTTTCAAAGTTATCTATCTAGCTGCCAGCAAGCTGTAAAATGGAAGCAATATCTATCCCCACTCCTACCTGTTAACGCGTGGAGTCTCTCAGGGTTCAATCCTAGGGTCCATTCTCTTCAGCATATTCATAAATGATCTTAATACTGCCTCGTCTCAAGAATCTATCATACAATATGCATATGATTCAACCCTCATATGTGCAGCATCCACAATAACTCAACTTCTTAAAGTCACACAAAAAGCCTTCTCTGATATTGAAATGTGGCTAGCAAACTCACAACTCATTCTCAACCCTAATAAAACTAAACTTATGATCTTTCACCGTTCTAAACCTAATAGCCTCCCAGCTAACTGTTATATCACTGCCAGTAATAATATTAGGATTTTCCCAGATTCCCAAACAAAACTATTAGGCATCATAATTGACAACAGACTAAAATTTGCCATACACATTTCTAACACAATCAAAAAGGTTCACAAGAAAATGGGAACAATGTATAGAAACAAAACATTCTTAACAGACACTTGCAAGAATAGCCATAACTAAAACCCACCATCTCTCCTCACTCTTATATGCATCCCCCATACTTACCAACCTCAAAAAGTCAGAACTAAGTAAATTAGAATCATGTTATAATAAGATTGCCAAATTTGCAACCTATTCCACACATTCCACCCATCACTGTCAATGCCTAAAATATCTTTCTTGGTTTTAACTACCTCATGTTATGAACTATAACCAGTTAATAATGGCTCATAAAATAATGCACAATCCTGACAACGTACCTTCCCTAAAAACCTTCTACAACCATACTCTAACATTCGTAGTCTTCGATCATCTAACAAAGACTTACTCCAAGTAACCAAAATATCCAATACAGCAGGCAGCTCTCTTTAATTAAATTGGAATACCCTTCCACATAGTATTAGATCCATAAGCAACCTTAATAATTTCAAAATATCTCTCAAAAGACACTCATTTGAATCCTGGCTTTGTACATCTAACACTCCAGGTTAATTATTAACTTAGCATTACTTATACACTTTGGTTGTATGCAGTAACTCTGTTAACATATCCCTTCTAACAACACTGCTTCTCTATTAGTTACATTCCTAGCTGCAATTCTCACCACAGAAGTATTACTGACTATGCACTACTTTGCCTACGTGATTCTCCCTACTTAATTTCCTAACTAATGTTGCTCCACATATATAAGTTCAACCATATATTTGTCTATATTCAAGTGTTTAAAGTCTTGTTATATTTGATACTATGCATATATTTTTGTTTTTACATTTTTAGCCTGTAAATGTGTTAACACTCATTTTTTTGTCTATAATTTCTATTACTTGATGTTATGATTTTGTATGTAAGCTTCGGATGGAGCTTTTCTCCCCAGGCCTCCCCTGAAAATGGGCACTGTCACAGCTGGACCATTCGGGTAAACACATGTAAAATAAATAAATAAAGCTTTATAGATACCAACTCCCTGTTATTTTAATGGAATGTTATTTTTTTTTTCTTTAATGGCTTCAGTTGAATGATTACCCTCTACATGTCCTTGATTATTTCTTCTGTTTTCACTCAGTGCAATTTCAGGTATAAAAATAAACAGGGACTGAATAAATTGCTCAAAACTGTAGTTTGTTGGTATTTTTTTACCAGTGTTTGTTAGTGCTGTATTTTTATAATGTTTTTTATACTTTTTATTTAAAACCATATTTTTAGTCATGGATCTGAAGAAGATTATTCGAAAGCACTGGATCCAAAACGTTTTTTCGGTATTGAAATAGATTTGTAAACTTATAGTTTCAGATGTCAACTATTGATATTAATTTTATACCACTTGCGAAGATTTAGAGGAGTTCATCACCATGTCTGGTACAGTAGCTAAGCTCACTCTTTTTAGGTCAGAACTACCTGATATCCAAACAAAAGAACAGACTTGCTGATAAATCCAAAATAGCTGAGCTTCAGGCCAATGAGAGACCACCACTCCTGACATACCCGTAGCCCATTGTTAACAAGTATATATACAATGAATGTTTGCGTGTTTTATTTGAATGTAACAAAGTGCTCATCCAGCTCCACAATAAAGGATTTTTAACTTTGACTAAATGTTCAGTATATTCTTTGCTAAACATTGCTCTAACTTAGGTCTTTCACAGGGGCATTCCTCACAGGGGCATTCCTTTTTTACCTTCCTCCTGCAGGTTACACAAGGCTACAACCTTAAGTCCATCTCAGGACTAGCTTTGTAGCTCTTGTATTTTGGTTATATAAGGTAGGGGACACTAGGGGGAGAAGCCTCCCTCCCCACTGCAAACAGGGTAGAATTTATTTCTTTACAGGAGAAAATGCAAGAGTTTTAAACTCATTGTTTCAGTGACTTAAATCCACAATGGCCTGCAGCTCAATAATTCATTAGGAAGCATACGAAAATGACCTCAGGTAAAAGTGGTGGATTCTAACAGTATGTAACAATGGATAGAAACAATATATTGGGCATGGCAGCAAATGGGGAAATCTGAGGAAGCTGAAAAGTAGGATTGATGGGAAAATAGCTTCAAGTACATGTGAGGTCTGATTAACAAGAAGGAAAGTCTTAATGAGAATTTTAAACTAGAATCAGATGTGCTGCAGCTGAAGGGCACAACCATTCCTAAACTTTGTGGTATCAAAAGCAATGGCAAAACGCATGAAAACTTTTGGCAAACAAGAAGCAATTCTTAAGAGTAGTGAAAAATGATATAATATAATGATTTAGTGCATCTACAGTAGGTATGTAAATGGGCATGGGCATACTCTTCAAAATCTATGTTTTTGTGGTAAATATGAGGAGGAAGGACAACTATGTAGAATCTAACTGTAGTAATCAGAAAGACATAAACCACTGGTCTGTTTATAGTCTTGTCTCAGCAAGTGTTTCATGAACTGAAGGCATCCCAATTAAATATTCACCACCACAGAGATGAACTTGGTGACTGAACTTGAAATTTTGTGTCTTGGAATGGGAACAGATTAACACCCTTCAATCTTTCATCACAGTAGAGGATGCTGTTTTGGAAAATCAAGCCCATATATGCTTTAATTCCTCACTTCATAAATATAATACCCTGTATTGTTCTGGAACATGTAGTGGAAATGTAATGAGGAGCAAGAGGCACATACAGGCATATTCTGGGCATGCTCATTCTAAGATAGCTTTGGAATCTAGGACAAATTAATTGAGAAGAAGTTAGTTGGCATTCCTTGCAGCTGATTGTTCATAGGTGTGTACTAGGCTAATGGCCCAGGAGCCTTTACAAGCCTAGCCCATAGAAGTGCCCTGGCATTGTGCCACCTGTTAGTTCCCAGTGCCTCTATCAAGCAGAGCCACTGGAGTGATCCCCGGGGTAAACTTTCTATTTCCCATCCACTCATCAAGATTTCTCTTGAAGAGGGCCAGTAAGTGCTCTGCTTGACATGGATGGAAAGTCTATTCCAGGGCATAGACAGTCTCTGGGTTATGAACATGTCCCTCCAGCATGTTCTGTTGATTGTGGTAATGAGGTTGAGATCTCTGGAGCGTGTGGTGCAGAGGGATTGGGATTTCTTTAGATGAAGCATTTCTAACAGAGCTGGGTCAGACATGGCTTTGTAAGTCAAACAGGAATCGCCTCTTAGTAGATGATATGAGACAGAGAATAGCTGTAGTTTTTTGAGTCTGTCCATGTAGAACATGTGTTTAAGGCCTAGGATCCTCTTCATGAGGTACTTTTGTGGCCTTTCCAGCAGTTGCATGTGTCTAGTGAGGTACATGCCAAATGGGGCATTATACTCAATGACTGGCCTAATGAGGGAAGAGTAGAAAGAGATGATGACCTCTTTCTTCCTGGATGCAAAACCCTTGGTAATGAGATGTGCCACCTAGAAGGACTTTTTGACCACAGTGGCACAATGTTGCTGTCAACCTGTGTCCCCAGATCTCTTATAATGCCATCAGTGTTCAGTGGGCTCCCATCGATGTGGTAATTAGTGGGAACTGAGTTCTTCCCAAAGGAGATGATGTCACATTTTTTGGCATTAAGCTTAAGGCCATAGTTTCGACGTCAATCATTGGTCTCAGTGAGGCCTTTCTGTAGGATCTCTAAATCACTTGGGGAATTAATAATGGCTCCCAGCTTGCAGTTGTCCGCAAAACTAGCCAGCCAGAGTCCCTCCGTGTTGGTCTGGACTTCTGAGAAGTAGATGCCAAACAGGAGAGGACCCAGGACCGATCCCTGTGGGACTCCGGGGTTGATGCCCAGTTTGGTGAGTTTATCAATAATTCCTGAGTGGGGAATGGTATCAAAGGGTTTGGCCAGATCGAGGTAGGCTGTATGGACTGCCTTACCTTATCCACAGCTCTGGTGACTAACTCAAAGAAGCCAACCAGGTTGAGCAGACATGATCTACCTGTCACAAAACCAAATTGCATGGGATCTAGAGTATGGATATTCCCTATATCCTTGTTAATTAGGTCCATGATGATCCACTTCATAGCCTTGCATATCAGACTCATCAGGCTAATGGGGCAATGATTTCCAGGGGTCTGTAGTCGCTCCCCCTTTATGGAGAGGGATGACTGTAGCAGTGCACTATTTGGTAGGGACATAGCCTGAGATGAGCCTGTGATTGAACAGAGCACACAGATGTGGTGCCAGTTCACTTTGTAGTTCATGAAGAACACATCCAGGGATATTGTCGGTCCCATGGAAGCTGCATTCTTGACCTTGGACAATGCAGCTTTAACCTGTGCTGCAGTAATGCTGGGTGCCTGGCATTCCTCTGGTATTATGACTGGTCCTTTAGGGGTGAGAGAGGGGTAAAGTTGGCACTGAATCTGTTGGCCAGTATGTTGGCAATATCTGTTGGCTCAGTATAGGAGGTACCATTGTGCAGTAACTCAGAGCAAACCTGGGTATTGCCGTGGAGATTCTTGATATAACTATAGAAGGTTTTGTGGTTGTTTTTAGTGTCTTCCACAATTTTGCCTTCATAGCTGGCTTTAGAGATTTTGATGAGGGATCTCAACTTTTTGTTGATGTTAATAAGGGAGTTTTTCTAGTCTTGGGACTTCATCTTTTTCCGCAACAATTTCTTCCTTTTGTTGTAGAGTTTTTAATGGCAGGGGACTACCAGAAGCTACAACTTCTATTTCATTCATGCTTGATATAAAATGATTATCAAGTAACATCTGTTACTGTTTGGTTGACATCTAGTTTTAAGGACAGCCTAAAATGTCACCTAAACTTAAATTGGCTATGTTTTTGTACCTACCCTAACTAATTATCCCTTTTCTCCTTTCTGCCATGTCCTTCACTCTGTCTCTCTCCTTCTGACACTCCTATACAAATTTCTCACCAGCTTACCTGACACTTTTTTACTTCTACACCAATCATTCTTCTTCATTCCTCCTTGCCCCTCAAAACTTTTCCTGTATTCTGGCCTTCATCTTTTCATCATCTCATCTCTTATACTAACCCCCATCTCTAAACACCTCTACCTACATACAAGTATACTTTATCAATGCCTTTCTAAACTCCTAAATCTCTTATTTACAATGTTATTTTACAGTTGTACCAGGTACTTTCTAACTAAAAGCTTTAAAAGTGTACAGTTTTAGCTAATGTTTAAAAACTGCACATTCATAACATTTTACTTTGCTTGTATGATTTTCTACTACTTTTTATGACCTTTATTACTTTTGTGTGGCTTTTACTATATCTTTGTAACTACAAAAATGGGCCTGTGTGCCCAGTCAGAACTTCCCAGTAAACAAAGGCAAATAAATAAATAAATATAAGTTCCTATAAATTGGCCAATGGTTTAATAATGGCTTTAAGATACACAAAAAATAAAGAATTTAATACAGAATACAGTCATTAAATTTACAAATTCCATACCAGATGAGATGATTGAAATTAGATATATAAACTATTTATCCTCTGCTTAGAAAACATCTACTCATTTTGCTATTACATACTATCAGATGGGGAAGATGTTATAGTAATCTTCATCATTCAGTCCTGAGTAATGCAGAATATTCTCATGACCAGCATGGTTCACCCACAAGGGAGAAGAGTAAGTGAGTAAATTTCAGAAGGAGTGGGCAAATGTACATTACCAAATTCAGTGCTGAGTACAGCTATTACATGCTTTATTTATTAAATACATTTCTTACCTTTATTTAAAATAAATCCATTATATAATAGAACTCACTTCGGTAACAGAGTTTTTGCAGAATGCAAACTGCAGAGAAGTCCTTCTGATAGTAAAATATGCGAGTATCTTTACCTACATGTCTGCTACGTATCTTTGAGCACACAGTGCATCAATAGTGTGTAGCTGGAACCACTGATGTTGTGGCATTATCACTTGTTTCATGTGCCTTCACTTTTTTAATTAAAGGAAATGTTTACATCAAACTACTTTTATGCATTTGGTCAATGGGATATATGTAGCCCAGGAGTTTTTTTTTTTTGAAACTCTTTCATAAACTTGTCACATGCATCTTAATTTAAATGTGTGTTCTGGGGTTTAAATTGAATCTTACGTAGTGTCAATCGACATTGAAGCAAAAGAAGTGACCGCAGCAAATACGAAATAGCTGTACATGCAACAGTATCAGGTGCAAGGGTGACGACACATGTGTCGATAGAATGTATGACGTACGAACTGATATCAGGAGAGTGGGGAGTGCATATAAGTGTCTCCACACTTCAGTACCGCACACATTAAACATGTGTAATGGGTACTGTAGAGGGTTGTCAAGTATGGGAGTCATGGGTATGCAGAAATGGGCCTAGGTGTTGTTTGGCAGGGATATCGCAGGCCCGCCCCGTGGGAGTGATGTGGGTATAGCACACACCTATATTCTCAATAATGGGGCAAACCATCCACTGGATATTGTGGAAACCATTTTGGCAATATGTAGGGCCCTATACCAGTGTCATGTAGGCGATTATCATGGATGGACATGCGTACGACCAAGATGGTACCCATAACTGGCAAACTGTCAGAATAACACAGCTGCACTAAGGCATAGTACATGAAATACAAATAGGGACTATATTAGATATACCCCAGACAAAGTCAGAACGTCGTGAGAATACTGGCGTACCCATGAATACGGATGTTATGAGTGTTACTAATCATGTAATGGAAATGTCAGTCACTATTATCTACCGCACAGTCCATAATGCCTTGCCAGCAATTTACCAGAAAGGCACATCACTATGACAAATGTAACAAGGTCAAACGTCAGGGCGTTTACCCATAATGTGTACAGGTTAGGGGTATGAAGGTAACCTGTCCAAAATACATGTACAGAACTAGTGATACTAGGTGGACAGGTGAGAAGAAAGACATCAGGACAAATGAGAAAACATGTACAAGACACACGCATGTACAACGACAAATGTAAATGACAACGTATGCCCTGTGAATGTCAATGTGGAAGGTTAATAGACACAAAAGTAATGTGTCCCTCAGGGTGTCATGCAGTGTCACCGTAACAATGTCCAGTCCCCCAGACACATACGTGAGCTCTGCCACTGACGGAAAGTGCAAATACCGGCGCACACATACGGTACATGATAGACCAATTAGTGTGGATAAGCAGCTGTTGGCCTGTGTGAGGAATACTACTGTCTGGGTGGGTGTGTCCTGCAATATAAATGTAATGGCATGTGGCCTGTGATGCCGCCATACAGTGTGTGTATTGGTGTCAGAAAGTTGATATTTTGTTACAGACACATACTCCGCAACTGTACAGATTTACGCAGAATGTGCAGAGTTCTGCCTCATATGTTTGGTGTGTTCCACATAACAACAGTAACATTCTGGCACTTGTATGATAACTGAAGACATGAAATAATGACAAACATGTGAGTAAGACACCAAATCCAACAGAAAAGCCATACTAATGCAAAACCTATTATTGTGTCAACTATCTATGTTTGTAAGAGCAACATGTCAATACTGCCCCTATGTGTCCCACTATCAGATAAGGCCTTGTCCAGCAACTTGCTCTAGGAGGTGGAGTGGTATGAACAGAAACAGATCCATGTGTGAGGAAACAGCAATATCGACTGCAAGATGACGCAGAAGGTATGAAATGCGCTGCAGTAGGACGTGCAGTACTGTCCGCAGGTATGTGCTGACATGTCAAATGACACAGCAGTCTACATGAAGAACCTATAGGGCTGTCACCTTTACAAATGATGATAGTGGGACATACCCAGAGCCATGCACACAGCACAAATAGACATACACACATCAAAACTAGGCCATGATACATGAAGCCTCCGGCGTGTACGAGTACAGTGAGAGTACAGCAAGGATAGATGTCTGCCAAGATATACAGCAAACACCTGTAAGGGCGTGTAACACCGCCCGTAACACAGACGTTGCATGGACAATGTTGGGAGTTGCAACATACCCATTGGTATGTGAAAGCTATGCAAATATGCGATTCATGAAACAGTCAGCTGTCCATGCAAGAGCAGAGTTATGGGCAGAAAATAGATTTTATATATATATATATATATATATATATATATATAGAGAGAGAGAGAGAGAGATGCAGACATACACACACACATGTGGCAGGGCTGGTAATCGAACCTACACATGACTACCCTATCACACTACAGCATGACTCATTTACAGAACACGCTATCGAGATTACTAAACACAGCAGACACACAGGCATTCTACTAGGTGCATGTCAACATCCGCAAAGACAAAGACGTCAGCAGGCTACATCTGTGTTGTGAAGCATCTAAAAACATAACCTGAGTACTCAGGCGGACGGGAGCATGCACACACACACACACACACACACACACACACACACACACACACACACACACACACACACACACACACACACACACACACATCTGGCAGGCCTGGGAATCGAACTTACACCTAATTACCCTCTCACAATACAGCATGACACATTTACAGAACACGCTACTGAGACTACTGAACACAGCACTCCCAGAGACATACTTCTAGGTGGGTGACATCATCCACAAAGGAAAAGATGCCGATAGGGAATGTATGTGTTGTGAGGCATCTAAAAGCATTACTGTGTCCCCAGGCAGTTGGAAACACACACTTGGAAGGGCTGGGAGTTGAACACACACCTACCTACTGTAACACACTACAGCATTACGCATTTACAGAACGTGCTACTGAGATTACTGAACACAGCACTCCCAGAGGCATACTTCTAGGTGGGTGACATCATCCGCAAAGGCAAAGACGCCGATAGGGAATGTATGTGTTATGAGGCATCTAACAGCTTTACTGTGTCCCCAGGCAGCTGGAAAAACACACACACACACACACACACACACACACACACACACTTGGAAGGGCCGGGAGTTGAACACACACCTATCTATTCTAACACACTACAGCGTTACGCATTTACAGAATGCGCTACCAAGATTACTGAACACAGCACTCCCAGAGGCATACTTCTAGGTGGGTGACATCATCTGCAAAGGCAAAGACACCGATAGGGAATGTATGTGTTGTGAGGCATCTAAAATCTTTACTGTGTCCCCAGGCAGCTGGAAACACTCACACACACACACACTTGGAAGGGCCGGGAGTTGAACACACACCTACCTACTCTAACACACTACAGCATTACGCATTTTCAGAACACGCCAGTGAGATTACTGAACTCAGCACTCCCAGAGGCATACTTCTAGGTGGGTGACATCATCCGCAAAGGCAAAGACGCCGATAGGGAATGTATGTGTTGTGAGGAATCTAAAAGCTTTACTGTGTCCCCAGGCAGCTGGAAACACACACACACACTTGGAAGAGCCGGGAGTTGAACACACACCTACCTACTCTAACACACTACAGCATTACGCATTTACAGAACGCGCTGCCGAGATTACTGAACACAGCACTCCCAGAGGCATACTTCTAGGTGGGTGACATCATCCGCAAAGGCAAAGATGCCAATAGGGAATGTATGTGTTGTGAGGCATCTAAAAGCTTTACTGTGTCCCCAGGCAGCTGGAAACACACACACACACACACACACACACACACACACACACACACACACACACACACACACACACACACACACACACTTGGAAGGGCCGGGAGTTGAACACACACCTACCTACTCTAACACACTACAGCATTACACATTTACAGAACGTGCTACCGAGATTACTGAATACAGCACTCCCAGAGGCATACTTCTAGGTGGATGACATCATCCGCAAAGGCAAAGATGCCGATAGGAAATGTTTAGAGAGTGAGCGGTCTGAAAGCATATTACCGTCCCAAGGTAGACATACACAAACACACCAGTGCTGTCAACGTGCCAACTAAATATCTACGGAGCACAACAACACTGAATAGATACGGGATGCACCACAGACAGTACACCCTTCAAGAGAGCAACAAGTGTGTTCAATGTAGGCATCCATCGTGACATTGAAATTGGACATCTGGTGCCTGGATGACCACCATGGCTATACAGGAAGTCAATGGCCATGCCCACACGCTTAGTATCACATGTCTGTTTGGAATGTACTGTGCGTCCATCTACACAACGGCATACTGGGCATGCTCACACACTTAGCTGTTGCAAAGGGCCATCTTGCATGCACGCAGAGTCTAATCAAGGAGGGGCGCAGTGAGGAATGTACTGTGTGTCCATCTACACAATGGCGTACTGGGCATGCTCACACACTTAGCTGTTGCAAAGCGCAATCTTGCATGCAGATGGAGTGTACACACAGAAGGGCACAGTAAGGTATAACTGCCCTCACGCACAGGGCAGTCACACATGCAGTGACCTGTACACACACAGCTGCCATCACAGCTGTCACAGGTGCAGGTCACACACGTACACACTGCAGTGTACACTGTAGCTGTCAAGTCAGCACCATGTCATTGGTGCAGCACTACACAGCCTTACGGTCCAACAACACCATGTGACACATGACCACTGGGCTGTACAGTGGTGTACACCAGCTGTGCAGAGTACACACGTACCAACAGGGATCCAACAGGTGTTATGCATTGCAATGATACCAGTATACATGAACAGGTCGGCTCAAGACATACCATGGCCCTTACACAGCTGTGACACCTGACTGTTGCTGTACACCAATGAATACACGTCTGGGTATGTCATACATGTGATTGTGTGGATGTGTGCATGGACTGCACACACAACACATACATACATGGCCTTTGATGTACCTCGTGCATAACACTGGCCTAATCAATGCTACACACGCGAATTGAATGTGGGCCCATGTCTGTTGAATGCTCACACTACAGGGGGTAGCAGTGTTGACCGGGACACATACCCTTGTACTGGTCGCCTGTGACACCCGTGATATCATACCGCAGTCCATGTGTTATGTATGTCAACACACATGTCCAACAATAGCAATGCATACAAACATGGCAACAGGAGACACATGTGACATCTGTACTGTGCATGCAGCAAACATGCATGTGCAGTGGCCGATGTCTGTAACATAGTTGCACCTACCTACGACATGCAGACACAATGCAGACCCATCATTGACATCTGTATACGGTGACATACAAACAGCATGTATGGAGGGATGTGTGAACATAACATTGTGAACCACCTGTCTAGATGTATGTGTGCAGGGGGTGGCTCACAGTTGTGTCACACACCATCCTATCATGCCATGTGCTAACTGTACGCTATGTCGCTGTTACGTGACGGTGCTGACATAATGCATACACAGCGGTCAGGTGTTAACAACTATATGTCATATGGCACCTGTAACACCTACAACCTCTTGTGTGTATATAGCAGCACATTTGCCAGATATAGCGTTGGTACACATAATGCAATCAATACCGCTGCATGTTCATCAAACGTGTCATCATATGCCTGGTGTATCATTCCCAGCACTGCCATGTGTGTCCGAATGTGTGACCAGGGATGCCACATATCATGGGGAATATGTCCCAGTTGCTACACATCCCTGTACATCATTGTAGAGAACTGTACATACGTCAGTGTGGGAAGCATGACGTTCACCGGTGAGGTGCATCACACACATCGGCTGTCAGTATACACATGTGTGGTCATCACAGTGTGTGTGTGTCTGTATGTATGTCTGGTGCTTGGTGCAAGTGTGTATGCTAATATACAGTGGGAAATTATCACTGGCCCCACGTGTTGATTAACCCGTAATGGTGATGCATTGCACAACCCTGTTGATGCCATAGGTCCCAGCCATACTGGCTACCTGTGCATGTCCCTTCTCTGTGACACGTCGTGTGGGTGCATAGTACTGTGAGGGTGATGACCACAAAGGCAAGGGTCCCCAGCTGCACACTATGGGGTGTGCATTATAGTGGTGTACACCCCATGACTGCGGCCATGTTCATGTACTGTTACAGGGTCCTACTGCTGCACAGTGTGGCCTCCAGCTACCAAGTGACACCTCACATCATCATTGGCCAGGCCGCTGTGTACAACCCCTGCACCATGTCACCATACCTGTAATGTGTCCTGCTATGTATGTCACATCTCTGTCCAGTGTAGCCTGTGGCACTGACCACATGCGTCAGGTGCAGTATATGTGCGGACATCTGTGTCATGTTTGTGTTTCCAACAGTCAGGATGAAGGTACATGTAGCATGCTGATACTGCCAGATGTGCCTGTGTGTACTCCGCAGTTACACGTGGGGGACTGCAAACACTGCTACCTGTAGGCACATGCAAGTACACCATAGGAGGGAACCAGGGTATCACAACCAACATGGTGCTACAGATGTATCCGAGACACATACCGTGAACACATCACAATGCATGCTGCACCTGCACTACATGGTGTGACTGGTGCATGTCGACAGTACACAACCTATGTCACATACACAACTCAGTATTCACACACAACCACTGCAACATACACATCCCTCACTATGCATACAGAGGTATTACATAAACCTCTCACTATGCTGTTTACCCTGTGCATCAGAATATTTGTGCATAACCCTGCACCAATGCTGTGGTTGACAGGGATGCGGCACAGGCTTCATCATATGCACAGGGTGATATGTTTGCCAGGGGCATAGGCTGCACACAACCACTGCAACATACACATCCCTCACTATGCATACAGAGGTATTACATACACCTCTCACTATGCTGTTCACCCTGTGCATCAGAATATTTGTGCATAACCCTGCACCGATGGTGTGGATGACAGGGATGCACCACAGGCTTCATCATATGCACAGGGTGATCTGTTTGCCAGGGGCATAGGCTGCACACAACCACTGCAACATACACATCCCTCACTATGCATACACAGGTATTACATACACTTCTCACTATGCTGTTCACCCTGTGCATCAGAATATTTGTGCATAACCCTGCACCGATGGTGTGGATGACAGGGATGCAGCACAGGCTTCATCATATGCACAGGGTGATATGTTTGCCAGTGGCATAGGCTACACCAATGGATAACATCATGTGTGTGTGTAAGGGCCAGTAAGTTGACTGGACATGTCTGTGCAGAATGCATGTGGATGTTGTGGAGCCCTACAGTTGTGTTTGCTGTGTGCGTGTATGTGTGTACACAGTTATGCCATTTGTCATGCCTACATGGGGTATAATTGACAGCCCCAGATTGTACAGCACAGGTTGTACAGCTCACTGTGTCCATCCACGGCCATGTAACCTGTGCCTGCCTGGGGTTGCACGGACACTACCAGGTGGAGGTACAGAGTGGCTACTGTCCGACGACACATATTCGCTAGAAATGTGTCCCCGCTGAGACCATCCAGGGCCATGTCCATGTGGCCTGCTGTGTCCTGGTGTTGACAGCGCAGCTGCACTGCTACTGCTACCGGCACTATGGGAGCGGGCATGTGAGGTGGCACGCTCACGTCGACCTACACTAGGTGGTGTTGCTGGCCTACATCCACGTGGCCTTCGCCTCACTCCTACCAGGTGTTCCAGCACAGACAGCTCCCACTCACGGATTGCCATGCCTCGGTCAAGGATTCCAACCATTTCACCTAGTCGCCTATCCAGAACATTAGCAATGTGCTGTTGAGCATTTGCCAATGCCTGGATGTTGTCATTTAGGGTGTGGATAGCAGCCCTCTGCAGCCTCTGCCCTTCTCTGTTCTGCCATTCAGCACATGCCTGTGCCGCCATTACAGTCTGGAACATGCGTCTGGTGATACCAGCTGCTGCGTTCTGTCCTGCAGGTGCATGTCTGCCAGAGGTCCTCCTACGAGCAGCAACGGCCACATGCCTGTGTGGCACATCTGCAGTCATTACACTGACACTATGGAGTGTAGACACACCTTCTGTAGCCACCACACGTTCCTGTTCCACACCAACAGACGCTGACTGTCCTTCCTCTATGGCCACCGGTGATGCGGTATGTGTTGGCAGCAGAACTGTGTGCGGGGAAGAGGGGGACATAGCTGGGATGGTAACCATTGGCACAGATTCAGCCCCTGATAACCCTGCCTGTACCTCATGCATATGTTCATCACCGCTAGTATCTGTGGGGACACTAACATCAGATGGACCGCAGGAGGGTAACGCACCTACATCACCTGTGAATGCAAAGAAATACTGTAAAGTACAATAGACACAGACACACACACAGACACACACACACAGACACACACAGACACCCAGACACACCATGCATGTGATATGTCAGATGGCATGCAGCATGCCTGTGATAGAGCAGAGGGCATGCAGCTCAGATTAGTAAGCATACCTCCCTGGGATGCACACTACAGCAAGCAGGTGTCATATCAGTAGCCATGCAGTTCACACAATCAAGGTAGTATGCATGCATCCCCGTGATACACCATGTGGCCCAGAACAGGATAACAGTACACATGGTTGATGTGACCTTGACATGTAATTTGCTGACATGTGCATTAACATGCATACATGTTTGACACAATGGTGTCCTGACACATGCACAGCATCATAATGGGCTTCACATTGCAGTGTTGTGTGTATGCCCTACAGATAGAATGCATGTTTAGCAAATGTGCATGAGCATGGGAGGGTAGTATGAGCCATCTACATTGCTATACAGTGTGAAGTACAGACACTGTGCCATTGCATGGCAACATGAGACATGTATGTTGCTGTAGAATGCATAATATGTACACATTGCATAGCCATAACTGCAACACAGTCGTGATGTTCGGCAGATCGTATATGGTAGACTTCAGTGACACCTCCAGTAGCTGTGCACAGACTTTTAGGTTGTCCACTGTACCACATCAACTGTATAATCGGTCAACTAAGGCTATAATTGGACCATGTGTGGGCAATATGCAACAGGGTGTATACACATCCCATGTACTGTGTGGCTACATGTCTCTGGCCATCCCCCATGGCCATGTGTGAACATGTGGTGGCCAATTGTGTGTGATGGGCATCTTCTCCACATGTCTGTGCGGTCCCATATGACATACACCCATACATGTCAGATATGTCACATTCCACAGGTCTATGCAGACAATGGGTTGTATGTTTGGTATGTGGGGTATAGCTCATGTGATAGTGTGACAATATTGCAGACAGAACACTACATGTCTGGGACATGTCAGGTGGCACATCACAATGTGTGCACCCAATGCAGGGGCATATGACACAATGGTGACACTTGTGGGCTGCCCATATCACAGCTCACTATGTGGTACTGTGTGCATACTACACATGTTGTTCCAATGCATACTACATATGCCTCCATTGTAGAACACCTCCACCGTTGTATGCACAGCTGACCACACATGTCGCAATGACAAGTACTGTGGTTTCAAGTCTGTGTATCATTACGTGAATATATTGCACATGGGTGGCATGTGTGAATGCATGGTGGTGCGACCTGCATATCGTGACTGGAACAAACATCAGGTGTGCAAGTGTTAACTGGCCACATGGCAAATAGATCTACACTGTAACATGCCTGATACTGATGACAGTCTCACCTGCAATGGACCCATGTCTGTGCGGCATGCCAGAGGTACCTGTATAGGGGTGACACATCAGTATGAACATTATCCATGACTGTATGACAGCCACATGTTGCACTGTGCATGTGCACACATTCACCTGTGTAATAGCATATAGTATGCACATGTGTGCATACACAATGTAGCATACTGTAGTATGCAGCATGTGTGTCCACATACCTGGCATATGTTGTTACTTTACATTATGTACAGTGACACATGCAACTACATGGGATATAATAGCCATATGTGCATTACTGACTTACCAGGCAACTCCAGGCTCATTGGTTGGGAGACACCCACCTCCACGATGGCAGCTAGTGTTTCTGGATGCTGTTCCCTGGGTGTCCCCAGACTGGCCAGTAGCTCCAGGGTGTGTGTGAGTGGGGGCTGGGTTGGTGGCCCACCACCTGTTCCACCTTGTTCCCTGGCGATTGCAGTGGCACGCTGTTTTGCATGTCATATCAGGTCTGTACAGTGTCTGCGCACCTGCTGGTAGGTGTGGTTATGGCCACCCACATCGTTCACCCTCCTGCATAGATCCTGCCACAGGTCATCCCACTGCTGGGCATGCTGTGGCACATGGTTGAATAACAAGTCATAGTTGTCATGGAGCTGTGATGAGGACCTCATCCTCCTGGCAGGAGTATGCTGGGAGGCATGTATGGGGCATTATCTGTAAAACATAATGATGGTGACAGGTCACAGTTTCAGAGATGTACAGAGATACTGCTGCACATACATTTCTATGACATCTACTGCATCTGCACAGTTATCTTTGCAAAGCACCATGACACTGACATGACTGACGTGTTTGTGTCACACATGTCACACCCATTATGCATTGGATATCATCACCATATATGTGTGTCACCTCATTACAGTGTTCATACTCCATGTAAATGCTGTCTTGCTGTGGGCATGTCTATTTGCCTGCACTTGTGTTCTTACCTATCTGCACATGCCTCGATGTGTCCACGGTACTACTGTTGACCTGGATGCTGTGTATATGTCACATATCAACACAGACACAGCCGGAATGGACTTGAGCAGTGACAATGCACACTTAAGCATGGACACCTGTACATGCATGTGTTTTGCCATATACATCTACACAGCACTGTACAACTGTTCAACATCCTGACATGGATCGCCTGTATTACACATGTGATAGACATGGGACAATGGATAGTCAGACGACATTCGCAGGGATGGTCATCAACCATAGCATGTGCGGGCACAGTTTCCACTCTGTTACAGATGGCCATTGTGCCACCGCAAGCTGCATCAGTGCCACATTACTGATCCAGTCAGTTGATAGTACATCTACCATGAGGCCATCACACCATGTATGACTGGGATGACATCTGCAGCTTTGATGGACAGGGTTGCATGGTATGGTGGGAGTATGTCGCATATATGGCACAGGGATCAGTCCAGCCTGTGGCAATCCTAGTATTAGGATGGTGGCTGTCCATGACATATGTCATATAGATCAGGATATGGACATGTAGCATGTCCATCATCATGGTGTAGCAAATGTCCTTCTGCAAGGTAGATGGCATGCTGCATAGTGGTGGTGTGGATTGTGAAGGCTGTTATCGCACATCCATGCATAGCCATTACCCCTTACAGGTGGTATGTGATCCAATATTGGTCACCACAGTGCTGTATATGCCTGGCCACTGATCTCCGTGCTCATGGATGGCACCCTGGCATGACATGGGTACCTCAGATGACTACCTAAGGGGCCTGGAGACGTCACCATGTCAGGGGTGCACTGCACAGCACCATCCCTTACACAGTGTCCATAATGTTGACCACAGCCTAGGTAGCAGTTTATGGGTACAGGGATGTTCACCTAGCGGTGACAGTGCTGGTATCATCCATCAGACTGTGCACATATGTCACACACCTCACACACACACAGCCCATTCTGTATGTTGTTCACAACACTGACACAGCTAAACTGATAGGTTATGGCCATTCACAGCCTTACATACACATATGCCTAACATTTGTGTGTGTGGTATGGGCTACAATGAGGGTGGGGTACAACACATTAACCCTGTTCTACTGTATCTGGCACAGATGTGCTGTGCACATGTCACTCTTGCACTTTTTGTAGTTGTGGGTCTGTCAACAGGCCACTAGTGGAACACACCTGTGACATGCAAAGGTATTTGTAATCAAATATCCATGCTATCTTGTACATCTGTACTGCTAACATCTACAGTGCTAATGGTTCATGGACATGCACACCATACTCAGCAGGGTTATAGTGCAGTGCCACCCTAAATGACTGTCATCACCACTTGTGGGTTGATATTATCAAACACCCTACCTGTATTGTATGGTCATGCTAGGCACTTGTTCAGAACATGTGAGCATGCCATGAGCTAATGATTACTATAGCACCCATTCCACACCATTTCCCACAGGTACACTGGCTGTCCTACACTTCCCAGCTTGCTTAAGGTATGACAGCTGTTGTACACAAATAAAGCACATATCCTGTGGGACATGGTTGTATATGCAGGCATGTCCAACTGTCACGTACCAGTGCTACTGCCTGTCTATATAAGGGATATGTCGTACATGTGGCAATAGAGCAATTGTCTCGTACACATTCAATGCTCACTTCCCAACATACGGCACTATAGCCTGTGGGGGATGCACATCTGCAGCTGTGCTGGGCCCATAGCTCTCAGGTGTAATTCATTATGGGGAACGTACCTCATTTGGGGTTCTAAAAGGTGCATGTTCCTCAAGGTTGCACATTGGAAGGGTCTGTCACACATTCATTGTTGTACATAGTTTACCTGCTAGCCATGGCTAGATAGATGAGAATCATAGTAATTCATTGGAATATCTGTTTTATACATAAGAGCAGCCCATTTTAGCCATCATATGCCCTTCCTAGTTGACGCTGTTAGTAAGCCAGTTGTAAGTGTTCCACGTTTCGCCCATTTGTCACACTGTATGAGGGCTAATGTTCCTCATTTTGGGGACAGGAGGCTGACAGCTATGGCTGGGGGTAATGCTGTCGCCAACCCTGACTGCACCTGACAGTCATTTGGGGATGTGTAACATTCACAACACACCCCACCCATCACATAGTCTCACATAATCTACACCACTGGCCACACCTACGAGGACAACCTGTGCAGTACATCTCCATACTCACTATAGGCACCAGAGGTAGCCCCCATCATGGAAGACAACATCACCAGCTTATAGCCCACAGACTCATGTGTGCCCACCACATACAGCCAATAGTGTGTTATAACATTCACAACACACCAGTCATAGCTGACTCTGTAGGGTGTCACACTGCAGTTCCACACAACAGACTACACAAGGCATTAGTCACTTACATCTTGCTGTCGGGTAACTGCCTCTGCAACATAACCTATGCACCCATGCCACACTTCACCAGGTAAGATATGTCTGCCATTCACCATGTTATTGTGACTGCCCTGTGATGCCACTTCACAGACTACGTGTGCAGGGACATGCAATAGCTCACCAGTCTTATAGCCCTGAGGGTGTGGGCCTAGCCCTGGGGAGCATTTTGCATTCGTCCAGACAGGATACCACTGTACAATGACCAACTGTGTCACTTCAACAGTTGCCTATGCTCCTATTGTCATTCCACAGGCATGTGGTATTTGTCCGCTATGACTGTCCTGGTCAAACACAATGCTGTGGCACAGATGACTTGCACCTGTCGGCCCTGGGAGTACAGCTCACATGCTAGGCCCTTGCTGCTGCTATACTGCCTGTCCTGCACAGTTTCCAATAACTGTCACTGGCAGGGCGGTAACTGGCATGCGCGACATGGGGTCATGTGACACATTGCTTGCATCTTCCCCTGTGACACACACAGGCAAGGCACACCTTATAGTGCACCACTCCAACATCTCTGCAGTGACTGGGACCTGCCTGTAGGCTCTGCAGAGCACACCTGCAATGACAGGTTATAGACGGACCATACCTTCCAGGCACATACCTGGACCGGCACACCCACAGCTGAGGGGTTCCCATATCCCACTATGTTTTGCACACATCCTGGCAAGTTGCTTAGCACAATGCATCAGAGGTGCTCCACGTGCAACTAACTGTGTCCGGGACCGCTATACACATTGTAACAAGTGACAGAGTCAACATCATACCCCACGGGTAACATACCTTCTATGGTGGTATAGTGGACAGTGGGCCTCAGCTACTACTGATGTGTGACTGACAGTACCCCACACTTCACTGGGATAGCCACTCATGTACCGACACATCCATGAGTCATACCCTCCACTCTGCTGGATCAACACATACACACCACCTCCAAGACCTACATTACCCTTGGCATGAACACTACCACCATGTGACTGGTGTTACACACCTGGGATTATCCCCTCATTGGTGGATTCCGAACATATGCTAATCTACCTTGTTAGCCACATCCCGGAAAAACACCCATCACAGCATACACAGTACATGTGTACTACTACACCTACTACAGATGTCTGCTGACAGCGGTTGTTAACATTATGACACCCGTGCAGATGGACAATGCACATACAAATGCTGACACATACCCCAGTGCACTTAATTAGCATGTATACAACTGCATGGATCATGCTATTCCACACAGAGCCATGATGGTACACACCAGATAACAGACGCCACTCTGGTGGTCATGTTCCACGGACATATGATGTACAACAACAGGTGTAGGCTGTTGCACAGTGGTGTACATTCCCATGTTTGGGGTGGCTCACTGGTCAGCCGTGGTGGGGCCACAGGGTCCCTCATCACATACTCCAAGACTAGCTACGTAAACATGACTGCCACACATTCTGGGGTGTACCACCAGGCATTATGGTGGTATGTCAGTATTTGATGGCAACACCCACATCTGCTGTTACATACAACAGTCACTCAGGAACATTGCAGACCCAGGTATTGTTGGCAACATGCTGGAGGATGGATTCAATGCTGACAGTACACCCTCTCACTCACTACAGGGCCGCAATCCATACATGAACATTGTGGTGTCCCTGTGGTCACACTTACACAGTACTGACCTACACTCTATGTGTCCTGGGACACTGGCCCCATGTCACCTTCCAACGTCCCAGGCTGTGATGTCCACCAACCTCTGAATTACTTGTTTCCCCACTAGGCCACCATATTCAGTAATAGCCTTGTTTCAGACATTGTAGACCCTGAATGGCACACAGCAGCATTTATCACACTACACACAGGTGGCACTGCATTGCACGAGTGTGACTATAGTCCTACACACCTGATTGGACTGTTCTACGTGGCTATGGGGCACATCGTCAAGGACGTCATTCTCAGAGACATTGTTGGTCTCCCGTCCTCTGCTGCCACCCGGGTTGGGCTTGTTAAGGCCAGAGCATGGCCCCTACACATGGTGGACTCCTTTCATACAGTTACCAGGGCAGTTGCTGATGGTACGGGAGTCCACACATCCTACATTGTCCTCCAATTGCCTTTCAGCACCATTCCCCATTCTGGTATTGACAACATACACATCCACCTGCACATTGTACCCTGTGTCTCAGGATGTTATGCTATGTGGCTCATGGACAGGACACACAGTGAGGCCAGCATACCATAGTACCGACTACACGTCAGGTACTTTGGCATACCACAGTCCTCAGTCATAGGGCCACTCATGTTAAGTATATGATTCCCTGTGGAATAGGCTGGCACAGGGGACTTTCCGTGCCTAGCTTTAGAACCCCTACATACCGAGAACCATGATTGCTCCACCAGCTCATACTGACTCCAACCATACGGGTGTCGCTGTGACAGATACATAATATGACTATCATGGCATCAAGCTGCATGACACAAGGTGCATGCACATCACCTTTGCATTACACCATTCACCCACTGACTATCACATGGATGGTAGTCCCCTACATACATATCACATTGTACATGTTTGCAGTACACACATATGTCACACCCACTCCTGTGGTTACTGTATTGCCACTGTGGTGTGGATATCCTCCTACGTGGCCACACCTATCTGTACTGGGTGTGTAACTGGTACATAGGCACCCATTGTACCTCTGAACTCAAGACATCTACACACATTCAAGGGTACACCACCCCATTTAGGGTGTACCTTACACAACAGCTACAGCTTTACATGCCACAACATTAACACGCCATGACGTTTACTGAGCTCCGACAGTTTAAATATGCGGCTGCACTACGGATACCACATCTGTACACATTTGCATACTACATACTCAGGGGTGACCTCTGCTGATCAGACAGGGCCCATGTCCACAACATTATTGATGGATATACTCCTCATATGCAACATAAGCAGAGGCCACTGTGAGCAACATGCTCATGGATATGTGCACACATGCCACAATGAGTGGGATGTGCTTCTGGGTTACATTCCCAAACCGGACACTCACCATGCTGTGGAACATAAGTCCTATGTACATCACGCAGGGACACTCAGTAGCACTGTTCATGTGATACCTCCCTTGGTGGTTGGGAGACACATGTAGGCCTGGGATCACTGCAGTGGCTGTACTGTGCAGTGGTGCAGGTGACACCTGGCTCTGCTCTTCACAGGACACTACCCTGGAGAGGTGCCATTAGTGTGAACACTGTAGTTGTGCTTACACATGGACTTGGGAGGGTGGCCTAATGATTAAGGTGTTTGCCTTACAAACACAAGGTACAGGGTTTGAATCTCACAGTGGATAAATGGCTAGGCTTAAAATGGCTCACAAGGGCAGTTAGCCTAGTACTAATCTAAGAACCTAAGAACCTAAGAACTTGCCAGACTGCATACTACCCCACTATGCACCTGTGCAGCTATTACATGTCCTTTGTGCATGGTTACTTGGTAGCCCTTCCATTTAGATTAGCTATCATGCTATTACTATGTCCCATACCTACAGGCCATATGTATCCTGTTATTGTACATACCAGTAGACGATACCTATGGTATGCATGATATGCCTGTTATGCTGTGTAGAATATCTGTCATATCTACCTATATTACCATACATTACACATATTTCACATAGTATCCCATAATGCAAAGCATACTTGCTCAGCGGGACCACCTTACATATGTCATTAACGTTATATGCCCATACACATGCGTGCTGTGACAGTATATCAACATATACTATCCCTTGCTATGGCACGTCCTTGTTGGACATACCCTACCACTGACGGCGGGTTGTATGGCATTGTTCTGTTTAATGGCCTCATGTAGCATCCCTTGTGGTGTCTGTGCTGTGTACCTTGTGTCCCACTGCTGGACGCACAGATTCTACAAGCGTTAGTATGCTCAGCAAGACATCACTACATAAATACCTTTCCCCACTTTATGCATTGCGGACACATTTAATTAATGCAAACCAGGCTATACATACAGTAAAACTAATTAATACAGATCATGCTATACATTACCTTACATATCGGGCGTTCTACATACCTTGTTGTCGTTATGGTGTTTCGTTTCTATCTCTCTCACAGTGTTTCAACTGTTATTCAGTATGAGCATACGGTTTGAATGTCTGGCAAGTCATCCTTATATACGTCGATACCTGAAACATGTGGATTCTTCCCGCCAATTGGTGTTCCTGAGTGACTAATTACTTGCATATCAGCTGTGCAGCTACTCCATTCACCAATTACGCAGCGACAGTGGGGTATAATTGGATTCTCCACTTGGGCGTTGCCTATTTGCCCTACCTTCGGGAGACGGTCTGTATTGTGTTTTGTTATGTGTAACTGCAACTGCTATGCATGGAGACAAGTATAGTTTGGATTCATGTCCCCCATGGATTGTGTGTGACAGGTAGAGTATTTGGTTCAACATGTGGGTGTACCTGTCATCCCGACGTCTGATAACGGAGTATTGCAATCAAAACCTGTAACATGGCTGTTTGTTCCATTATACAACGCCTGCAATTTTGCATGTCGCCTTTAATTGTGTCTCTCACACGGTATGTTGAGGGTTCTGCAGATGTAATTGACTGACTGGATGTTTGTGCTGCTATTACAGTTTGTATTGCTTTAGTTTCTAGTGTGGGGGATGTCGGTGGTTGTATGTAACATATACGGTTTGTGGGCCTTGCATTTCTACATAATCCGTATATATGTGTGTGGGCTCCGTCCCTAATTAGAGAGCTAACAGTTAGTAGACATGTTACGGGATTGTATGTTGGGCCGTTGTTAATTGGTTTCTATATCGTCTGCAGGTGAGCTTGCTACTTGTATATCTCTGTAATTGCAGCGATATATCAGGGGATATGTGTAGGTGACAGCTATCCCTTGTATTTCTGTCCCAAATATTTGCAGTCATTGTGGTTGTGTTGTTAAAAGAGCCTGTTTGACATGGGTTGCCACCTTATCATATGGTCATTGTTGGACACTTGCGGGACACAAAGCGGTGTTTACAGGCCAACACGTAGCCACGGTCAGTACACAGGTAGCACATACTTTTATCCTCACTACATACCTATTGTTGTGTGACTTTGGATACTTATCATATTGCATGTAACATTTAAGTTTCTTACATACAGGCATAACTATTAAATACGACTGTTACATTATATATGGGACATATTTATGTCCTACCATCTCGGACATTTGCCCTTTGTACTGTTTTATGTCAGGACACACCTGCCCAGGGTGGGGATGTCCCTCCTACTGTGGTACAGGTAGTAACTGTATGCCTACGGCTAGCTATACCCACACCTACCATACTGATCTGCCTCTGACTTGGCACCAACATACACATGTTGCGGACACACACACACATTACAGTCACACAGAAACGCACACGGCACCCTCAATGCACACTTACACAGACTACGGCACTCACAGACACAGTTGAACACAGTACCTACGTGGACCACGACACCGTCAGAGGTGACTAACCATCCCTTCATATCATCATACTATTACTCGCGGATGTTCCGGTACTGTGTTTTATCGGTCTTTCAGCCTCGTGGTTACGTATGTCAGTATGTTACACATTCCATGGTTGGCGGTATCCTATTTATTTGTACCTCCAAGATGTTATGAATATCGTTGAACTATCTATTATATTTGCAGATATCGCTGAATCCATCTATATCACCATATATCCCTCTATTGCCCTTTCTATCTGTATTATATATATATGCATATGTGCACATATATATATATATATATATCTATATATCTATATATATATATATATATATATATATATATATATATATATATATATATATATATCTGTATCTATATATATCTATACATATATCTATATCTATATATATTTATATCTATATTTATATATATATATATATATATATATATATATATATATATATATCTGGCGGGGAACGTGACAGGCACACAGCACCACCATATACTGTAAGACTCATGTACTGTTCAGGTGTTGGCATTCCGTGTCCCACTGGCTGTTGTGTTTAAAATGTTTGAGGGCTGCCTAGGTAGGAGTCACACATTGGGCCAACTATACATTACAATTTACAGGTGGTCATGTTTGTGTGCCATCCATTTTACTGTGTGTGCAGGTGGAGAGGTGTCAGTCCGCAGGGGCCTACACGGTCAGAGTATGTGCTATACGTTCCCTCTTTGCCAAGGCGTAGGCATATTGGGCACGCCTCCGTCTGCCTACTGGGGCTGGCACAGTGTGTTCATGGTCTGAATCCCTCTGTGCCTGTACTGGCCTTGGCAATTGTGGTGGGCTATGTGGGCCTTCACCATTTTGCCCCTGCTGCAGCTGCTTCCGCAGGATCATATTATGTAACATGGCACATACTATGACGATGTGGGCACACGTGCCTGGAGAGTACTGCAAGGCTCCACCAGATGTATCCAAGCACCGGAACCGTGATTTCAGCATCCTGAACACATGCTCTATGATGATTCTGGTTTGTGCGTGTGCCTCATTATGGCGTTCTTGCATGGGTGTGTGTGCATTTCTGATGGGAGTCATCATCCACGGCTCCAGTGCATAGCCAGCATCCCCCATGAGATGGCCATGTGGGATGTCCCCCCTGACAAATACCTGATACAGCTGTGAGGCATGCCAGATATGGGAGTCATGGTAGCTTCCAGGGCTGCCAGCACACACATCCATGATAATGCCCTGGGCATTGCACACGACCTGGCAGTTGATGGAGTGGAATCCCTTGCAGTTTATGTAGTGCATACCCTGCTCACCGGGTGGTGACTTGATTTGTATGTGCGTGCAGTCTATCGCACCCAGTACCTCCGGGTATTGTGCCACACGGTGGAAGTGACGCATATTGCTGGCCAACTCCTCCTGAGATCTGGGGAAGTATATCTGCTCATTGGCATATGGTAACATGGCATCCAGGAACTGGTGTAGTACCCTGGATGCTGATGCCTGTGAGATACCCATTATATCTCCAGTTGGCCTTTGAAAGGTACCTGTGGCCAGTATTCGCAGGCTTACACATACCTTCGTGTCCACTGGTATGGGTTCCCCTCTGTTGTTTCTGGTTCTCAGGCATGGCTGGCACAGCTCCACTATTTGCTGTAAGATATCCCTGTCCACCCTGTAATGCTCTACTATCTCCAGGTCATGTAGCCCCTGGTAGGTTACCCTTGGTCTGAACACTCTCCTTCTCCTCTGAGGCCTGCGGTGGTTGTCGGCATCATCCTCCACAACACCGTCAGTCTCTAACACATGCTGATGAATCACAGCTATGGCAGCTCCCAACATGTACATTTTAAAAGTTCCCCGTGTGTTTACACCTATGGTGCAGTGTTTGGGAATACACAGGTGTGTTTTGGGTGCTTTCACACTTTATACTATTGTGCTGTGAACACCGATGATGTCATAGGGTGTGTATGTACATTCGTAGCTACAGGTTATGTTATGTGTTTTACTGCTGGAACTACTATTGTGGTGCCTTTGGTGTTGAATTACATTTGCCTGCTGTGGATTACCTCTTGACCTTCCCTTTACATTTCTGCACGTTGCACCTACCATTTTCTGGTGTGCATCCTGCAGCCTACTTTCATTTTTACTTTCCTGGACCTGGCATATCTTGCGTTATGTGTGCTACTGCCGGTCTGCTGTCAGTTTGCTTTGCTCTGCTGTGTCAGGTCTCCTATCTTTGCAATCCAATATCTCCCATTTTTTCTTTGCATTCACATGCCTCCCCTATCCTGTTTTGCAGGTTTCTGCAAGTGGACTTGTCAGCTGCCGTCGATTGGCCTTCGTGGGTTGATTGGTGTTGATTGCTCATTAGTACTCCAATTACCCTACTTCCGCATTTCCTTCTTTTCTTCCCCTGACCTTCCTGTTTCTGCTATTGTTTGCGGCACATGCGTCCAATTACTGGGTTTCGGGCACGTTTTCATCCTTGTACACATGCGCTTTTGGCCACCATGTGTGCTCTCAGCTAAACGATTCCTCCCCACCCCTATCCTGCAGCTTTGCTTAGCAACGGACAGGCCAGATTTGCAATGCTCCAATGTGCTTAGTGCTACAGTGGCACACCCCTCTGCTAATGTCATGTATCTCCTCTGAGCCACTCCTCGGTGTTATACCACTGCGCCGTATGGTACAACCTTCCTCCGGCGGGACATTTGCAATTCAGTATTATCTGCCTCATTTGCATGGCATTGACTACTAATTCATAGTTACCGCGCCAAACACTATCGCAACCCCTTAGCAACCCTTGCACCTTGGTTGTGGTGTTCCATGCCTACCATTGTGTGTTATGCTGTAAACCTGATTTCTATTATGTTGCGATTTTATGACATTTTTATATTATTTCTTTATGTTACAGCTTCCGCACACATGCCCTGCAGTTCTGCTGTGTGTTACTGTGGACATGACATTAAATGTTGTTATCTACGTATTGTGCATCTTTTCTTATGCCATTGGCTGTGTATTTCGCCATTGGCATATGTTCACATTGTGATACCTGGGTCTGGCCCTCTTCCATAGCTCCGATGTTATGTTTGGGAAAATGTAAACCGTGTTTTTTGGTTTACATTTCCGTGGGCTTACGCTACGCCTGCACCACTTCATGAATCGCTATATGCCTTCATTTGCATGGTGCAACACTGCACATGGGGTGATTTGCATACCTATGCCGGGGACTGCGCAGATCTGGCGTACGCCGGTAGTGCACATGGAATTAGATAGTACCTGAATCGCTCGGCGGCCATATTTGGCGTTATAACTCCTACGCTATGCGTGCACCTGGCGCAAGCTTCATGAATCCCGGGGGTAGTTTATTTTTTTACTACCTATCCACATTTAATAGTTGTTTTTGAAGAGATGTTTGATATTTATGAGTTGTCTCTGTTGCAGTCTTGAAGATATAATTACAATGGTATGAAATAAGTGTTTAAAAATGATTTGCCTAAAATTATAATTAAAATGTTTTAATAAGGCTATGGGGCAGTATGTTAACCAATGATGTAATGGATTCTGTTTTGTAAACCGTATTCATCCGAAATATTGTGAAGGCTATGCTTTACTAAATGTACTTTTTTATGGTGTTTTCCTCTCCCCATCCACCATACTCATACAAATACCATAGTCCTTCGTATTTAGTGGAGTGCATGGCCTCTCTGATTTAAATACAGGAAAATACTAAGGTTTTCTGACACAACCTAAGTCATCATTTTTCTGTTGACTGTGTAGACCTACACTAGGTGAACTGTGATTCAAGAAAATGTGTTTATACAAACATAACTTGGTGAGCTGTCTTATAGTCAGTTAGCATTCTACGCATGTGTATTTTGTGTGTGTGCATGTGCATGAATTGGAAGTGTTATAGTATCAATCAACAAAACTATTTGATTGCAATTTATGAAAAAATATAAAGTAAGATGATTTAATTACAATGATAGAAAAAACTGCTGCATCACTGTAACACTCTTTTTCTGTTTAAGGTATGTAAATGTAGCATCACTCTTCAGATTTTTTTTTGTTTTATATTTTTCAGCTGGAAAATCTTATGTTCAAAAAGGCTGTAGTAAACAATTTGAAGATACGACATTTTCTGACATTGTTAATGGGATTTCTACGACAATTCAACTTTACTGCTGTAACACTGATCTATGCAACTCAGCAACGAGCAATAATATTAACAAAAAGATTCTGCTGGATTCAGTTTGTGCTGTCTTAAGTTTCTTGAAATGTACATTTTGATGTATATGCTGATTTTCTTCTGTAAAACTCTAAACAATCCCATCCAAAAGTGTTTCTAATGTTTGCTGAATGATTTAAAATCATGTTATGAGTAACTATAAACCTACATTCAAATAAATTGCTTGCAAAAGTATTTTAGTTTGTTGTCATATTAGATGTGATTTAAACTAAGTGGGTGACACAGGGTATTGCTCCCATCCTACGTTTTTGCATGTTCTACTAGACTCATTTTTTATATTCTTCTCTTATCCTTTCTCTTCTGTCATTCCTCACCTAGAAATCTGCTTGATGTTTCACTTGAAGTGTTTCTAACTTTTTCACCTTATTCCTGTGCTGTCCATTATTTCAACTTCCAGTTTCATACGTCCTTCATTGCTGCAGTTTTAAAAGGCCAATTGCCATAAATCTTCTATTAAAGTTTGCTTGTTTACCTATTTGTGTTTTAGTGTTTATGCTGAGCTAATTTTCATACTGATTCCCTATTTCTTGATGTGGTTATGTTCATACTTTCAGTCTGTATCCTAAAATTCTCCTCAGCTTTCCCTGGATAACACTTGCATATAAAAGTGTGCATCCATGCTACTCACTAAAAAGGCAAGGAATACAGAAGCATTGCCTAAGTAAATTAATATATAAAATAGATCTGAGCACAGAAAGGCAACATAAAACAAAAAAGCTGAAAGAAAAGAGTCTGGTGCCATAGTATATGATAAATTATAAAGGAAAATATAAACTAGTTTTATAGATATGCAGGTATCTGTTATAATTCTCATCAAACCATGGATTATTCCAGTTCTGTCTCCTTTACTTGTTAGCTGTAGTTCTACATGGTATGAACCACAAATATGTGTGATTTCTGTTCCCTTGAATGTGATGGCATGCTCATCAAAGATCTGCTTTTCTGCAGGAACTGCAAACAAAAAGGTCAACAAGTTTCAGTTTTCTGAATGCATCGCTAACAGAGACTGGCACATTTCAATACAAAATTAAGTGGACACTGTACATAAGATATACATTGCTGTAAAAATAGTCGTCCTTTATGCAAAGCAATTTAAAAGGTTTAAAAAGATTTTGCTATGAAACATCCATTTTTTGCACTTTGTCAGTTTGCTACATCCTGATTTACTTTGAAATGTTTTGTATCAGAGGTGGTATGGGTAATGAATAAAGATGAGAGGAGACAAATTTAAAGAAATATACAAAAGGAGTTTGCAGCTATAAACAAACCAATAAGAAAGTAACAAAATTTCAAAAAACACATTACATTGCTGATGCTGTATAAATTCAAGCAAAACAAAATACTTAAATGCATTATGTTCTGTGCACAAATATACTGAAATACAAGATGTGTGGATTTGTTGTGGTTGTAAATGTGGAACATGAAGGCATTCTGATATCCAGAACATCATTATTGTCAAATAATATTTGAGTCAATCTGCATAGATGTCCTTCTATTCCTATGTTGCAGTATTCTTCTTGTGGGATTTCCTGCCTTCAGGCGACTCGTACGTCGGCTCCTATACAAAAGCTTCAGCTTGGCTGTTGCAGCTACATGGGATGTCACATGTAGGGCCATAAACCAGGAACCTTATGTGTGACATCTGCACGCACAATCCTCAGAACTTTTCAGCAGCAGATGACTTTGCATTGTACAATCACCCTCCAGAAGTCGGATCGACTGTAGATAAGTAACCCATTGGGTTTTTGCATTTCTAATATTTTACCGATCTTTCGCATTGCTTAGGCTTGGTTTTTGTAGCTTTCAGCTGATGTCAGGGAAAAAGGGAAAGTGCCAATGCGGGCACCAAATTCCCCATAAGGACACCCATGACAAATGCATTTTCTGCTTAGGCCGGGAACACGACCATAACGCCTGCCCTATTTGTAAATCTTTACAATACACATGACTTTTAAAAGCACAGTGGAAGTGACGTTTTTGCATCAGCAATCAAAGTCAATTAAGCTTCAAAACTGTTTAAAGCAGTATGTAGATGTAAATACATTTACCGAGTTACATCTCCAAACTAACCTCCTGTGAGATAGCATGTTAAATTCCAAAATATTAAATAAATAATTTCAACTCTAACACAGTTAAAATACTATAAAAATTCAACTGTTAATTCAGCTGATACTGAACCTATTGGAGTTAGTGATAGTGCTGTAAATTCAACGGAGAAAACTGAGACTTTAATTAGTGCTCTAGAAAACCAAATTCAAGCTATAATGAGGAGACTAGACCATATGGATGAGAATCAACGTATGTTACATGAGTATTTTAATTTGGTTCAACCATCTCACCCATACAGTGGCGGAGGTGTCAGCAGTAATCCGCAAACCCAGCAGAATACCGGGCTGTCTTATTCGAGGATCAGCTCTTTTAATCCTGTGAATGGTGTCCTAAACACTACGAGGCCAGCATCAATTTTGTGACCAGGCAGTATGGATAACACACTGGAGCCCATGAGAACACCACAACTCTTAAGGAACGGGCAGCTAACTGATCAACTACAACAAGGGTCTAATCAGACTATCGAAGTTACTAATGTCCCTAACCCCTCAGGGCTTATTGGATCGATTCAACAGCCATTCCTAACTACATGGATAGCGGATGAATTTTCCCTCTCAGGTGTATTGAACGGGAGGACGACAAGTGGTCCGGCCGGAGGAGGTAATAATTTAACAACTGACTTGGTATCTAATCTTAAATATTTTGATTCCTGTCTTCTCAAATTGAAGAAATTACAACTTGAGATAGCTTATTTTCGTGAATGTCTCAAACTTAAAAAAGTTCCAAAGGGCGTAAGGTGTCACCATTTTCCTACTGGTCTGGAAGCCAAATCTGAGTTCTATCAAGAACTTATTGTGCTGTTTGACAGACAGGGATTCAAATTGATTGAACTTATTATTAAACATTATAACAAGTGGGTAGACAATATGATCAAACTTATAACAGAACTGGATATTAAAATTAAATCCGATTTGGATTTTGATCGTTACAAATTTGAGTATAACCGCACTTTTTCCAGTATCGACCAACACATGCTTAAGCTTAAAGGGAACAAAGTTAAAAAACTAGAGAGAGACCTTAATTCATATGAACAGGGGATAGCCTACCCTATGCCATCAGGAGGTCAAGTGTGGCAAAGAGCAAAACACACATCCAACTATGAGTCTCCGGGTGATGTTGTTACTAATAAATATAGCTTTAATAACAGAGTCAACCATGTAGCTGTGAGTAATGATACCCCAACTTTTGGGGATGATTTGGGTGACCGTTTAGCTGAACCAGACCTTAATGAAGTTGTGGAAGTTAGGAGGAGCGAGAGGCTATTGAATGCCCCTCGACCACCAAATGGCCATCAAATTCAACCAAATGCAGTTCATAACCAGAATTTTCGGCAGGACAATTACACAGGAGCCAGGGTGCAGCATAAACAGCCTCAACAATACAACAACAAAAGGAAAAATTACAAGAAAACAAGAACAACAAATGGAGGAATTAGAACTAAATAAGGTTTTAATAACTAGGGCAACATTCTTGGAAATGTATGACCAGGATTTACAGCAGGTCAGTCATGATTTGGGTGCCCACGGGGGCGTTAACCAGGAAAATGTAGGCCCACTAGTTATTACTAACTGTAAAGCTGACTTCAAGGTGTACAATTTTTCATCAGTGACTATTTCAACAGATATGGTTGACTTTTTATCTAAAGGGCACACGTTTGTCCCTACCCAAAATCTGGATTTAGTTAGAACTATCATTGATATTAAGCTTTATGTGAGAAAATTGAATTTATTTTTATTATTAGGTAGTAACATAAATGGGCCAACTAAAGGTGGTATTTTTTCTGTACCTAGTAACTTCAATCCACCCTTACACCCTGTCTTACAAATTTCTAACACAAGTCGGAGGAAGGGATGTAAATATAATACCTCTGAGGAAGAAAGAGATTATTTAGATTTTATTAGGTCACAAAACATCTGAGTATGTAAGCCAGACAAGGGGGGGGGGGGGTGGACTAGTGTTTTTTGACAACATAGATTACGAAAGACGTATGAAGTTACTCTTAGCTTCTTCAGCATACCAACTTAGTTCACATTCGGAGATTAATAAAGCTTATACTCTCATTAAAAATTGCATTAACAATCTATTTATTGAGGGCCAAATAGAACAGGATTTCTGTAACTATTTAACAATGTCTTTCCCAAGGTTCTCCTACATGTTTGGTACCCCTAAAATACACAAGTGTTTGATGGATCCACCTATGCGCCCTTTGTTAGATGGACATGATTCCCCTACATATCCTCTTGCCAAATTCATTGACAGCATATTAAAGAAGTATTTGAAAATGGAGACACAGGTGTGTAGGGATTCTTGGTCATTCCTAAATGAAGTTGATAAAATTGAGTATTCAGATGAATTTAACATGCTAAGGGTTGACGTCAAGGATCTTTATACCTGTATTCCCCACTTGGTGGGGACTGAATGGATTACCCTTAAGTTGAAGAACAAAGGAGCACCCAATGGGGAAATTAGTTTGATCATGGAATTATTGGATTTAGTACTGACGAATAACTACTTTATGTTTTGCAATGATTTTTATTTACAAAAGATTGGGGTGGCCATGGGTTCGCCATGTGGGGCCAGTATAGCCAATCTTGTCATTGCATAGTGGGAAACTGAGTTTATTTTGAAGAGGGCTGACTTAAATAAGTCCATTGTATATTACACCCGCTTTCTGGACGACATTTTTATCTTGTTCAGAGGCGATTCTCAGGCCAGTATAGAATTGGTTAATTATTTTAATCAAACAACTGATTTTCTCCAGTTTACTTCAGTATTTGATACTGAATCAATAGCTTATTTAAATGTCTTATTGGTGAAAAATAGAACTCAAGGTTGTTTTGAGGCTAGAATCCTTAGAAAGAGTACTTACTCCAATGATTTTCTACATTTTTCGAGTTGCCACCCCTTTCATCAGAAACGTTCTGTTGTTAAGTGGCAATTGGTAAGGGCCGCCCATATTATATCACAGCAGGACGATTACTTGGATGAATATCAGCTTCTTAAATCAATGTTCCTTAGTTGGGGTTACCCAGAGGAATTATTGGATAAACTTATAGAAGAAGTTGGCCATAAGAGACTTGATAGGGTGTATAACCCTATTTTAAGCATCAAGACTCAAGTTGCAAACATGTATATCAATACATCTCTTATGAGTAATTCACCCAACCAGCTTCACATAAACATTCATAATAGTTATGGCAGTTTAAGACCTAACAATGACGAACCATGTCTGAACTTCATTACTACCTTTAGTTTGGACAGTTATTTATTGATTGAGATCTTAAAGAAGAATTGGAATTTATTTAGGGTCACCCCATTACTGTTGGATAAGCTTGATGAGTCCCCTAATATAACTTTTATTAGAGGGAGAAATCTTAAGAGCTTGTTGGAACTACAACCTAGAAATTCTCCTAGAATTACAGGTATGTTCAAATGTTAATCATGCAGTGTATGTAAATATATTGAAGTTGTCAATTCATTCACAATTAACAAGTCCATTATAGGGTAAATTTCATATTTAATTGTCAGTCTAGAAATGTTGTGTATTTAGCAAGATGTAAACTTTGCCCAGCATTCTACATCGGTAAAACGGAGCGCAGGCTATGTGATAGGGTGTATGAGCATCAATATGCAATATCCAAAGTTAAACTAGAAAACGCACTGGCTAAGCACATCCATTCCTTCCATGGACACAAATTTACTTATATGGCTATTGACCAAGTATGTCAACCGTTGCGGGGTGGGTTTGTTCCCTTACATTTGGAAGAGCTTGAACTTTCATGACAGGTGAGATTAAATGCCTATAAATTTCCAGGTCTTAATGACCTGTGTTCTATTAGTTGCATACTTAAACGCAAAAGCTTAGGTAGATGAGAATGATGGTGCTAGGCTTGATCATAAATGCATTGCATACGTTTCTGCATTTTTATAAACCTGTGTAGTTAATTGTTTTAACTCAAATTAATTATTTAGGTATTACTGTCCTTTTGGTAACTGTTAAACTGGATTAACAGCTGTACTTAATGCAGTGTTCTAGTGTAGTTCAATTTTTACATAATTTTTTATAGTATTTTAACTGTGTTAGAGTTGAAATTATTTATTTAATATTTTGGAATTTAACATGCTATCTCACAAGAGGTTAGTTTGGAGATGTAGCTTGGTAAATGTATTTACATCTACATACTGCTTTAAGCAGTTTTGAGGGTTAATTGACTTTGATTGCTGATGCAAAATGTCACTTCCACTATGCTTTTAAAAGTCGTGTGTATTGTAAACTTTTTTACTTCTGAAGAAGTTTGCTTCGGTGCAAACGAAAAGTGCTTTAAGTAATAAAGTATCTAATAGAAGACTCGTTTGCTGAGCTGTGCGTTTGTGTTGGTTCACTAGTTTATTTGTTTTTTTGGCATTTTCTAGCTTTAAATCTTTACTTAGATAACCACCGCCTCAAATGGCTGGCTCTCAGGATGGATCCCACTTCCGAGGCCGCCCATGAACCTCCACGTAAGAAGGCCAAGATGCCTAGGCCTTCATCGCCTGCCGCTTTGCACCGGACGCCCCACCAACTACCAATGTAGGAGTTGAGGAGCGCTTGGTGAATCCGTCGGCTCCATCGACCTCCCTCGCAGAGGCCACTGCTCAGCCGATGACCAACACATCCACAGAGATTTCTCAGACACCGACGCCTGTCAGTGTCAAGGGGGAACCAGACTTGGTGGTTCCTTCGACTGGGATCCAGACCTTGGATACAGCCACCACCAAAGCCAGCTCTTGACCAGCTCCTAAGGCCACTCCAACCAAAAAGAAGCAGAAGACAAAGCACATTACGCCTGCTTCTCAAGGCCCTCCAGACTGGGAGGCATTCACCTCTTCTCTTATGCAGGCATTTATGGCCCTCAGTCCTTCTGCCTCACCCACAACTACATTGCCTCTTGCTAAGCCCTAGGCCTCCCTCTGCTTCTTCCATTCACATGGCTCCCCTCCTGGAGGAAGAAGAACATGAATCTTACTACTCTTCCTTGGATGACGCCATCTCTTATGCATTCAAGATTGCTTCTCCCAAGGAATATTATTCTCCTGATGAAGATTCTGTGGAAGGGGATTTTCCACCTGAAGACATTACATTTGGTGAAACCATCACCAAAATGAAAGACTATTTCAAATGGGCTACTTCCCAAATGACAGAAACCCAAAAAAGATACTTTGAACTGCTGCAAGTGGAGACCCCCACCCCTACAGCTGTACCCCCTGTTCTTTCAGCATACTTGGATGCCTTTACTGCAGCCTCTAGAACACCTGACTCACAGCCTCCTGCACCTAAGTGCCCAGACCGCTTCTACAAGGTGCCAGAGGAACAAAAATTCCTCATAAAGCCACCCTTAGCAGACCCAGCAGTGATTGCCACTGCCCCTGATAAACAGTCTAGGCTGTTACCTTCTGCCTCTCTACTGACCACGGGTAAAGATAACAAATCCATGGATAGGAAAGAAGGTGTACACTTCCTCCACTCTGGCCTTCAGAGCCGTTAACTATCAAACACACATGACCAAGTATGCCCTTAGTGTCACTTACATGGACTTAGCATCCCAAGCCACCTCTACGCTGGCTTCAATTCCTGACAGTCTCATTAAAACGGATATCTCCTCCAAATTGTCCTTAGCACTAAAAGTGGCTAGACACTCAGATGCAGCTATGATGGTGCAGAAGCTTCTGCTCATTCTGCAGCATCAGCATATGTCCTTAGAACATATTCCTGGCTTAGACTACAGAATCTGCCAGAGGACTTCAAGTCCAAAATCTTGGACACCCCCCCTGGATCACAACTTCCTCTTTGGAAAGCAATCTGCAGACCTTTTTAAGAATCTGCAAGAAAAAAGCAAAGAATTACAGGATATAAAACATCTCTTGGTATCTCCTATATCCAAATTTTATAGGAACTACCCTGCTAAAACTACCTTTGTTAGGCATAACACGCATTCTGCTGCCTCCTCCTCCTCCTCCAGGCCCAGAAGAGGAACTAGAAAACATTCCTCATCCAGGCCTACTGGCCCCCCTCCTCAGCCAAGACAACCCTTTCAGGACAGGGGAGGTCCTAATAATGCATGACTGCCTTGCCATTCTGCCACTGTCAGCCCACCTTACCCATTGTCTCCCCTTCTGGCAAAAAATCTCTACAGACCAATGGGTATTAACCATTATTCAAAAAGGGTACTTTCTATCCTGGAAACAAATTCCCCCCCTAGAAGGGCATTCCATTTCCCCCCAAAAAACAATGCCATCTCCTTCCACAAATTCTGTCAGACCTGCAACAAGGCACAATAGAGCCTGTTCCCACAGGACAAGAGGAAAGGGATTCTACTTCCGTCTGTTCCTGGTCCCTCAAAAGGACAGTCCCTGGAGACCCATTTTGGATCTTTCCTTCCTAAACTTTTCCCTGCAGGTACCCACCTTCAGAATGCTGTCACTTCCCACTCTCTTACCCCACATACCCTTAAATGCTTTCATGGTCACCTTGGACCTAAAAGATGCTTACCTGCACATTCCCATCAGGGCCTCACACAGACATCTCCTGCATTTCTCTGGCCCATCCTGGCACTTCCAATTTACAGACTTGCCCTTTGGTTTATCCACTGCCCCAAGAGTGTTTACAAAGTGCCTAGCTTCAGTCATTGCCTTCTGCAGGATCCAAGCAATCCAGATGTACCCATATCTGGATGACATCCTCATCCTAGCACAGTCCAAAGATACCCTCTTAAGACATCTACACTTCACTATGGCTCTTCTACAAAGTCTAGGGTTCACCCCAAATCTCAAAAAGTCCTCCCTGAACCCAGATAAGGACAAGATATTCCTAGGTTGGAGAATCAATACAGAACAAATGAAAGCCTTTCTCCCACAGGACAGGGCTCTATCTCTAACTTCCCACTTCCAGGAAGTCTTGGTTTCCCAGACAGTCACTGCAAGGCAATTCCTTTGACTCCTGGGATTGATGGCAGCAACCATTCCCATGCTACCATTGGCCAGAATGCATATGTGAAAACTGCAATGGTACCTCAAAAATATCTGGTCACAACACCAGAATCACTTGGAACAAGTTATCCCCCTTCTTCCCTGTTTAAAGAAGGAAATAATTTGGTGGATCCAACAAGTACAACTAAACCCGGGCCTTCCACTGCAGCCCCTTCAACCCACACAAATATTGCATACAGATGCCTGGTTGGGGAGCCACCTTGCACTCTTACAGAGTCTAAGCCCAGTGGCAACCTCCCATGAAAACCAAACACATCAATGTAAAGGAGATGTCAGCAGTTCTTTTAGCTCTACAGACCTTCATACCCCTACTGCTACCAGGTCCTCTTCTAATAGTGACAGACAATGCCACTGTAATGTGGTACATCTACAAACAGAGAGGTACCAAGGCATACCAATTGTGCAGGCTAGCCCTACTAATGTGGGACCTAGCATCCCAGCACAACCTATCCCTGCAAGCCAGCTACATCCCTTCACAGGACAACAAGCAAGCAGACCTCCTGAGCAGAACATCCTCTCCACAACACGAATGGATGCTGGACAGTATGGTCTTCCTAGACATAGTCCACCAGTGGGGCACTCCACAAATAGACCTGTTTGCCTCCCCCCAGAACAGGCAGCTGCAGAACTTCTGCACAAAGACTTACTCCCCCCAAGCCTGGAGAGTAGACACCTTCAGTTTCACCTGGGAGGGGAAGTTCCTGAAAGCCTTCCCCCACTTCCCTCTGATTCAGAAAGTCCTTCTGAAAAATCAGGAAGGACAAACCAAAAATCTTGCTAGTGACTCCCTACTGGCCAAGGCAGCATTGGTTCCCCTTTATACACAATTTAGCCAAGGGCAATCACTGCAAGCTACCCCACAAGGTGGACCTCCTGACAGAAGACAAAGGAACTCTCCTACACCCACACTTCCAAATGCTATCCCTGACTCTGTGGGTGATAAATTACTAATCCCATTCAGACACCATTATTCAGAGGACATGCTATCAGTCCTGAGGGAGGCCAGGAAACTCACTACTAGAAAAACCATACCATGCTAAATGGGAAAGATTTACTCAGTGGTGTCTGGGACAAGAAAGGGACCCTTACTAGGATGACATCCCCCTAGTCCTCTCATATATGTGTCAACTTATAAAGGGTGGACTTTCCTATTCATCAGTGAAAGTGCACCTCTCCACATTATCAGCCTGCTTACCTTTAGATCATCCCTTGTTAGCCAGGCTACATGTGAAACTCTTCCTTAAAGGGGTCTTACATATCAGACCACCTAAGAAGCCTATCCCTCCTCCATGGGACTTGAACTTCATCCTCGAAAAACTCACCCAGCTCTCCTTCAAACCAGCTAATACAGCCTCTTTACCATTTTGTACTTGGAAAACAGTACTGTTAGTGGCTATTACCTCTGCCAGAGGGGGTTCCAAGCTACAAGCCTTAATGGCATGCTCACCATACACCATTTTTCATAGGGACAGGGTCACACTGAGAACTAACCCTTCCTTCATGTCCAAGGTAGTCAATGACTTATCTCTAAATCAATCCATTTACCTACCCAATTTTTTCCCCTCTCCCACTAACCAAGGAGAGAGGCTACTCCACTCCCTAGATGTCCACAGGCAACTGAGATTTTACTTGGACAAGACTAAAGACATTAGGGAATCCAAACAAGTCTTTTTATCTTTCCGCCCCAGGGCATTAGGCAAGGCAGTCACCAAACAGACCATTGCATCCTGGATTAGAAAGGCAATCGGTTTCTGCTACTCACATCACAGAAAACCCCCTCCAGTTTGGGGTTAAGGCACACACTCCACAAGAGCAGTGGCCTCTTCCAAGGCCTTCCAAAAAGCATGGACACAGCTTCCATTATGGAAGCAGCTACATGATCCACTATCCACACTTTTCACCAAACATTACAAATTGGACCAAATCTCCAAAGCACGCACAGGATTTGTCAGGGCAATCCTACAAGGCTTTGTGGAATCATCTTCTGCATCCACCACCCTTTCATCAAACTAAGCTGTGGTACTCTCCCACACCAAGAATACTGCAACATAGGAACAGAAGGGCATAGAATAGTTGTGTAAAATCTTACCATAACCATAGATGTCCTTCTCTTCCATGTTGCAGTATTCCTTCCCACCCACCATTCCCCCTCACAGACTCTACCAGTCTAACTGCCCCCAATGCCTCTCCATTATAAAAGAGACCCAGGGCCTTATACATGTCACCTTTGGCAGCCTACCATGTTGGGCTATCTACTTTGCCTGGTTAGTTTCAAGTTTTGAGGATTGTGCGTGGAGATGTCACACATAAGGTTGCTGGTTTATGGCCCTACGTGTGACATCCCACGCAGCTGCGACAGCCAAGCTGTACCTTTTGTATAGGAGCTGATGTACAAGTCACCTAAAGGCAGGAAATCCCACACCAAGAATACTGCAACATAGAAGAAAAGGACATCTATGGTTATGGTAAGATTTTAAACAACTATTCTTTCCTGCCAAATAAAGGTATCAGCGCAGTTATCTACTGGATGAGAAATATTATGCATGTTTCTTCTGTTTTAATTACCATTTTTTCTCCATGCCATCAGCCTCCACCCCAACCTGTCTTGTGCCCATTCATTCTGTTAGCATTAGGGAGTAGCCTACTGCAGGGCAAGAGATGAATGAAGAGGCTATAATCCAGACAGCCATGGTAAAATGTATGCTCTTCTCTGTGTTTCATCTTCTGTACATCACTGAAGCAGAGAGCATCCTCAGCCAAACAACCTGAATGTCCAGCTTAACCCCTAAGACCAGAGCCAGCTGAGGGATTCCAAGATAGCTGCACTTGAGCAAATTGATTATGGCTGTCGTGTGAAGAAGAAAACACATGTAAAAAACATTAAAAGTTAACAATCTGAGTAAACTTCAGATACTGATTAGTTACCAAATAGTCTGCATGTCATAGAAGAAATCAGGAGTAAAAAATCATTTAGAGAAGGAAAAGAAAAACTCTTGAGGGGGGAGCTTGCAGCTGGTCAGCAAAAAACAGCTTGGGTTTCAGCTTTCTTGGTTGAGATGGCTTACAGTACTTTAGAGGAAAAATAAATCAACATGTTTAAAATAAGTGAAAAACTGACAGACTATGTATGTATGTATGTATATATATATATATATATATATATATATATATATATATATATATATATTTAGGTTCACTACATTTGACCGAAAGCTCATTTGACCTAAACCCATTTGACCAAGACTAAATCACCTAAAGTTCATTTGACCGAAAACCGATTTGACTGAAAAATAGCACTGGCAGTCTGTAGAGCACTGTAAGGCAAGTAAAAGGTATATGCCCTGTTCCCCACTGTAGTGTGACCCTGGAGTTAGAATATATTGTTAGGGGGATGTGGGGGCTATGTGTGGGGGCGTAGCCCCCCCACCTAGATTGATTAGATATTCTATGCTTTGATTTGATATTGTTCAGTAAAACTGATCTTTGTGGGGGGCTGCGCCCCCCACCCCCTAACAATATATTCTAACTCCAGGGTCTCACTACAGTGGGGAACAGGGCATATACCTTCTACTTGCCTTACAGTGCTCTACAGACTGCCAGTGCTATTTTTCAGTCAAATGGGTTTTCGGTCAACTGGGTTTAGGTCAAATGAACTTTTGGTCAAATGTAGTGAACCCATATATATATATGGGTCTACTTCATAACACTAAAATTTCATAACGTTGAATTTCATAACATTGAGAACATAACATTGAAAAAACAAAACACTGAAAACCCAAAACATTGAAAACTCAGAACATTGAAACTGTGCTTCATAACATTGAAAACTACATTGCACAAGTAAATAAGATCCCCTCCACCTACACCACCACCTAACAAACAAACATACTTTCTACTATATTTCTGCAGGGGGCAAGCCCTGTACCACCATGTGGGGCACTCTGCCCTCCACACTCCCCCCAAAAATAAATATACCAACTCCGAGATCATACTACAGTGGAAAAAGATTAATTTCCTAACCTCAGTGTATGGCGATTGTGATACAGTGAGGTTAGGAAATTAACTTTTTGCCACTGTAGTGGGATCTTGGAGTTTGTATATTTAATTTATGGGGGAGTGAAGAAGAGGATGTTATATACATATGCATTGCATTTTTCATTGTTATGAAGCACTCTTTCAATGTTCTGAGTTTTCAGTTTTTTGGGTTTTCAGTGTTTTGTGATTTAGATGTTTTGGTCTCAATTTTATGAAATTCAACGTTATAAAATTTCAGTGTTATGAAGTAGGCCCATATACACACACAGATGAAGTAATAAAACTGCAGAAATCTGAGAATGAAATGAAGGAAAGACTATATGAATATGAGGCTTCCCAAGAATAACTGTTGCAAAACATACTAGAGTTAGAAGACAGAGCACACAAAGAAAAAACTTGTGATTTTTTTTTTGCCATACTGGAGAAATTGGAAGGAATAGACTGCATTAATTTCATGAAAATACAAATAAGGAACTGGTATTCCACAACAGGACTTGTTAAATGAAAAGCACACTGTATGCATGCTACACATTTGACCATGAAAAATAAATATTAATAAAGATGCAGTCATACCAGCAGAACTAGCTGCTCCTGACAGAATTGTGAAAGAAAGGAAAATTGTGGACCCCAGATTGTTTGTGGGAAAAATTATTGGAGCAACAAGGTTCAGGTTAAATGCTAAATCTCCCCCTGGACTTAATGAGCACATTTCTATTGGTAATGCTCTGAAACTTAAATCTTATCAAGTTTAACATGACTACTGTTTTCGGAATGTGTATATACTTTCTATATTTTTTATATATGATAAAATATTTGTACCTTTTTGTATATTTTGTATTTTTTGTTTTTTATTTTGCTTAAAAGTTTTTGAATTGTATAAAAATATCCTTGTACTTTAAATATGAGGGTGTCTGTAATCACATGTTCAATTAATGGGCTTATTTAAATCTGTGCTTGAATGTGGCTGTATACTCTGAAGAAGTCTGTTCACTATTCAGATGAAAGCGTTAAGTATTTAGATTAAACAACTGTGTTTTATCTTCCTTTGATTCCTGATGTTTTTTTCTTACTACCCGTGGAATTGGAATTTTCATGATGATTCATTCTATTCTAAAGGTAAAGCTTGGGATTTGCATCCATTTTCTATCTATGTTTTTAATTAAATCTGTCAGTTCTTAAATATTTATACTGTCTAGAATGCCAATTTCTATGTTACATTTTTATTTTTTTCTGTTTTCCAAGTAATCTGCTTACACTTTCTTCTATAACTCCTGGCATGTAACTAATTCCACCACTGTTTCTTGCTTTTTCCTGTTTACTTTCTTCCACATTAACATTTATCTGACTTTGTGTGTAATGAAGTGCATCTTGAGCATGCCATCGAGTGATAGACCTCCATGTCATGAACAATCACCAATAGGTGCTCCAACAGCAATATAAGTTTTTCTTCATGGTTAGCCTTCTTAAACTGAGTAAGGATCACACTTTTAAGTTGCTTTTGCTCTCCTGCCATTTTACCTCTAATTTCTGCTGCTCTAATCCTGCTATGGATGTAATTATTTTGATGATTCAGTGAGGTGGTATAGAGAGAGAGAGAGAACAAAGTTGCCACTCTCTCCTGTGGCAAACCACACCCCCATAAGTTGTGTTTCATGTCTGGGAGGGAAACAGTGAGAGGACAAGCATAGGTGGTATCTATCAAAGGGAGCGCATGGGCTCTATCATGTGCTTTCAGCATGATCAAGTCTAATTTATGAACCAGTAAAGTATGTGGGTGCACCTGTCTATTTGGAGCAATCACTTGTATATGGAGGAGTAACTTCTGTTTTTAGAAAGTATATTGTTTTCTGTTTGCTGTGAGTTAAAAGGGGTTGGTGGTTAACATGCTTTTGGTTTCTTGTTTCTTTGCTTTTTTTTTAATTGAAGTACAAAGTCTGAGAAAATGTGGCATGTTCATTCAGAGTTGAGAGATGCATAACAGATAAGCCTGCCAAGTATTAATGTGTACCTGCAATTAGCATGTTGGACACATATATTCAAAATAATTGCCATGGAGAATATGTGAAAACATTAGCTTCTTATCAGAATGCCTGTCTTATAAAATTTGTCATGGACTATCAATGGCATTAAATGTATTGACAAAGAGCAAAGACTAGTGAATTATATTAAAAATGTAGAGTGGAAATAGTAATGTTACAGGAGACACATTTGGATATAAATAAACATGTGAATTTAGTAAAGAAAAGATTTCAGACTGGATATTAAACAGAGTATCTGTGACAAAAGAAAGGTGGAGGGATAATACTGATTGTGGGAGAGGCTCCAATAGAAAAAGATAAGAAAGATAAAAATGGTAGATTTGTAGAAATGCAGTGTTATTGGCAGAGAAGGCGGTTGCACTGTAATATTTATATTCCACTGAAAACTATTATTATGGAGCTTAAAAAATGTAAGAAATAATTAGCAAGAATATTATCTTTGGGTGGAGACTAGAACCTGATTTTTAGTATTGGAGATGTATCAATGGGACATAGAAGAAACATATAACAAAAGAGAGTTGATTTCTGAAAAAATATATAATAATATTTGGAATGGAAGATATGAATTTACTAGCAGGAACTTGAACACAATTTTCACATTATTCTACACAAGGTAGAAAACTTGGGCTAGACTGGATCAAAATTACATTTCACAAGATCATGAGTATTTAACTGAAAGGTATGAAACTCATCCAGTAACTACTTCACATCATGCACTAATACAGACTAAGATAAATATACAGGATAATTAAGTGAAATGACATACTGGTGCTTTCTTTCTTATTTGTTATAAAGAAAGCAACATAAGGAATGGGTAGTGGAAGTAGTTCAAGAGTAATAAGGGAAGACAGATATTTCTTCAGGAGGAAATAAATATAGGCAGAAATAAGGGATACAGATATGGGAAAGAAGTAATGTGAATTATTCAGAGATTTTTTAAAGGTTAATGTATTACAGAGGAATCAAACAACACAGGAAGAGGAGGAACAGGAGGAAATAGAATATTTGGATAAAATGCATGAGTTTCAAAAGGTTGCTGTTATGCGACTATTTTTGAAAAATACTACAGAGCACAAAAACTCTGAGCACAATGACATAGACAATACAAATTGAAATGGTTGTTGCCAAACCTTGCAAACCTATTACATGAAAAATCGCCAGAGACCAATTCTATGAAAATTTGTGTAAAGCAGATGAATGGGAAACCAAAAGGCATGCATGCAAATATTTCTGAAGACTTAACTATGCCAGTGTTAGAGGAAGATGATGGTGAAGAATTAACAGATAAGATAGGAGTACATGTGATAAAAATGGTGATGCATAATCAATCAACGTAAAAGTCTCTAGGAACAGATGATATTCCTGTAGTAGTCTGGAAGTTAGGAGAAAAAAATAATAAAGATCTGGAAGGTTTTGTTTAACAATATTTTAAAGGCAGGTCAGCACCAGCATCTTGGAGGAAAGCTGTGGTGTGTATCACCTAAAGAGGGTAAGGACCTCTCAGACCCAGCTTCATAGAGACCAATTTTAACTTTAAATCATGATTATAAAATGTCTGTGCTCATACTAGATAAGAGAATGGTGAAAGTGTTGTTGTAATTGATTGATATGAATCAATATGCCTGTTTGAGGGGAGGCAAACATTTGACAATAATAAAAGAACAATTATGATTCAGATGGAAGCAGAATATAAAAAATGCTACTATTGCTGGTGAACAAAAGTCATTCAACAGGGATGTTATGAATAGAGCAATGGTAACATCTGCATTCCCTGATAGAATAACAGAGTTAATTAAAACATATATGCAGGGCCAGAGGAAACAAAGTATTTACAAAGTAGAAGAAAGTATTCTAAAAAGAAAGCCAACATGGGAATGGAGAGAGGAAATTTTATCAATAGGGATGACTGCAAGCAGAGGCAAAGAAAATAGTTAAGAGGGTGCAGACTTTAAGGTGGGAGAGTTTGTGTCTGACAATTTGTGCTTGAACACAGGAAGTAGGCCGGGGTGTCCTCTTTCCACCTTGTTATTTGCTTTATACTTAGTTCCATTGGCAAATAAATAAAGAAACTGACAAATTCAAGGATATAACTGGTGTGGTAAACAAGCAATGTTTTTATTGTAGATAAATAATAACATTGTAGATGTTATTATTATGCAATTGATAAATCCAGAAAAGTACATTTCAATATTGGGGAATATTTGAGATAGTTTAAAGTTTTTTGAGGATACAAAATAAATGAAGATAAAGAAAAGGCTATAGTGGTGAATTATGTACCTACAAATGAAATGGCTCAGCAATACCTATATCCGTGGGGCCATAATAAGATGAAATATTTAGGTGTATGAATTAAAAATTATTCTATTATTACAGCAAAGGATATGCAGGAAGAGACTAAACAAAAGATAATTCAAAAATTGAGAAGATAGAAACAGTGAAATATTTTTATGTCCCATCAGTTTTATCAAAGGTCAGGCATATTTTTTTATCGAGTAGAGGATATGTTCTGAGCCATAATTAATAAAGAGTTGAAGGAATTTATTTGGGAAGTGAAGAGAGCAAGAGTTAAGTGAGATACCCCCCCCCCCCAAGAATAAGGTGGTTTAGGGGGCAGGGATACTTTAGAGCTAGACAGTGAAGTCCCATATACATAACACAAGTAGGGGTTTACCAAAGTGTAAAGGAATGATGATGAAATGAGGTGGAGTTCAAGAAATAACAAGAGGGATGGATTTTGGATACAGCTCCTTAACAAGAATTATAACCATACAGAACACTGTATTTACAAAATAGAAGAAAGTATTCTAAAAAGAAAGCCATCATGGGAATGGAGAGAGGAAATTTTATCAATAGGGATGACTGCAAGCAGAGGCAAAGAAAATAGTTAAGAGGGTGCAGACTTTATTGGAGAAAATTAGGAAAGGAAACAAGGTGTTAGGAGCAAATAACTATGAAGGAAAGATAATAGAGTAGGATGAGTTCAAGTAGAAGTTTGGATTGCAGCTTTAAAACTGTCTTCTCTACCATGGATTGATAGCTGAGTATAGGCAAAGGAAAAAAGGAAGAGAGGGTGTTAAGTGAAAGATCAGCTCTGGCAGTTTTTTGTTAAGTTGATTACTTATAAGTATCTCGTAGTCCTTCATTATATACTCCACCTTCAAGCGCCATTCTAACTCTTTCAGACTACTGCATCGTATTCTTTATATAGCTATGTAACTTTTTGCTTTTTAACTTTTTTATAAAACAACTCTACCTCTTCTGTATGCTTATAAGTATTTGCACACAAGTGCTTAAATGGGCATGCTCAGCTGAAATAACCACCTGCTCTTTCCTTCCCAGACAAAATCATTAACTTTGTGTAGTTTCCCATTCACCCCAGACAACTAAGGCATGTAATAGTGAAAGTAAATTTGCATAAACAGCTCACATTCTGCCTGCAGATAAAATATTAAATCATGTTTAATTATTGCTATTTTTAGTGAGTTTGTAATGGCATTTATATAGGCTGCCTGAATTATTCTGGCTGAAGCTTCACATCCATGACAGGAGAAAAAAACAACTAACCAAAATCAAAAGCAGAAGTGCAAGTCTTGCAAGTGCATGACTATCTTTAGATGTGTGGTTAGTAAGGGTGCTGAAGTCTCCCTTATAACTATGTAGGTGTTCCGGGTATTGAATTTAGTCTTCTGTAAAATGTAATGTTTTATCATTTACTTACTTTTTTACTTCTGCTGTCCGTAGGTGGGTCCGTTCAGTCTCCTTTATCTCTACTTGCACAAAGTGATTACCTGAGTATCTTGAGTCTTTGTTTGCTCACCCTCCCACCCCATTTCCTCAACCACTCCCACATCCATACATTTATACACTCTAATCTCTAGAAAGAAAGAATGCATTACCACATCCTCCATTATATCAGCCAACTAATTATATCAGCCAGACCACAGTTTTTTTTTAATTTAGTTAATACCTACACCATAGATAGCATCAACTATTTATATGTTACCATTGCAAATGTTGACAATGGCTTTACCTGTAACATCTACAGAAAGCCCACTTACTCAAATCCCCTCTAAAACTTTAGAAGTAGCCACCGTTATACTTAGACTTTCTAGGATGATGTCTGAGGATGAAACTTTCCACATGGAAAAGCTTAAACTAATGAGTATGTTCTTTGGAAGAGGGTAACCTTTTGAGATGGCTAATAATATTGTAAAAGATGTAACTAAAAGAAGGGCTAATGATTCTAGACCCCTGCTCAGCTTTTTTTGAGTGAGGTGAGGTCAACAATGTTGTTCGTGGATTCCATATAAGTGGGGCATTTTAAACAAGCTATGATTCTAAGGTTTGGAGGCGATTCTCAACCCATTAAGGAGATGATAAGTAGAAACTGAAGTATGTTTAAGTCTGATGATGACCTATCTACAATTTTGGGCCCCAGTCCTTTATTCATTTACAAAAGAGGTGATAATTTAAAGGACAACTTTGAAATGGGTAGAGAGGGAATTGAGAAAATTTGTGATGGGTTAAAATGTCTGACTCTACAAAATGTGGTTATAAAGTAGTGCCAATACATCCTGGAGGAAAACACTGTTGCTATTAATTTTATGGAGAACAATACTGTTCAGTTGCATAGTGTGGCTAACTCTTCAACCCCAGGGTGGGCTATGTGGCTTTATGTCAATTTTGCAGGTCCTTTTATGCTAGGAAGACAGAGCATCCTTTGAGAAGAAGGTTATATGAGTATTGTTATGTTATTGTTTCATTAAACAGAATGTACACAATGCCCTATATAGACATTCTTTGATTTGTAAGATGGCAAATAATTTTGGATTTAAGTTCAATGTGTTGGAGAAGGTAAAAAAAGTAAGAGCGGAACCATGGGATTGTACCATGGCATACAAGGTGTTGTTATAGCTACTCAGTCTGAATGCCACAGTTGCCACAGGGCTGAATGATTATAGTACAGGCTGCTAAATTACAATGAATATGTTCCACAATAGAGTGTTTCAATGGATTATACTATCTGAATGTAATTTAATATCGACTCAGATTTTTTATATAAGTTTTTTTATTAAGCTTTTCAAGTATAAGGTGAGTTGTTGTTATTAATTCAATTATGAGTTTTATTAAATCTGTATTGGTATTGATCAGTCATGCTGTGTCATCATTATTTTTGTGAAAACAAGAGTTTTTCCTTTTAATAATGCTTCATTTCCAATGATGTTCTAGTAGTGAATGAAAGTTCATAGGTTCATAGGTCGGTACTAGGCTATTGGCCCTAGGGCCTATACAAGCCTAGTCATAACAATTCCCTGGATATTTCTTCCCACAATATTTACTTCTCTGGACCCCTGTCTAGCAGGGCAACTGACATTATCCCCGGGGTGAATTTCCTATCTCCCATCCAATCATCAGTGTTCCTTTTGAAGAGGGCCAAGGAGGCACTCTGCTTGACATGTATGGGCAGTCTATTTCAGAGTATGGGGAGTCTCTGGGCCAGGAACCTATCCCTCCAGCATGTTTTGTTCATTGTGATGACAAGGTTTAGATCCCTGGAGCGTGTGGCTCTGAGGGATTGGAATTTCTTTAAGTGGAGCATGCCCAACAGCTCAGGGTTTGACATGGCCTTGTATGTTAAGCAGAGATCGCCTCTGAGTAGACGATATGCCACAGAGTATAGCTGGAGTTTTTTTAGATGGTCAGCATATGGCATCTGCTGTAGGCCTGTGATTCTTTTAGTGAGGTATTTCTGTGGCCTTTCCAGCTGTTGCAGATGTCTTGTGAGGTACATACCAAATGGGGCATTATACTCTATAATGGGTCTAATGAGGGATGAGTACAGTGGGACAATGACCTCCTTTTTTCTGGATGAAAAGCCCTTATTGATGAGGTGTGACACATAGAAGGATTTCCTGACTGTTGTGGCAATGTGGTTATCAAACGTGAGACCACTGTCCACCTGTGTCCCCAAGTCTCTCATCACACTCTCAATGTTCAGTGTAATGCCACCTATGTGGTAATTCATGGGTACATGTTTTTTCCCAAAGGGGATAACTATACATTTCTTGGCATTAAGCTTGAGCCCATGACTCTGGCACCAGGCATCTGTTTCTGTAAGGCCCTTTTGTAGAATATCCACATCATGTGGGGATTCAATAATGGTTCCCAGTTTGCAGTCATCTGTGAACTTTGTTAGCCAGAGTCCCTTAGTGTTGGCCTGTACTTCAGAGAAGTAGATGCCAAACAAGAGTGGTCCCAGGACTGAACCCTGAGGTACTCCACTTGTCACTTGTGCTAAACTGAAGACCATTAAAACCTGTGTTTTCTATGTTTTTGAGTTCCCTGAGTTTTATTTGGTCGTGTGTGCATGTCGTAGGCATTGGTGGTGTTCCAGATATCCTAATGTTGTGTATTTGGTTTTTAGTTGTTTCTTCACACAGTGGTGCCTTCTAATAATATCCTAACTCATACCTCATCTCCACTTCCTCAAATTTCACTCTTACAGTCTTTAATATAAACATCCTTAGCATTTCCAATAAGATCTCTGATTTCATACCTGAGTTGTCACCTATTCTCTTCATACCCTTGCTATCACTGAAACATGGTTCAAACTCCAAAATAACAACAATATTTTTCTCCCTCTTGATTATAATATCATTAAGGCAAATCACCCAAAGAAAAATATAGTTGAGTGGCTATTATCCACTCTTCTCATTTTAAAGATTATTTCCCTACCAACAAGACACCCTCAGACTGAAATTATAGTTTCTCTTTTAAAACTAAATGCTAAAAAGAATATCTGCCTAGTTACTCCATATATATTATCCCTAGCAACAATAATGCAAGTACATTAAAAGCCATCCTTTTTAGGGGTATCAACAAACAATATATAAGAAACCCTAATTCTAGGAGACTTCAACTTTAACTGCCATGCATGCAATACAAATTCCTATCCAACTGCAATTAACTCATTAGTTTACAAAACTAATCATCTCACCCACTATAGTCAGTAAGTCCAGCAGCAAAAATATCATAATAGACTGCATTGTAACCAATTCTCCCAACATAATAACAGACACAGGGACTTTTCCAGATACTGTGTCATTCTACAACATAACTAGAAGTCAAAATCTGTCCAGTTTAACTATGTCAGAAATGTAAAGAACTTTGGCCAAAATGTATTCATCTTTGCCTCATCACAATGTAACTGGACACCTCTTAAATACCTACCACTAGATTAGGCAATTGACACTTTCAGCTTTGTCATCCTTAACATCCTTAATGCTATGGCTCCCGTTAGAAGGAAAATGATCAAGTCTGATCCAATCCCCAGGCTAAAATCTGAAATCATACAATTAATGCATTACAGGGACAAAACAAAGAAAACTTGGCATAAAGATAGAAATCCTTTCCATACCAAACTTACAGGCAATTTTGTAACATCACAAAAAATTCTGACTTATTTAAGAAATGATTACAGCTCCCTTCAGGACTCACATCTCCAATCCTTTTGGTCCTCATTACCTACCTTTTAAAACCAGGAAAAACTTCTCAACCAAATCCCTTTCCCAATCTTTCTGATGAAGATACAGCATGCAGATTCAGCTCTCACTTCATAAATTTGATTGTTGCCCTAATACACCATTCTCATCAGTCCCAACTACCATCTTATACTGACTCACCAACCCTTTTCTCCTTCAATATACAATGAGTTCCAATTATAACTATCCAAAAACTCCTCTGCAAAATTAAGTCTACTACTCTAGTTACAGATAATCTACCTGCTGAATACTTAAAGCTTGCAGCCAAGCTTATTTCCTATTATATTTCCATACTCATTAACCAGTCTATAATAGAAGCCTTTGTCCCTACATTATGGAAACAAACTTTAATTCTGTTCCGACATAAAAGCACTTATTCTACAGAAATGTCTAATTATTTCCCTATCACCATGCTCTCTCCTGTCTCAAAAATATGAAAAGTATCCATTCATAATCATGTCATCAGTATCTACTAGTCTAAAATCTTCTCTCATCTAGACAACATGGTCTTTGTCCCAATCACAGTACAACCAGAGCTGTGCTGTCCTTCCTCAACACCAAATACAATGGTAAGAATCAAAACAAATTTATTTCCTCCATCTTCCTAGATCCTCTAAGTTATTTGATATTGTCTCTCACACTAAATTACTCCATACTCTTTGATCTCTAAATTTCTCTGCCTCCACTCTTAACTGGTTTACTAGCTATATCTCAAATCATAACCAAAGAGTCAAATGTCACGCTACTATTTCTACTTATCCATGAGTGCCACCCTCATCAGTTAGAAATAATGATTCTCCAACTGGAGCCTTGATTTGGTACTGCTATCATATAAAATGACTAATTTTATTTCAAAATATCAGTGTATATCTGATACTGGTGTTTGTGAGAGATGCACTATAGCTCTGTACCATGAATGTGAGGAGGATAAAAATGAAGATGAGCGAAACATGTGGAAGAGTTAGGAAAGGTGAAATGAAGGGAAGGAAGTAGAAGCTCATCATAGAAGCAGACAGCAGATATGTCTAATGATAGTTCAGCACACTTAAGATGAAACTTGATGGAAATAGGATAGGAAAACAATTAAAAAAACTTTAAATCTTATCCACATCCTTAGGATGTAGTACAGATGTGGTACACAGCCTTTTCCTCTACAAGACTGTATGTCAAAGTGCTAGGGATGTGAATATAAAAATTAAATTCATTTTTCTTATTTTCCTATAGCAGTGTTATTGAGTAAGGCCCAAGAACAAATAGGAGAACATACCTCCCAATGTCTTTACTCAAGAATTCTGGACAAAGCCAAAATATTGGGGAACAAAGGCCTAAAATAAGTGATTTTTTTAAATATTACTCTACTTCACTTAAAAAGGTTAATAGAACACCAGGTTCAGAGGTTAGTACTAGGCAATCAGTCTACAGACTATTACAAGTCTAGTAAAAAAAAAACATGTTTAAAAGTTACCTCCCACGTCAAGGAGGACAAGACAAAATAGACAGGGGAGAGTTTGAGATTGCCTCTCCAATTATCTAAGTTTACCTTGATAGTAGCAAGTGTGCTATTCTAGTTGGCATGTAGTATAATTTCTTTCCAGATGCAGGGGATATACTGGGAAATTAGTCTATCATGCCAACATGTCTTGTTTATCTGTTGATGAATGCTTAGTTCATTTAACCAAGCATTTGAGGTACCATTTCTTCTGTAAAAGATTGGGAGGTCAAATAGGGTTGGATAATTCATGGCTCAAAGGGCTAGACACAGAACTCCACAAAGGAGTATATTGATTTTATTTTTATTTTATTTTATAATTTGTTTACCAGCTAACTGGACTAGTCAGTTGACCCTTTTCAGTCACGACTTCCAAATAAAATGTTTCACAAAAATACATGCTTACAATAGAATAGGTATGTACATATATACAGACTAAGTACAAAGATAGTTGCTTGTCTCTCTTGATAACCAAGGTTTTTCAGGCCACTGATATTTTTATTTATGCATCTCTGAGGTCTCTCAAGCTGACTTATATGTTTAAATAAGTACATGCCAAAAGGTACATTGTATTGAATAATGGATGTGATGAGTTACAAGTAAATGGGAATTAAGATTTCTCTGGCTCTAGAACAGATGCCTTTAGAAATTAGATAAGCCATGTAGAAGGCTTTCTGAACTGTTACAGAGACACAGTGGTCAAGTGTTGAGGAATTATCACCAAGAGTGTCTAGATCCCTTACAACAGTGTCTGTATGGAGGGGTGAGTCACCTGTATAGAATGTGAAAATGTTTTTCTTACTAAAGTAAACTATATAGCATTTTTTCATGTTTAATATGAAGCAAATTTCATTGCAGCAATTGTTAATATGGTTTAACCCATGTTGGAGCATAAGTGTACTCTTAAACTCAAACTAGTAAGGAGCATAAGGAGACCATTATGAAGCTCCAAGCTGAGTAAGAATATAAAATAGCCATTAAAAAATAACTACAAGTCTTTCTTTAACTATACCTGGAAGAGAAGAACCAAAACATAGCAATGTATGATGCAGTACACTAAATGAGTGTAATCAAAGGTTGCAAAATATGTTAAAGGATTACAAGCTTTTTTTTAGGGAAAAAACAGCTACAGACCCCCAGGGAATCTAGTATATAATCGAGCAATTCTAAAGGCTGGCAAGTATAATATTTATATAAGAAGTGCTAGATGGAGAATAAAGACGTAGAAACTGTCAGTCTAAGAAGTAGTAAACTGGAATAAGAGAGGAATGCAAAACAAAAGCTTGGCACACACTGGAAACTAAAACAAGATTAGAACTGTGGATTTTCAAAATGTTTAAAAGCAAAATGACACTGTGGCCATGAAAGTAATTGATGTAGTTAAAGTAGGTGTTTCTTTAGTTAGCTTCAGTTTGAACCTAATTTTAAACATTGGGATTGTCCCTTTAAGGATACAGAATTTTAAACATTGGGATTGTCCCTTTAAGGATTGTGGACAAAGCCAAAATGGGGGGGGGGGGTAGAGCAAGGGTCTATGATTACAAGTGGGTCCATGTAAAAGTTAATAGAGTAACAGTTTTGGCATTAATGTTGCCTCGTCTGAGCAACAAGAAATATAACATTAAATGTCTAGCTTTATTAACTTACATTAGCCATGTAATATAGGAGTTAAAATCAAGGACATCCTTTCAAAATATGGATAATAAAAAAATTAGTAACACTTTCATTAAAAAGAAATAACAGGTTATGTAATATGAAACCAAAATAAAAACATTATTAAAACAAACACTGAATGTTTTTGTCTTACATTTCATGACATACTTCAATCTGATGAAGTCTTTTTTTTAGTGTTTCTTTTTATTAAAGGTTTAAAATCCAAATAACAATACATAACATAAAAAACTTTAAAACAACATATAAGTATAATAATAAAAAATTATAACATCAAATAGTACAATCAGCTATTTACAATGGTGTCTACTAAACATAAAAATTATTAATAGCTCCAACTTTCGACATTACTTATTTAAATATTATCATCAATTTTTGTAATAGATCCTTACATGTCAACTAAGACTAGTAATATGAAGTCACTCTGTTTGTTTTCATCTTGACTATAACTAATCCAAGTTGACATACTTTGCTAGCTAAGTTCTTAAATTCTTTCAAAGTAAGGGTTGTCTCATTCTGTTAATTTATTGTAATAGTCATTATTGCCATGGCCAATATGCTCCAAAGAAGAGGATATTTTATTATAGCAATGCACATAGGAATTGGTGCATTGAATAAATCCAAAGATTTAGTTAAAATAAATTTATCATAAAAATAGCTTGTAAAAAATCATATTCACCCAAAATGGCTTGGGTAGTGTATAATCATAAGGCATATGTTGCCAATCAGCTTTAACATTTGATTTACATCTCCAACATCCAAGTTCTTTTTTATACATTAGTTAAATTTTATGAGGTGTAATGAAATTTATATGAATAAATTTCCAAGAATATAATTCCCAATGCAATGAAAGATTTGTCTGTTTTGAAGATAACATTAACTTTTTGTCTCTCACTTGGAGAGTGCCTATTAATTAATCTGAAATAATCCCAATAATTTTCTTTATAGTGTATTTTCGTACATTTAACTATTTTATATATTTTAGATAGATATCCCTTATCAATAGTAGCATGACTTTTCGACTGTTAAAAATGCTATACATTTAGGAGCTGTATTTCTTGTCGGTTGTATTAACTCAGGCCTTAGATTCATAAATTGTCTACAGATTTGTTTATCTAGCCACATTTCTTTACTTATTTCAAAATTATTCATGCTAAAATCTGTAGTAAGTACTTTCCCATTTTTTATCAGTCGATGAAAAATGTAAATTTTTTTTAGTTTTATCACTTTTGTAAATATGATTAACATAATAATAATATAACAAGAACTTATTGGTTTATTTTTATTTTCTGAGAAATATCCTTTTAACAACCAATGAAAATTATTACTTAATATTTTTATGCTGTACTGTTATTAAACAGTTTGAATTCAACACAATATTTTCTTGTGTTTTCTCCATTTAGCATAGTAGTTAGAATTTAACCATTTGGTTATTGTTTCAATGATTGATGATAGAGCATAAATTCCCAGATCTGGTAAATCCATACCTCCTGCTGTCTAATCTCTTATATGATGATTTAAGGTCAATCTAGGTTTATTAGGGAACCAGAGGAAATTTTGAATGAAAAAAAATATACGGTCTTAGACAATCCTTACAAAGAGGGAGGGGTGATATAAATTGTATTATATGTAATATTTTGGAAGAATGATAATTTTGAACAAATACCGTCTCTCTTCCATTGTAAAAAAAGAGTTTATTCCATTTATTAATTAGATGTTTTATGGTATCTAAACTATTAGTACAATTAAGTGTTATTATATCTTTAATATTATCTTTTAAAATAATTCTTAAATATTTAATTTTGTTGCCTTTTACAATATATTTAGAGAATGTTGTGTCTATTTTATATGTTTTACAATTTATAGGTAAAATCTTAGTTTTACCATCATTAAAACTAAGTCCAGACATCTTTTGGTTTATTTCTATTGAATTAAATATAACATAGAGAGAATGATTATGATCACTCAAGGTTAATAAAATATCATTTGCAAAAAGTTGTATTTTAGTATTGAAATGATCATTTATTTGAAGACCTTTGATATTCATATTTGACCTAATAAAATTTGCAAATGGTTCTATAAGTAAAGCAAATAATAATGGTGATAAAAGATATCCTTATTTAGTACCTTTAGTAACTGTAGTTGATTTAGAAGTATATGAATCAATTTTATATAAGCAAGAGATTTATCATAAAGAAATTTAATGTGCTGCATAAAGTTGTACAGAAAAGTATATTCCTGAAAAACAGATAACAAATATTCCCAATGAACTGAATCAAAAGCACTATTAAAATCCAAACCTACCAAGGATAAGAACCTCAAAATTAGTGAATGGGGATGCCATACACTGTGGAACTGGAACTTTGCTGTTCACTCCACTGTAGTGTGATATTGGAGTTGGTATATTTAACTTTCAGGGTGTTTGGGGGGCACAGCCCCCCATGTGGGGGGTACAAGGGGGCTTGCCCCCTGCATACATGTTGGAATAGTTTGTTGTATGCTTTACTTTTTTTTTAATGTTAGAGATTCCGCAATCTCAGGATTCTGGTCCTCGGGATTTTGAGTCTCGGGATTGTGGAATTTTGGTATTCAGTAGTGATCCTATATATATATATATATATATATATATATATATATATATATATATATATATATATATATATGTGTATATATATATATATATATATATATATATATATATATATATATCATGTATATTTTGCCAGTTTGTGCATCTGCACAAGTTTAAGGCAGACAGCAAGCATTTGTATTTCTCTCTAGTTTTTTTTTTATATATTAGGCATTACTAAATTAAAGTCCACATGATATTTCTATGATTTTAATTACATTTTTCTAAAGTACTAAGACTACAAGTATGTACTAGTTCCAGCAATAACAGAGAACAACAGACTAAGATAGTAAGAGTATTTTTAATTCAGTTAAACAGAACTGTACTTCCCAACCGACACCATATCTGATGCCACAAACCATGCAATAATATTCTATATGTGATTGCCACATCTCTTTCCATAAGTTGGTGATTAGTAAAAAAGCCTTACCACACCAGGCTCAACTATAGCTTCATCCCAGGAGAGAAAAACAATCATGTACTACTTACTGATTTTAATTAACTTTTATTGTATGACAGCACCCAGTGTCTCTTTGTGAATTCCGATTGCCAGTATGATAGGGGAAAAGTTCTGCTTCTTTGCCATCAGACCATTTATATAATAGTAAAATTTATTTTGAAAGGAAACATTTTTTCACTGTTAGCCTATGCTTTTTTTAATGACATTTGATTCATGGCACAGAGCATAAGGCTATAGTCCATTTGTATCGTTAAGTATTTTTAAGGAAATCTGCTATTTTTTTTCATTCTTCATGCCACATCTAATGAGAGTTGAGATAATAGCTTCATATCTTACTGGATTCTATGCATATAGACCTGTGCAAAAAAGACTTTAATTTATATGATCTTGACTTCTATGATAAAAATAAGCAAAATGAAAATGAATTTTGATCCTACTACATGAACTAAAGAATTACTACACACTAAAGTATAATAATTTTGATGATGGCATATTTATTACAGTGCATCAGTGCCACAGATTAAGCGTTTGGGCTACACACTATGTTCTTTCATTAAATCAAAAGGTGCTTCAACAAAGTATTAGTTTAGAGGTATGTACATACAACAAAGTATTAGTTTAAGGGTGTGCACACTTGTGCAACCAGCGTATTATACATGTTTTATGTTTTATATTTTTCCCCTAACAGATTTGTTCAATTGAATTGTACAGGTTATAGGTCACATTAAAGGTGGGCCATTTTTTTTAAATTATTTATTGTGGTCTCATTTTTTATATCACAAAAATGTGGCACTTTTAACAGGGGTGTGTAAACTTTTTATATCAACTGTATAAACCCAGAAAGCTGCTAGAATGAAAGGCTTCATCCTACCCTGTAATTAATAAAGAATATGGTATCTGAAACACCAGTGTCTGACATCATTTAATGAACATGATCCTCAGTACCAAGCCAGAAACCAATGCACTTAGCACCTCATCAAGTTGCAGATGACCATTTTCACCTCTGCTGGCACCCATTGTTTAATCCAGTATGTCCAAGATCAAAAGCCAAGGATGATTGTAGCAATTTTAGAATAATTAACATGTAAATCAATTGACTCAAGTTTCCCTTACCACAAATTGAAGTTATGTAACTATTATTTTATATAATTAGTCCAATGTTTTAGTTAATGTAGCCAACTTCAAGAAACTGAATTTTGCGGTGGAAATTGACATCTGCAGCAGACACTAAAATTATGCATAAAGTTGTAAAAGCCCTATATTTATAAGCTTGTAACGCACTTGGAACAGATGTGAAAACATAATTTCAGTGAAACTCATGGGAACCACAAATAGCTGCTCAAGAGGAGAATTGAGAAACAGAGGTTGGCATGAGAGGACACACATTCATTTTAATGACATGCTTTATAAAGCAGGACAACAGGAACTGGTGCTGATAATGGTGGACCTGAATGCACATAGGACAGGCAAAATGGGATACGAGGACTGCCTGGGTCCACATGGGTGGGGCAGTAGACATAAAGACAGAGAGGCCACTCTAGACCTCTGTCTGCCAACTGGCTTGATAGTAGCCAACACATGGTTCACAATGTGATATTGTCACAATATTGCATACAAGAGTGGCTAATGTGCAACTTGGTAAACTTCCTACTGTGGAAAGGAGAATGGGGTAGAATCAGTGACCGTAAATTCATCCCCAGTGACACAGTATGCCCACAGTAAAAAAAACACTGGTTGCCACAATCAGATGCAAGCAGTGGTCATAGAAGACTTCCAAGGTCAGAGACCAGGCTGAAGACCTAGAAGATGGCTGGAGAGAAAGCACAACATTTCTAGGCATTGCTTAGGGCTCTAGCACCTCAAGAAGAGGAAATAAGTGGAGTTGAAAAGGACTGGAAACACCTCTAAACAGCATGGGTGAGGAATATAGAACATATATGTAGCTGAGCCAGGTAGGGAAATAAGGTACATAAGGAAGAGTACAAGTCCAGGAAGTCATCAAAATAAAGGAAGAGTGCAGGGAAAAATGGGAGAAAGAAAAGACAGACAAAACTAGGAGGGAATACTGGATGACTAACAAGAATGCTAAAAAGGAGTTGCAATAGAAAAGAACAAGGCATCAGAGGCACCCTACCATCTTCTGGAAGGTGACTCAGTAGATCGCACAAAGAAAATATTTCGGGTTGCAAGGCAAAAACAGAAAGATAAAGAAGACAGTCAGACACCTTTCATAAGGGATGCCAACAACAACCTGTTCACCAGTACACAGGACAAAGGGAGATGGAAGGAGTACTTCGAGCAGCTTCTACTGAGGAAGACTATACAGAAGCTGTACTTCCCCAGACACAGCCTACAATGAGAGAAGAGCAGAATTCCACCATCAAAGAAGTAAGAATAGCTCTAAGGAAAATGAAGACAGGGAAAGCAGCAGGATCTGTTGAGGTCACAGCTGATATGATAAAGATTGGGTGGCACAGAGGTTGGAGTTGTTGCCTCATAGCAAGAGGTTCCATGGTTCAATTCTTGCCTGGGGTGCCTTCTGTGCAGAGTTGATATATCCTCCCTGTGTTCTTGTGGGTTTCCTCTGGGTACTCTGGCTTCCTCCCACATTCCAAAGACATGCAGTAGGTGGACTGGACACTCTAAACTGGTCACAGGTGTGAGTGTGAATGTGATTACATAGTGTGGATGAACTACTGCATCAGGCTACCCATCATGTGCAAAGTGCAAAATTCTTTCCAGGACATAGAAAACTACCTCACTAGTCATCAACTCATACTGAACCACAACAAAACCAAGTTAATTGTCTTCAATTACAATAAACCCAAAACATGTCTGACTCCACTTTATCTTTTCTACAAACAGAACCAAAATAGATCCCACCAGCCAAACTTCTAGGTGTTCTCAATCCATAATAACCTAAGGTTTGACAGCCACATCTCCCTCACCATTACTCCTTATCGGTCTCGATGAATATGGTGGTGCCCTTCTTTCTTCACATTGCCTGATGTGAAAACCATGGACCTGGTGCCCAGATAGTCTATCTCAAACCAACATTCTCAACCTCAACCTGACCACTCGATTCCCCTAGTTCCAGTCACTGCCAGACGGATGAATATTTCTTTCCCAGTACATCATATTCGGTTAGCTTCCCATGAGCTATCCACATGTATCCACATGTAAACACTACACTAGCAAGAGGAAGAAAATTCACCTCTTGGACTTCAGAAGGTGACATTGACACCTGAGTTCCTACTGTGGAAATTGAAGACCTTTTACCCTTCATTTTCAACACAGGAGCTACTCCTTCAGCTATTTAAGTACTTTTCTAGGACCAGGCAGACAAAGGACAGTTATACAAGTTTTTCTGGCAAGATATTTAACAGTATAAATTTTCCCGGAATCTATGTTAAAAACAAGATCAACCGGAGTGATAAACTACAGTTATGCCTAGTACCTTTTGTGACTAGCTGTGCAAGGTTAATTGGGATTAATAACCTATTCACAAGGGTTTGTGAGGAGCAATGTACTCAAGGTTTAGTTTCCCTTAGTAAAATGAATATGTACTGTCTTGTATGGTCATAGATTTTAAGTGTTGATTCAAGGAAACAGACAGATGTTGGTAGACAGATTTAGCAGTGTGCTACATGCATTTTGGCTTGAATGCCCAGTGTTATTTGGACTACTAGGTAGTTTAGGTCAATGTCAAATGAGAAGTCATTTCTCACTATTAAAAGTAGAAGAACTTCACCCAGGCAAAATACAACCATAAACAAAGCAACAGGCCAATGGATAAAAAGAAGAATTGTTTTATCACCTCTAGTGCCGTGGCTAAACACCTTCAAGAGTAATAAATCATAAAAATAAAACAAAAGTAATATATATATATATATATATATATATATATATATATATATATATATATATATAAAAGTCTAAAACACATCACATAATTACTCTATTAGTAAAACAATTAAATATTTCCAATTGCACTCAGTGTTTAACCCCAAAGTACTGAAGTGTCATACTGTAAAATATACACAGCCTCTTTATATAAAAATTTTTCTGACATTTTCCCCCATCTTTACTGTCATTTGTTCCAAAATACAACCTTGCAATGAAGTAAAATCGCCTTGAAGATACTACTTAAAATGCAAAGCTATTGGGCTCTTTTAAGATTCTAAGATTTTAAGTAGCTGAACAGCATTTCAGAATATGACAGCTACACAATATCTAGGGTTGATGAGCTAATAGACAAGTTGGGAAGGTGCGTTTGTTGACCACATTAGATTTAACAAAGGGATACTGGCAAACCTTCTAATGGCCAAAGCCAAAAAAGGCCACTTTTTCAACACCAGAAAGCATATTCAAATATATAGCCCTTCTTTTTGGGTTATATGAATCCGAAGTAACTCATAGCAGGCACTGTTTGTCTCCCCACCACCACAGTCACTTCACAGCACTAGCTCAGCACCCCAATAGCTGTCCATGCTGGGTCTACCAGCTCCTTATCCTTTCCACTGGACTCAGTTTGGGGCTGGATGTGCAACTAGGTATCCATATCTCAGCATATCTCTGCATCTGTTCAAAAGGGGGTTCATTTATGACCTATCTATTCCACTCTCCCTTCTGCAGAACTAATGGTATCCCCAGAAGGTGGGCATGCAATGGAGATGTGCAGTGCATCACCCCACCTCCATCTCAGCCATGTCTCTACTATACTGTATACCTCTAAATTAGAAAATATTAACACGGTAAGTGTTAAGTGATCTCATTAGCACTTCAAGAAAAATCTTGATGATTGGATGGGAGATTCACACCAGGGATCACTTCTGTGGCTCTGCTCGACAGTGGCACATGAAAATAATTTTCTTGGGTGGCAAAAGCCAGGGTACCTTTTGGCTAGGCTTATATAGGCCCTAGGGCCAATAGCCTAGTACCTACCCATAAACCTATGAAAAAAAGTAGACAAGCAGAGATAGGTGGGCCTTATTAGAAGCATATGCCAAACCAGCATTGAGCATTTCACCCAAATAACAAAGAAAATCAAAGAAGCATCAAGAGTAAGTGGGTCTAGGTTCAGAGATACACCAGAAAGAAAACCTCCTCCATTTGGATAAGTAGGATTTCCTAGTCATATGTTTCCCAGCCACCTGCAGAACTTGCAGCATGTCCTGAGAAAAAAATTGTGTCAATGGCGAATCAAAATCCTATCATCCACAGTGTCATTTGAAGTGTGGTTAAGTGTGGATGGATAAAAGATCCCTTGTCTTGTGTGATTAGATCCACCCTGTGAGGTAACCTGTGCTGATTACTCTGGGCTGGATGCAGACGAGGAAACCAGTGCTGTTGCCACCAAAGGGGAGTCACAAACAAGATTTTGGGAGCATCCTGTATAATTTTTTACAGGGCTTTTGGAATTAGAGGAAGGGGAGTGAATGCATAAAGAAACACCCCCTTCCAAGAGAATGAGATGGTGTCCACCTTCTGTACCAGGAGACCTGCGACTCCACCAGCAGAAAACAGAAGCTGTGTGCTGTGAGGGGAGGCAAAAACTTCCTGAAGAGTCACTTGACAGAAAGATCCTATACCAGAAGTGCCAACCAGCAAAGAAGGTGAGAGCTCATTCCTCCCTGCTTGTTGATATACCACATCACTGTGGCCTTGTCCATAAACACAGAGGCCTTAGAGAAAAAACAGAGTGAAAGGCCTGAAAAGCCATCAGAAGTGCTCTCATCTCTGTCATTGCTGTTCACCTACTTACATGTAAATCTAAATATGTAGTTGTAGTTTTAGTGTTTGTAAAACCTGCACATCATTTTATACAGGGCGAACTACTCGGAAATTCTATAAACAAGTCTATGAACATAAGCATGCTGTTCAAATAAGTGATGAAAAAATACATTAGCAAAGCATTATAAATTTTACAAACATAAACTGGATTAAGTTTCTAGTTTTAGAGGAATTGCAAGGATTTCAATATATATATTTAATGCAGAGGATGAGTTAGGGTGGCTTGAATATGTGAGGCTAAATACTTGCTATCCTTCAGGGTTAAACAATAGACAAGATTTTATTGCTTACATTAAAAGGAAAAAAGAGTTAAGCATTAATTAGTGTAAAAGTGGGATTATAGTAATCAAGCCCAAAACACAGAAAATACACAAAAATGCTGAAACCTTCAATGCTGGCCCCAGTAAAGGCTGTCCCTCCTGCAACTTCACAATTCACCGAACAAGCAGCTCTGATAGGAAAGCAGTCTGTCCACAGATAAAGTAACTGAAGAATACTTCAACACATATGATGGCATTTACACTTGGCTGCAATCCAGCAAGGACATTGCACACGCAGTACAGAAAAGGCTGAAAAGTAGTAATAAGCATCAGACTTGACATATTAAAAACTGAAAAGAAAACTATAATAAGTAATAGATCATTTGGCAAACCAGCACAGTGCTGTTCAAAGTGAAAGAAATCTAAAGCATTAGAACAGAACTTTGGACACCATGCATTAATTTTCGTACCATGTCCTGCTATTACAGAGGTAACACCAACTTGTTTTCTAGGCTAACACAGGATAGAAGTTCTTTTAGCACAAATATTTTAGTATAAAAGGAGCAAACAGGTTACTGAAGAAAAAAAATACTGCTGAGTATATAGTAAGTACATGAAGGTGCTCACCATTCTCAGTAAATGCAAAGCAATACTGCAGTCATGAAGCAGAAATAAAAATCAACTGATGAGCTGTATCAGACAAAGCAAGCAGACAGTGTTAACTACTTATATACAAGCCTGTAATCAGAACCAAATACAACGTTCACCTTTTATTCATGTAACAGATACACTGCTCGCATAAGCAATAACAGCCACACCCATCAAAGACTAATTTGATGCACTATATAAAGTTTACTTATCAGGTCCTACAGATTAAAAATGCTATTAACTTCCCTTTCTTGCTACTATTTTTGTCACTGTACCATCAACTCATACATTTAGTCAACTGTGTAGTTCACTGATCAGTATTGCCTTCCTTCAAATTCAATTAATAAGCCTCCAACTGCACTCCATATAATAAACTGCATTAAATATGAGAACCAGTAATCTTTGGGGCAGACACAGTCAAATCTCCATATGGACTAGAATTCTTAAAGACAGCTGCCATGTACTGACACAGTCAAAACTATAATCTGGTGCGGTATTTTTGTCTTCATATAAATGTATTTATTATTATATTACATACAGAAAAGTTCAATTTCACAATAAAATAAGCCTTGAATGAGCTGTAAATATTGACTGTGCAATACTTACTGGTTTAAGTAGTCCCAAACGTAATTAATGCTGCCACAGTACAGGCATGGGGTTAAGGAGGCAGAGACACTAAAACGTTAATGACACCACTGAAAATTTGAAGCCAACATGTTTGATAAGCGAGCACATTTACCTGTACACACTGCACTACTAAATTGTGGCACGGCAGCCTCTCCACTGATACTAACATTACTGACAGTAATATCAATACATTAAATATTGTGGGCGAGCTTTGAAACAGCAGTAGATTCACCTTACAGAAGGTCCAACACACAGCAAACTGTCCAGGCTCACAGACAGTTCCGATTTGGATTGGCTCCATAGCAAACTGTTTGCAAGCCATAGTTGATACAGAACACACACAAAGTCCTGGTGCAGAGGTTTTACTGCAAATGCAATACTGGCCTTAAAATGCCAGTATTGCATAACCGATCAAAATCTCACTTCCGCACAGAAAAACATAAGAATATAATACAACGAACTGCTGTATCCAAAAAGAGACATCTTTCACAATGCTTATTGATACAGCCGTTCGTTATTGAAGAAATAAAGAAATAAAAGCGGGCCGAACAGTGAAGAAGCAAATTGGTTGCTATTGGCAGCAGCTGAGAAACAAATGCCGCAGCAAAGGACGCTCACACCTCATTCACCTTAGGCTTGCAGTATACATTTACAACAGGTATTCCGGCTCCTGGGTGAAACACTTGATTTAGAGGGCAGGTAAAGAGCAGGACTGTATGCAGGAAGCATGTTTTATCACAAAGAGAGCATTTCCACGGCGTCCTGTAAATTGCTTGCAGAATAAGGGAGCATGCTACATAGGCAAGATTCAGCCGTACTGCTAAACGGAATCACCAGAAATTATAAAACAAAACTTTACCTTGGCTAAAAAAATAGGGTACTGGGATAGATAGACAGGGGAAAGATTAGGGCAATGATGCAGAGTAACCCGTAGTTGTCCTGTAATATTGCAGTCCAGCTACAGCTACAGTGACTGCCGAAAGCCTTGAAATAAACTTCTAATACACTGTATCAAAAAGAGACTTATAAAAGCAAAGCAGTACAGTGAACAGTGATAATAGGACATTGGTTGTTATTGGAGACCATTACCACGTGCACAAGCACAAACTCTGCAGCAAAGAACACAGGCATTCAGAACTCTTCAAATACAAATCAAAGTGAAACCATGGAAATATAATCGATATAATAAAATGAAACGCTGTATGAAAATGACTTTAACATTCCATAATGCTGAAAAAATTTACTGGTAACCGCTAGCATATTAAAGTCTTTTTGATACAGCAGTTCGTTTTATTCTTTATAAAGGTAAAACAATAAAGGGCCAGACATAAGGGATTATTGTAGCAAGCACATTCATAAAAAAAAAAAAAAAAAAAACCTAGAGCAATGCATTTAGAAAAAAGGAATATCACACTCACCAAATAAGAAGCTGCATGAAAGGCTGCTCTAGGGAGATGCACACAAGAGGTTCCTATGCCAAAACACAGCGTACTGAAAACAAATCCTGAAAAAGAACTTTCCTAGCTCCGGCAACTGTATTTGAGCACTGAAAGGGTGGGGGAAGGCCAAGGGAGCAGTGACATCATAGAATGGGTGGGTTTCATTTTTTTTAATTAGAATGAGAGACTGGCCATGGTGATGTCACTTTGGGGAGGGAACTGGTTAGCAAAATAACCTGAACTGCCTGGCCTGGATGACGTAATTAACAGGGGGACTCCAGCAAGCTTTACTAAAGTGTGAGAACTTTTAGTGAAACCATCACAGTACGTTACGATAAGCTCCTATTAGAGAAGTTAGGTAAATTAAAAATATTTTAAACGGCTCAATGTTGTTGCTTTATGTTGGGAACTGTAAATAGGGTGCAAAAGGACTGATAAGTTGAGGAATACTAGATAGAAAGCCGTTGTACTCCTTTCATGGTTTGCCACTAATTTGCCAGAAAGCCACAATTCTATGAAAAATAGACCAAAAATATGAAGCAAAAATCTGGGCATTTCTGCGAAAATCTGTACAGTTGAAAGGTATGCATGGAATATACAACTTTATTCATTGTAAGCCAGTAAGACTTTTGTCATTTGTCTTTCCAAACCTTGTCACATAACTATGTTGAAGACTGTTTAGACGTTTTTTCTAAGGATCTTCACAGTCATTATTGCCTGTGTTAAACACTAATCACCAAAAGTATTGTTTTACATAAGCATACCTTGAGTGAGCCTACCCATTATGTTATGCATAGGCAGTACATGTCAGCTACATTCCTCCACTATTAGTATGCATCAAGCCTGGAACAAATTGTTATACATGACAAGCACATAAAGCCACCCTTAGTTAGTGCCAGCCAAAAAAAAACACTTTTATCCACACTAGCAGTGTTTCCACCATAGAGCTCTATGCTATGCATAAGCAGCACATATCAACCACCTTCAAATATGTTTACCCTCTGGTAACCACTAAACATCCAAAATATAATCAGCACATATTAGACACCCTCTGCCACACCCTCAGCCACTCATTAGATTCTGTGCCTTACTACCTACCAAGCCATTCTTTTGATGACACTAGGTTATATATAAGTAAACACTATCTGCAGTTCATTAATCTGTAGCATATAAGTACCAGATAACATACACCATCAGCAATACCCATAGCCACTCATCCTATCCCTTGTATTAGTACAGAAGCCCCACTGAGCCAACCATTTCTGTGAGCACACTATATTATGCAAAAGCATCACATACCATCCACCATTATTCTCTGCCAGCTCCGTAATGTCCTACAGGGAAGCATCACATAGTATACCTCTTCACCAACACCTGTGGCCACTTATACTACCCCATAAAATACCACCAAAGTATGACCTACCCTCCCATTCATGTGCCCATATTATCCTTATGTATTGCCCACCATTAGTCAGTGATAGCAGGATAATGTCTTACATATAAGCCAAATATACCATGTACCTTCAGCATCGCCCACAGCCACTCATCATATCTAATGAAGTGGTACAGAAGCTACTACCATGCACCTTCAACATCACCCATAGCCACTCATTATATCCTATGAAGTGGTACAGGAGCTACCTCTTTTAAGACTGTGCAAAAAGACTTTAATTTATATGATCTTGACTTCTATGATAAAAATAAGCAAAATGAAAATGAATTTTGATACTACTACATGAACTAGAGAATTACTACACACTAAAGTATAATAATTTTGATGATCGCATATTTATTACAGTGCATCAGTGCCACAGATTAAGCATTTGGACTACACACTATGTTCTCTCATTAAATCAAAAGGTGTTTCAACAAAGTATTAGTTTAAAGGTATGTACATACAACAAAGTATTAGTTTAAGGGTGTGCACACTTGTGCAACCAGCATATTATACATGATTTATGTTTTATATTTTTCCCCTAACAGATTTGTTCAATTGAATTGTACAGGTTATAGGTCATATTAAAGGTGGGACTTTTTTTTAATTATTTATTGTGGTCTCATTTTTTATATCACAAAAATGTGGCATTTTAACAGGGGTGTGTAAACTTTTTATATCAACTGTATAAACCCAGAAAGCTGCTAGAATGAAAGGCTTCATCATACCCTGTAATTAATAAAGAATATGGAATCTGAAACACCAGTGTCTGACATCATTTAATGAACATGATCCTCAGTACCAAACCAGAAACCAATGCACTTAGCACCTCATCAAGTTGCAGATGACCATTTTCACCTCTGCTGGCACCCATTGTTTAATCCAGTATGTCCAAGATCAAAAGCCAAGGATGACTGTAGCAATTTTAGAATAATTAACATGCAAACCAACTGACTCAAGTTTCCCTTACCACAAACTGAAGTTATGTAACTATTTTTTTTATATAATTAGTCCAATGTTTTAGTTAATGTAGCCAACTTCTAGAAACTGAATGTTGCAGTGGAAATTGACATCTGCAGCAGACACTAAAGTTATGCATAAAGTTGTAAAAGCCCTATATTTATAAGCTTGTAACGCACTTGGAACAGATGTGAAAACATAATTTCAGTGAAACTCAGGGGAACCACAAATAGCTGCTCAAGAGGAGAATTGAGAAACAGAGGTTGGCATGAGAGGACACACATTCATTTTAATGACATGCTTTATAAAGCAGGACAACAGGAGCTGGTGCTGATAATGGTGGACCTGAATGCACATAGGACAGGCAAAATGGGATACGAGGACTGCCTTGGTCCACATGGGTGGGGCAGTAGACATAAAGACAGAGAGGCCACTCTAGACCTCTGTCTGCCAGGTGGTTTGATAGTAGCCAACACATGGTTCACAGTGTGATATTGTCACAATATTGCATACAAGACTGGCTAATGTGCAACTTGGGTAAACTTCCTAATGTGGAAAGGAGAATGGGGTAGAATCAGTGACCGTACATTCATCCCCAGTGACACAGTATGCCCACAGTAAAAAAAACACTGGTTGCCACAATCAGATGCAAGCAGTGGTCATAGAAGACTTCCAAGGTCAGAGACCAGGCTGAAGACCTAGAAGATGGCTGGAGAGAAAGCACAACATTTCTAGGAATTGCTTAGGGCTCTATCACCTCAAGAAGAGGAAATAAGTGGAGTTGAAAAGGACTGGAAACACCTCTAAACAGCATGGGTGAGGAATATAGAACATATATGTAGCTGAGCCAGGTAGGGAAATAAGGTACATAATGAAGAGTATAAGTCCAGGAAGTCAAAATAAAGGAGGAGTGCAGGGAAAAATGGGAGAAAGAAAAGACAGACAAGACTAGGAGGGAATACTGGATGGCTAACAAGAACTCTAAAAAGGAGTTGCAATAGGAAAGAACAAGGCATCAGAGGCACTCTACCAACTTCTGGAAGGTGACTCAGTAGATCGCAGAAAGAAAATATATCTGGTTGCAAGGCAAAAACAGAAAGATAAAGAAGACAGTCAGACACCTTTCATAAGGGATGCCAACAACAACCTGTTCACCAGTACACAGGACAAAGGGAGATGGAAGGAGTACTTCGAGCAGCTTCTACTGAGGAAGACTATACAGAAGCTGTACTTCACCAGACACAGCCTACAATGAGAGAAGAGCAGGATTCCACCATGGAAGAAGTAAGAATAGCTCTAAGGAAAATGAAGACAGGGAAAGCAGCAGGATGTGTTGAGGTCATAGCTGATATGATAAAGATTCGGTGGCACAGAGGTTGGAGTTGTCACCTCATAGCAAGAGGTTCCATGGTTCAATTCTTGCCTGGGGTGCCTTCTGTGCAGAGTCTGTATATTCTCCCTGTGTTCTTGCTCTCACATTCCAAAGACATGCAGTAGGTGGACTGGACACTCTCAACTGGTCACAGGTGTGAGTGTGAATAAGATTTCATAGTGTGGATGAACTACTGCATCAGACTAGCCGTCATGTGCAAAGTGCAAAATTGTTTCCAGGACATAGAAAACTACCTCACTAGTCATCAACTCATACTGAACCCCAATAAAACCAAGTTAATTGTCTTCAATTACAATAAATGCAAAATATGTCTGACTCCACTTTATCTTTTCCACAAACAGAACCAAAATAGATCCCACCAGCCAAACTGCTAGGTGTCCCAATCCATGGTAACCTAAGGTTTGACACCCACATCTCCCTCACCATTACTCCTTATTGGTCTCGATGAATATGGTGGTCCCCTTCTTTCTTCACATTGCCTGATGTGAAAACCACAGACTTGGGGCCCAGGCAGTCTATCTCAAACCAACATTCTCAACCTCAACCTGACCTCTTGATTACCCTAGTTCCAGTCACTGCCAGACGGATGAATCTTTCTTCCCCAGTACATCATATTCGATTAGCTTCCCATGAGCTATCCACATGTATTCACATGTAAACACTACACTAGCAAGAGGAGGAAAATTCACCTCTTGGACTTCAGAAGGTGACATTGACACCTCAGTTTCTACTGCGGAAATTTAAGACCTTTTACCCTTCATTTTCAACACAGGAGCTACTCCTTCAGCTATTTAAGTACGTTTCAAGGACCAGGCAGACAAAGGACAGTGATACAAGTTTTTCTGGCAAGATATTTAACAGTATAAATTTTTCGGGAATCTATGTTAAAAACAAGATCAACCAGAGTGATAAACTACAGTTAGGCCCAGTACCTTTTGTGACTAGCTGTGCAAGGTTAATTGGGATTAGTATCCTATTCACAAGGGTTTGTGAGGAGCAATTTACTCAAGGTTTAGTTCCCCTAGTAAAATGAATATGTACTGTCTTGAATGGTCATAGATTTTAAGTGTTGATTCAAGGAAACCGTTAGATGATGGTAGACAGACAGATTTAGCAGTGTGCTACATGCATTTTGGCTTGAATGCCCAGTGTTATTTGGACTACTAGGCAGTTTAGGTCAATGTCAAATGAGGAGTCATTTCTCACTATTAAAATTATAAGAACTTCACCCAGGCAAAATACAACCATAAACAAAACCACAGGTCACGGGATAAAAAGAAGAACTGTTTTATTACCTCTAGCGCCTTGGCTAAACACCTTCAAGAGTAATAAATCATAAAAGTAAAACAAAAGTAATATGTAATATATATATATATATATATATATATATATACATAAAGTCTAAAACACATCACATAATTACTCTATTAGTAAAACAATTAAATATTTCCAATTGCACTCAGTGTTTAACCCCAAGGTACTGAAGTGTTATACTGTAAAATATACACAGCCTCTTTATATAAAAATTTTTCTGACATTTTCCCCCATCTTTACTGTCATTTGTTACAAAATACAACCTTGCAATGAAGTAAAATCGCCTTGAAGATACTACTTAAAATGCAAAGCTATTGGGCTCTTTTAAGATTCTAAGATTTTAAGTAGCTGAACAGCATTTCAGAATATGACAGCTACACAATATCTAGGGTTGATGAGCTAATAGACAAGTTGGGAAGGTGAGTTTGTTGACCACATTAGATTTAACAAAGGGATACTGGTGAACCTTCTAATGTCCAAAGCCAAAAAAGACCGCTTTTTCAACACCAGAAAGCATATTCAAATATATAGCCCTTCTTTTGGGTTACATAAGTCCGAAGTAACTCATAGCAGGCACTCTTTGTCTCCCCACCACCACAGTCACTTCAGATCACCAGCTCAGCACTCCAATAGCTGTCCATGCTGGGTCTACCAGCTCCTTATCCTTTCCACTGGACTCAGTTTGGGGCTGGACGTGCAACTAGGTATCCAGATCTCAGCATATCTCTGCATCTGTCCAAAAGGGGGTTAATTTATGACCTATCTATTCCACTCTCCCTTCTGCAGATCTAATGGTATCCCCAGAAGGTGGGCATGCAATGGAGATGTGCAGTGTATCACCCCACCTCCAGCTCAGCCATGTCTCTACTATACTGTATACCTCTAAATCAGAAAATATTAACACGGTAAGTGTTAAGTGACCTCATTAGCACTTCAAGAAAAATCTTGATGATTGGATGGGAGAGTCACACCAGGGATCACTTCTGTGGCTCTGCTCGACAGTGGCACATGAAAATAATTTTCTTGGGTGGCAAAAGCCAGGGTACCTTTTGGCTAGGCTTATATAGGCCCTAGGGCCAATAGCCTAGTACCTACCCATGAACCTATGAAAAAAGTAGACAAGCAGAGATAGGTGGGCCTTATTAGAAGCATATGCCAAACCAGCATTGAGCATTTCACCCAAATAACAAAGAAAATCAAAGAAGCATCGAGAGTAAGTGGGTCTAGGTTCAGAGAGATACCAGAAAGAAAACCTCCTCCATTTGGATAAGTAGGATTTCCTAGTCATATGTTTCCCAGCCACCTGCAGAACTTGCAGCATGTCCTGAGAAAAAAATTGTGTCAATGGCAAATCAAAATCCTATCATCCACAGTGTCATTTGAAGTGTGGATAAGTGTGGATGGATAAAAGATCCCTTGTCTTGTGTGATTAGATCCACCCTGTGAGGTAACTTGTGCTGATTACTCTGGGCTGGATGCAGACGAGGAAACCAGTGCTGTTGCCACCAAAGGGGAGTCACAAACAAGATTTTGGGAGCATCTTGTATAATTTTTAACAGGGCTTTTGGAATTAGAGGAAGGGGAGTGAATGCATAAAGAAACACCCCCTTCCAAGAGAATGAGATGGTGTCCACCTTCTGTACCAGGAGACCTGCGACTCCACCAGCAGAAAACAGAAGCTGTGTGCTGTGAGGGGAGGCAAAAATTTCCTGAAGAGTCACTTGACAGAAAGATCCTATACCAGAAGTGCCAACCAGCAAAGAAGGTGAGAGCTCATTCCTCCCTGCTTGTTGATATACCACATCACTGTGGCCTTGTCCATAAACACAGAGGCCTTGGAGAAAAAACAGAGTGAAAGGCCTGAAAAGCCATCAGAAGTGCTCTCATCTCTGTCATTTCTGTTCACCTACTTACATGTAAATCTAAATATGTAGTTGTAGTTTTAGTGTTTGTAAAACCTGCACATCGTTTTATACAGGGCGAACTACTCGGAAATTCTATAAACAAGTCTATGAACATAAGCATGCTGTTCAAATAAGTGATGAAAAAATACATTAGCAAAGCATTATAAATTTTACAAACATAAACTGGATTAAGTTTCTAGTTTTAGAGGAATTGCAAGGATTTCAATATATATTTAATGCAGAGGATGAGTTAGGGTGGCTTGAATATGTGAGGCTAAATACTTGCTATCCTTCAGGGTTAAACAATAGACAAGATTTTATTGCTTACATTAAAAGGAAAAAAGAGTTAAGCATTAATTAGTGTAAAAGTGGGATTATAGTAATCAAGCCCAAAACACAGAAAATACACAAAAATGCTGAAACCTTCAATGCTGGCCCCAGTAAAGGCTGTCCCTCCTGCAACTTCACAATTCACCAAACAAGCAGCTCTGATAGGAAAGCAGTCTGTCCACAGATAAAGTAACTGAAGAATACTTCAACACATATGATGGCATTTACACTTGGCTGCAATCCAGCAAGGACATTGCACACGCAGTACAGAAAAGGCTGAAAAGTAGTAATAAGCATCAGACTTGACATATTAAAAACTGAAAAGAAAACTATAATAAGTAATAGATCATTTGGCAAACCAGCACAGTGCTGTTCAAAGTGAAAGAAATCTAAAGCATTAGAACAGAACTTTGGACACCATGCATTAATTTTCGTACCATGTCCTGCTATTACAAAGGTAACACCAACTTGTTTTCTAGGCTAACACAGGATAGAAGTTCTTTTAGCACAAATATTTTAGTGTAAAAGGAGCAAACAGGTTACTGAAAAAAGAAATACTGCTGAGTATATAGTAAGTACATGAAGGTGCTCACCATTCTCAGTAAATGCAAAGCAATACTGCAGTCATGAAGCAGAAATAAAAATCAACTGATGAGATGTATCAGACAAAGCAAGCAGACAGTGTTAACTACTTATATACAATCCTGTAAACAGAACCAAATACAACTTTCACCTTTTATTCATGTAACAGATACACTGCTCGCATAAGCAATAACAGCCTCACCCATCAAAGACTAATTTGATGCACTATATAAAGTTTACTTATCAGGTCCTACAGATTAAAAATGCTATTAACTTCTCTTTCTTGCTACTATTTTTGTCACTGTACCATCAACTCATACATTTAGTCAACTGTGTAGTTCACTGATCAGTATTGCCTTCCTTCAAATTCAATTAATAAGCCTCCAACTGCCCTCCATATAATAAACTGCATTAATATAAGAACCAGTAATCTTTGGGGCTGACACAGTCCAATCTCCATATGGACTAGAATTCTTAAAGACAGCTGCCATGTACTGACACAGTCAAAACTATAATCTGGTGCGGTATTTTTGTCTTCATATAAATGTATTTATTATTATATTACATACAGAAAAGTTCAATTTCACAATAAAATAAGCCTTGAATGAGCTGTAAATATTGACTGTGCAATACTTACTGGTTTAAGTAGTCCCAAGCGTAATTAACGCTGCCACAGTACAGGCACGGGGTTAAGGAGGCAGAGACACTAAAAGGTTAATGACACCACTGAAAATTTGAAGCCAACATGTTTGATAAGCGAGCACATTTACCCGTACACACTGCACTACTAAATTGTGGCACGGCAGCCTCTCCACTGATACTAACATTACTGACAGTAATATCAATACATTAAATATCGTGGGCGAGCTTTGAAACAGCAGTAGATTCACCTTACAGAAGGTCCAACACACAGCAAACTGTCCAGGCTCACAGACAGTTCCGATTTGGATTGGCTCCATAGCAAACTGTTTGCAAGCCATAGTTGATACATTTCAGAACACACACAAAGTCCTGGTGCAGAGGTTTTACTGCAAATGCAATACTGGCCTTAAAATGCCAGTATTGCATAACCGATCAAAATCTCACTTCCGCACAGAAAAACATAAGAATATAATACAACGAATGGCTGTATCCAAAAAGAGACATCTTTCACAATGCTTATTGATACAGCTGTTCGTTATTGAAGAAATAAAGAAATAAAAGTGGGCCGAACAGTGAGGAAGCAAATTGGTTGCTATTGGCAGCAGCTGAGAAACAAATGCCGCAGCAAAGGACGCTCACACCTTATTCACCTTAGGCTTGCAGCATACATTTACAACAGGCATTCCGGCTCCTGGGTGAAACACTTGGTTTAGAGGGCAGGTAAAGAGCAGGACTGTATGCAGGAAGCATGTTTTATCACAAAGAGAGCATTTCCACGGCGTCCTGTAAATTGCTTGCAGAATAAGGGAGCATGCTACATAGGCAAGATTCAGCCGTACTGCTAAACGGAATCACCAGAAATTATAAAACAAAACTTTACCTTGGCTAAAAAAATAGAGTACTGGGATAGATAGACAGGGGAAAGATTAGGGCAATGATGAAGAGTAACCTGTAGTTGTCCTGTAATATTGCAGTCCAGCTACAGCTACAGTGACTGCCGAAAGCCTTGAAATAAACTGCTAATACACCGTATCAAAAAGAGACTTATAAAAGCAAAGCAGTACAGTGAACAGTGATAATAGGACATTGGTTGTTATTGGAGACCATTACCACGTGCACAAGCACAAACTCCGCAGCAAAGAACACAGGCATTCAGAACTCTTCAAATACTAATCAAAGTGAAACCATGGAAATATAATCGAAATAATAAAATGAAACGCTGTATGAAAATGACTTTAGCATTCCATAATGCTAAAAAAATTTACTGGTAACCGCTAGCATATTAAAGTCTTTTTGATACAGCAGTTCGTTTTATTCTTTATAAAGGTAAAACAATAAAGGGCCAGACATAAGGGATTATTGTAACAAGCAAACTCATAAAAAAAAAAAAAAAAAAAAAAAAAAACCTAGAGCAATGCATTTAGAAAGAGGAATATCACACTCACCAAATAAGAAGCTGCGTGAAAGGCTGCTGTAGGGAGATGCACACAAGAGGTTCCTATGCCAAAACACAGCGTACTGAAAACAAATCCTGAAAAAGAACTTTCCTAGCTCCAGCAGCTGTATTTGAGCACTGAAAGGGTGGGGGAAGGCCAAGGGAGCAGTGACATCATAGAATGGGTGGGTTTCATTTTTTTTTAATTAGAATGAGAGACTGGCCATGGTGATGTCACTTTGGGGGAGGGAACTGGTTAGCAAAATAACCTGAACTGCCTGGCCTGGATGAAGTAATTAACAGGGGGACACCAGCAAGCTTTACTAAAGTGCGAGAACATTTAGTGAAACCATCACAGTATGTTACGATAAGCTCCTATTAGAGAAGTTAGGTAAATTAAAAATATTTTAAACAGCTCAATGTTGTTGCTTTATGGAGGGAACTGTAAATAGGGTGCAAAAGGACTGATAAGTTGAGGAATACTAGATAGAAAGCCGTTGTACTCCTTTCATGGTTTGCCACTAATTTGCCAGAAAGCCACAATTCTATGAAAAATGGACCAAAAATATGAAACAAAAATCTGGGCATTTCTGCGAAAATCTGTACAGTTGACAGGTATGCATGGAATATACAACTTTATTCATTGTAAGCCAGTAAGACTTTTGTCATTTGTCTTTCCAAACCTTGTCACATAACTATGTTGGAAGACTGTTTAGATGTTTTTTCTAAGGATCTTCACAGTCATTATTGCCTGTGCTAAACACTAATCACCAAAAGTATTGTTTTACATAAGCATACCTTGAGTGAGCCTACCCATTATGTTATGCATAGGCAGTACATGTCAGCTACATTCCTCCACTATTAGTATGCATCAAGCCTGGAACAAATTGTTATACATGACAAGCACATAAAGCCACCCTTAGTTAGTGCCAGCCAAAAAAAAAAACACTTTTATCCACACTAGCAGTGTTTCCACCATAGAGCTCCATGCTATGCATAAGCAGCACATATCAACCACCTTCAAATATGTTTACCCTCTGGTAACCACTAAACATCCAAAATATAATCAGCACATATTAGACACCCTCTGCCACACCCTCAGCCACTCATTAGATTCTGTGCCTTACTACCTACCAAGCCATTCTTTTGATGACACTAGGTTATATATAAGTAAACACTATCTGCAGTTCAATAATCTGTAGCATATAAGTGGCAGATAACATACACCATCAGCAACACCCATAGCCACTCATCCTATCCCTTGTATTAGTACAGAAGCCCCACTGAGCCAACCATTTCTGTGAGCACACTATTTTATGCAAAAGCATCACATACCATCCACCATTATTCTCTGCCAGCTCCGTAATGTCCTACAGGGAAGCATCACATAATATATCTCTTCACCAACACCTGTGGCCACTTATACTACCCCATAAAATACCACCAAAGTATGACCTACCCTCCCATTCATGTGCCCATATTATCCTTATGTATTGCCCACCATTAGTCAGTGATAGCAGGATAATGTCTTACATATAAGCCAAATATACCATGTACCTTCAGCATCGCCCACAGCCACTCATCATATCTAATGAAGTGGTACAGAAGCTACCACCATGCACCTTCAACATCACCCATAGCCACTCATTATATCCTATGAAGTGGTACAGGAGCTTTACCTACACCATGCACCTTCAACATCACCCGGAGCCACTCATCATATCCTATGAAGTGGTAAAGAAACCCCACTTGCCAAACCATTTCTGTGGCTACATTATGTTATATCAAAGCACCACAGACCATCCACCATTACAGTCTCCCTGCCCTATAATGTCCTAAAGTAAGCATCATGTATTATCACTCTACACCAAGACCCACTGTCATTCATGCAATCCTATTAGGCAGTACAGAAGCACCATATGGCCACACATTCACTTGCCTGTACTATTTGTCAGCACCATAATGTCGAAGCACCACATCCCAATTATCTTCAACAACACACACTGCACTCATCCGATCAAAGAAATTATTCCATAAACAGTACTGTGTAGCCAGCCAGTAATGTATCTACACTGGGGTATACATAGGTTTCACATACCTTCCATTACTCTCTTCCAGCACCACATGCCATTCATGGTTACAAACCACCCACTGCCACTCAGCCTACCACATGAGTTTGTACAGAAGCACCAGCTACCCACCCATTCACCTGACTACCATATGGATATTACCTGCAACCAGTAAGTTATATGTGAATATATACTGGTGTTATTGCAGTGCACATTGCCAAAGGTAGGATTTACTGGAGCTGGCTGGCCAGACTTAAAATGAACATACAAACATACACATAGCACTTGTACAACACACACCATAATTTCCAGCTAGAATTTATTAGTGACTACACAAAACACCTCAGTGAAACATAGACACTACAGTAACATACCTCATTTCCATCTCCCAAGCAATCTGCAAGCAGAAACTCAGAGTAAACCTTGCAGTGAGGTAGTACAATAAATAAACATTTTCTCCATGACTTGTTCCAGCCACACTGTACTGGACTATCCACATATGGTAAAAAAGCTTATTATGCCTCAGGTTGAGATGAAGGCATTCCATATATATATAGTATTTACTACCACTGCAGCCCCTGACCCCATTCTAATTCTCAACATCACAGCTAAAGAAATTATACATCATTATCAACACACAATTTGGAATCCATTTCTTCCACAATGGTAGTGGCTTCATAGATGTGCTATAAGGTCTGTCTTGCTGGGGCACTTATATTTTCATGCGATTACTGGTGGCCTTAGCATTTTCATCCTCCCACTGATAGCCTGACTGTACTATGGCATGGCCTTCCTCATGCAGAAGACAGTCCTTGTTAAAGTCTTCACATATCCTGAGGAAAAAAGATAAATTCCCTACAGACTACTCTGCCAGATATACTGGGTGAGCAAATTGGTGCAACTAAGGAAATTATTTTTTTGAGCTATGATACAGACTCGGAATTGCCTAGATATAGTAAGGCCTTGCTGTGTCTAATTATGGTGGCTGCCAAAAAAGCAATTACTAGAAAATGGAAATCAAAGTCTAAACCAATGGTGGTAGAAGTAATGAATATAGTAGCATAGATAAAACAACTGTAATTGGGATCTTTGGAAAAGGGTAGAAGGAAATTACATAAAAAAATGTGAATTGTCGGGAGAATATATGCAGAGGAGGAACAAGGTTTAAAAGAAGGCAAGATCTGAATGAGCTATGTAATATTTGATGGACAGTGACTGGATAAACATTAAGTGATATATAATGTTTGCAACTAAAATGATGTCAATATGTTTTTGATGTATAATGTTTGTGACTAAAATTATGTCAATATTTTTGTTTTCATTTATATAAATGTATGATTGCTATATCGTACTTGATAATTTAATAAAGATGCTTCAAGTTAAAAAAAAAGATAAATGTTGGTATTAAGCACACACTCTGACTCAGCCATTACTTGAAACACTATGAAAACGATTTAACCTTATGCATGTATAACAGGAACTCAAAAACTACATAGTCAATAATAACACACAGTACAAGATTGAATATGTCTACTCATATGTAGCTTATTTTGCTTATCATAAGTTATGGGTGCCTTCACTTCTTTGCTCGCAGGTTCTCATGCTCAGCTTCATAGGTATGATGACATGGTCCACTGCACATCACCAGCTGCTATGCTTCACTGGGACCTATTCACATTCTCATTAAAGTTCTGATATCATCAATCTAAAAATGACAATGATTCATTAAAAGTACTTCTCTGAAAGAAACAAAATGAGTGATCACATTACCTGGCCTGCATGCTGTCTAAGAAGTAGTGTATTATTTTGGTGCAAAGAATGTTAATGCATGGTGAAATGCTTTTAACATTGATGTCTGATGTGACAGAGAAATGTCTGGCATGGAGTAAGCATGAGTTTGCTATTATGGCCTCCAGCTTCTTTGTATTAACTACTACCTGTGTGCCAAATAGGTCATTCTAAGTTGGTGCAGTCACATTGGCAAGACAATGAGGACAGCATTATACTAATGATTTTCCAGTCCAGCTACAGCTACAACTGCCCTATCTGAACCAGGTGCATTCCTCTACATCAACATGTTGACATTCTGTAAAAACCTCACTGTGGGTATTGTATATATTGCAGACATGATTCAGAAAAGAGAGTTAGTTTGCAGTTACAGCTTTTCCATCACCACTGCTACTTTTAGCACACCAGTATAAGCAGTTATTTACAGACCATGACCAGTCACAAAGAAGTCTGTTAAACACCTGTCTACCATGCACATCCATTTTTTATTCACTCCTGAAAGTTGCAATGGCCATTTGTAATTATACTGTGTCAATTGCTAATGAAATGTGACTAGGTAAACAAGTATAACTTAACGTTACAATAGTTCAGTGTACACGTATAAGAAAAAAACAAGCACGACATAATGGCTCATAGATATGGCCTACTCTATGACGATCTGGTGATGTGCCACACATCAAACCTGTGTTTCGTATTGGAATGAGCCTCAAGCATTCATTTTCATACAGAGATGTGTCTGTCTGTCATCAGGCTGCTGATACAACAGCTTCACTGCCCAGAAAGCTAAGTGCACATTTCGGTCCTTCCAGCTTAATGGTATTCAAGACTGACACCTCATTGCTCTGCAAATGTTTGAACTGAAAGAATGATATGGTCAGATGTTATTGTTGAGCTACATATTATGTCTCACACACATACATGTTTCATGATGGTTGTGCTGTATGGCTATGTCTGAAAAGATGCCATTGCAGCAAAAATCTTTGTAGGTACCTCTACTATCTGTAAGTCAATGGTTCAATTGCTGTCCAAGTCCATGACTGTGTAACAGCCATATATTTCACTATAGCCTATAGAGTAATACCTGGCATCACCAAAAAGGTGTGCTGCAGTATAGCACAAACCAAAAAACAGTTTCTGTTGGTGAGCCAGCCACATGTGTCACACAGATGGAATGAGATAACATTTCTGGATTAAATGGTTAGAGATGCATGAAACTGCAGCCATATTTATGGTTTTGGACATGTTCAACACACATACCACACTATCAACAGTGAAATACACACCAAAGACAAACAGCAAATTTCCCCCTGACGTACAACCCAACATTGGCAGGGGATGGATGAATCTATGATGTCCCTTGCCACATACCCCTGCATCAGGACAGCTAAAGACCAAAAGAATATATAAATGAATACATTGCAGGGACCAAGCCAGGTCAGACGTGCTGACACAATTAACATTACAGCATTCTCACATATCAAAATAATTTCCCCCTCTCCATTGACTCATCAGTGCTCAGTTTGGTGAATATGAGACAGCAGGAAGTTAAAACAGGATACTGTCAGCATTGCATTTGAATGCTACATGGTAATAATAATATGTGTGGAACAATGGAAAAGCTACAGTGATATGCAATTATTACAAAACGACTATAGCATATCTATCTGGAGAGCTTAAAACTGGTTGAATTATATGGGAAAAGCATCTTCCTGGTGCAATCCATCCTGAATCTCCTGAATCAGTGGTGTCCAGATCACATGTTGATGTGCCATCATCAGACTCTGGATCTTCATAAATGTCTTGCCTTGCTGTCATACTTTTTTGTCCTCCATCATAGTGTACATGGAAGTTGTACTGCTTATTGATGTAAGGGTGCTGACTTGTGTGACACGACAAACATATGATGTATACATTTGTGTTGCTGTACTTTGATGTTTGCTGCCACTGAGGTATCTTTGCTCTGTCTGAAATAAGACCACCTTAAGTTATTGAATGAGAGAACAGGAGAAGTCATCTAAATATCAAATGACTTAACTCCATTAGGCAAAAATATGCAGAGATGAAACACAGACCAAATGGCAGAATTACCACACATTGTAAGCATGACTTGGACCACCAGTTTGCCTTGGGACACTGTGACATTTTATTGGAATTTCAGCATAAGTACAAAAATTACATATTGATCAGCTCATGAGCAGTGATAAACATAAACACTATTGTGCCATGTGACAATGTGGTACCTGTGCAGTAGTCAATCATGTAACAAGGTGGTACCTGTGTAGCAGTCTATCATGTGACAAGGTGGTACCTGTGCAGTAGTCTACACTCCAGAAATGAGGGATAATGGGCTTTGGATTAGGTATGTCAGTTTTGTATAATAACGGTCAAAGGATTCCCCTTGAATTATGTTACAAACATTGCTTTTACTGTTTACTTCTTCTATTATCTCATGGGGAAATGCAGCAGCATCTTGTGATGAGTTGCATACAAAGATGGCTTTCACATATGTTGAGTATTCATTATTCCCACTTCCTGTTATGCCTGCAAATAATAAAAAAATAACTATTGGCTTGAACAGATTATTTAATGTGAATTGAAAATCATTTGAATTCTTTGGTGTGACCACTTACACATAACCTTTCACACTTCTCAAACACCTATTGTGGTACATTTCTTTGGTACCTTTCTGTATGAGAAAATGGATGGCACAGCATCCTTGTGAAGGCAGCTTTGTGACCACTGGAATCCAGTTGACCTTATAATACTGTCTGACTTGGCAAATTGATATTCAACAAAATGCTCACTGCAGAGTACACTGTGATCAGAAGGCTGCCACCCACCATATCTCACCACCTGGATCCATGCATTTCTTTGGCAACTGTTGTTTGGAAAGTAGTAGAAACTTCCTTTGTAATGGCAGCTATTACTACAGCCCATAGCAGAGCAGTATTTCATTGTCTAAAAGACTGAAAAGGTTTTAGAAGAGAATTACTACTTTATGTCTCTTGTAATATGTAAGCCATAACTATATTCAATAACAGTCCAGGTTTACTACAAAATTAGACAGAGGCACATGCAGGAACCAGAAATCACAACAAAATATATTCCTTTTCAACACACTGTAATACACAACCTGCATATGGTTAAACAGACATATATAATTGCATGTGCATATATAAGTATGCATGTATGTGTCTATATACCTATATATATCTATATATACACATATGTAAATATATATATGCGTGTGTGTGTGTGTGTGTGTGTGTGTGTGTGTGTGTGTGTGTGTGTGTGTGTGTGTGTGTGTGTGTGTGTGTGTGTTCGATCACCTTTACCTATTTTTTAATGATCAGCAAGATGAACATTGCATCACATGTCAGTCCACCATTTGTATAATGTTTGAAGAGGATATATAGAATTATTATAGATTATTACATTTATATGCTTAGTCATTTAATACATATATATATATATATATATATATATATATATATATATATATATATACTTATACATCTATATAATCTATATATGTAATCACATATGTATCTATCTATATCTAGCCATACCAATATCTACAGCTCTCTCTTTATATAGATATATTGATCTATCTATCTATGTCTATCAATCTATCTATATATATAATTATATATGTCCATACAGATATAAGTAGATATGTATATACATAAATATATGGTCGCACATATATTTATGTCTGTGTGTACTTAGTATTATATTTCATTAAGAGTGTGGTTATGTGGTCTTTGCATGTACTCATGTGTGGATTGTTGAATGTCATCAAGGAATCCACTAATCTGTAAACCAAACAACAGCAGCATCTATCTATCTATCTATCTATCTATCTATCTATCTATCTATCTATCTATCTATCTATCTATCTATCTATCTATCTGTCTATCTATCTATCTATCTATCTATCTATCTATCTATCTATCTATCTGTCTATCTATCTATATATATCTATCAGTATATAACTATCACACACACACACACACACACACACACACACACACACACACACACACACACACACACACATATATATATATATATATATATATATATATATGTATGTATATAGAGAGAGAAATACACACACACACACACACACACACATATATATATATATATATATATATATATATATATATATATATATATATATATATATATGTGTGTGTGTGTGTGTGTGTGTGTGTATGTATATATGTCCTGCATTGTCTAAATTGCATTATGTTGATTAAACATATGGTTGCCAGGTGTGTGTGACGGGTCTACTTTAGAACACCGACACGCCAGTTCGCCGACACACAAACCACCGACACCAAATAACCGACAACACACAATACCGACAACGCAAAACACCGAACACCATTACACCGACACACTAAACGTAAACAACACATTACACTACATTACATATCCACTAGCCCTAACCCAAACCCTAACCCTAAGGTCCGACACTACCGCACACTTACCCTACCTGCACCCTAACCCTAACTCACTTAACCCACCCCTAACCCTAAGGTCCGACACTACCGCACACTTACCCTACCTGCACCCTAACCCTAACTCACTTAACCCACCCCTAACCCTAAGGTCCGATACTACCGCACACTTACCCTACCTGCACCCTAACCCTAATTCACTTAACCCACCCCTAACCCTAAGGTCCGACACTACCGCACACTTACCCTACCTGCACCCTAACCCTAACTCACTTAACCCACCCTAACCCTAAGGTCCGACACTACCGAACACTTACCCTACCTGCACCCTAACCCTAACTCACTTAACCCACCCCTAACCCTAAGGTCCGACACTACCGCACACTCACCTTTCACACACCCTAACCCTAAATCCCTCACTATTGCACACTTACCTGTCCGCTCCCTAATCCAAAATCCCTCACTATTGCATACTTACCAAGTCGCGCTTACACGTTCCCCTTGTCGGTCTTCCAGCTGTCGGGATTTCAGCATGTCGGTCAACTGCGTTGTCGGTCCTTTCACGTTCCTCTTCCGCATGTCGGCAAACTGACGTTTCGGTAATTTGAAGAGGACCTGTGTGTGACATATTGACAATCCATGGGTAGGGGAATATTCCTTTTCCCCAGGGAATATGCATTCCCAGAGTTAGTATATATAATTAGCAGGGGGTATCCTAACAAAATTCCTGGAAGCAATGTGCAGCAAGGTGGATGACTACCCACACTTCCCAATCCACACACATGGAGTGGAGAATTGTAATGCACCAGTTCTACAACATCGAAAACTTCCCCCATGTACTCTGTGCAGTAGATTGCACAGACATACCTATCATGACACCAGTACATCCAAAAGCAGACCAATACATAAAAGAAATGGATGACCATCCATCAACAGTCAAGTTGTGTGTGCAGCAGATGGCAACATAACAAACATCATGGCAACACACCCTAGAAGTGTCCATGATGCTGCCATTTGGAGGAAAGTGGACTCAGGGCTTCATTCCAGCAACATGAAATTCCAGAGGGATTGCTTCTGGATAAGTACAGGAACACAGCTAGGATGTACCTGAAGGATTCCCTGCCAACAATATCCAGTCTGAACAAAAGTGTTTTTACTCCACCAACAGGTGACTGTGGTTATACTCTTTTTTTGTTTTGTTTTTAAATACCTTTACTGAATTATCACTTGTGACATAGGCAAATTTACATTTATACAAAAGTAATCAAACTCTATTAACAAATTAACATTAAGAAACATTATACTTCACATATTTTGCTATATATCATATAACCTAAGCAACATTACCCCTGCCCCTTTTTATAAACAAGAGACATATTTATTAAGCCATCAATTATGACATAAGCAATCATGCATGTATATAAATAAAAACAAACACACCAACACAATCCTAGTTGCAAGCATTTTACATCACAAACCAGACTGAGACACTCCCAGTTGCAAACACTATATGTCACTTATAATCTACCCAATCATTTTCAGTCAAACATTGCATACCTCATTTAAGTCCTGCCTTCTTTTAAACCTCATTCTTCCTCTGTATATATTGTTTCCACGATTCCCATTTTTTTTCCTATGTAGTTTGCTCCTACCCTTTTCTAAAGATCTCAGTTCCAGTTGTTTTATCTCTTTTAGTATATTCACCACTTCTAATTTAGTTGGTTTCCATCCAACCCAGCACAGGAGGCCTACATTAGAGCACACACAACAACCAGAAACACCACAGAGCATGTGTTTTGTATACTGAAAGCTAGGTTCAGATGTCTGGACACATCTGGGGATGCACTGTAATATAAACCTGAGAAGACAGCACAGATGATAACATTGTGTGCCATGCCGCACAACATGCTAAACCGAGAACATAGTAGTCTTCCAGCTGTAGGTATGAGTGAACTACCACTAGAACCACAAATGTCTGAAGAGGACATCCTCGGTTATCGGAGAAAGAGCAGGAGAACACTAGGGACAGAAGTCACAGGAGTAGGGATTGTTGGATGCTACCACAAGTGCAGGCCCAGGCTACATGGCAGCACCTGCCCCAGAACCTTGAGTCATGACAAGCCACATGTACATCAGTACACAGATTAAACTTTGATATTCAGGTGCTGCCTCCAACAGCAACACACATTGCATCTAATGGCAAGTATCAACAAGACGCACACACAGAGCATTGCACATAACATGAGTTTAACATATTCAAACATGACCATATACAAATGTATCAAAAATGAAAACATCAACTCAGGACACAACCGACACATGTATGCATACACACTCATTCTGTTTTATCACTGTATGTTCAACACTAAGGGACACACATCAGTGCTACTCTTACATATCTGTAAATTATCATAACATGAAAAAGAGAAATCACGCACAACATCATGCAGACATTTTTATCTCAGAAACACATACCCCAGCACAATGATATTTACATAATATGAGTCAAGTCTGTGTGCCACACTGTTGGACACCCTCTAATGCAGCCTTGGTCAACCTTGCTGACATCTCACACAGTGGTTCGCCCTGCCATGACCATGTACAGACACATCCTGTCTTTTTTGCTCTACTGAGGAGATGGCTGGGAGGTATGACACAATGTCCAGATGAAAAAGCATGACCTGAAGTCCTTGTGACTGGTGGGACCTCAGCAGATGTGACAGGACTGGGATTCCTAATGGCCAGTGGTGGTTCTATGGACAGATGACCTGCCTCTCACAGGTTGCAATCTTCTGTGCATAGTCATGGAACAAAGAATCCTGTTAGTAATACAAAACTGTTGCAGTACCGTAGAGGCCAGTTTTTCCACTGACCATGCCACAGCTAGCAGAATCTCATTCTGAGCAGCCAATGCAGTCATAATCTCACCTTGTCTGTGCTCTTTTCCTTCCTGCATGACACATAGCTGGTGTGCCACATGATCTGGGGCATGGGGAAGTGCATGGAATTCTGAACAATGAAGTAGCTGTGCCTGTTCATTTACCTGCAGCAGGAGGTGCACACCCTCTGACACTTAGCCATGTCCATCTGCTCACCTACGTCTACAGTGATGACTTGTGTCTGGTTGTTGTGTGGATCTGCCAGCAGCAGTGCTCCCAAGTGTGGTGTATTGATCAATGGCCTCACCCTGTTCAACATTCACTGTGTCATCATCCTCTGAATCCATTGGCAATTGGGCCTCAACATCTGAGGAAACGTGGTGCATCATTCGTGTTAACTTCACAGATGGACTCTCCAAACAACTCAACGTCCTCTTTGCCATGGGCCATACTACCATGCTGATGCACATCATGAACAACATCATGGTTGCTGGATGGGCTGCTGTATGATAAAGAAAGTTGATGTGCTACAAGATACAAAAACACAGATCAGGAAAATGTACCTATAGCATCTCATCAATGTAGAACACAATTGGCATATATATTTCATTGCAATGTTACAAATAATACTGACATCACTTGCAGTCTAATGTATTTATGCTTCACAGAATGTACATACCATAACTACATAATCTATTAACATGGCCAACAAACATGCATGACATATGTGATGCATAAAAACATAGCAACACACCTGGCAAACACTCATTGGATGTTGTTAATCCACTTTGCTGAACTTCAACTAGTGTAGGGGAAAAAGACATTACGGATTACATCATTCACAACATGTACCACGTGAACACAATTAAAAAAGACTGAATGTGTGACATACGCATACCAATTGTACGTGCACTTGAAGACTCATGCTGCATAAAGGTTGTGGTTTGTACTGTGGATTCTGCATTGCAAAAGTAAAGAGAAAGGCAGCACAGTCAAGTAGTTATCAGAACTAATACTGACAACATCACATATAGAACTCAGTAATATGGGCTCCAAATACTCGTGTGATGTACAGTTCAACTGTATACCAGAAGGGCCTGTATTGACAAATATTAACAAAGATTTCAGTTATCAATTGTGCTAAACATTGTTGAAAGCTCTGAGAGTGTCACTGTAACATATCTGATCTTTCTTCACTTGATAATGCATGGCTTGCCTCTCCACTGTGTGTATCTGTAGTGTTCAAGGTTATGGAAGCAACAATGTAACGGTAAACAGTAGTGCCATTCCATTCCATTATGGTATATAAAATGCTTTAAATAGTACCATTTGACAAAATGCTCTCAGTATACTCCATACACTACCTGTATAAGTTAATTCACCTTGCAACTTTTCTTCTGCTATATACTATGAAACTATCAAATAGCTTAGTCTTAATGCTTGTATTGCCTATTCAAGCTTATTTTGTGCTAACTAATGCATTGCACAAACTTGTGGCTCAAAAGGTTGTATACTTTAAATTGTAAACTATCAATTTACTACCTTAGTGATTGTACTATTTTATATTATTGTGTTTCTTCTGTTGTGTAATATGAAACTGTCTTGTATATAGTTTAGTCTAACTTCTCATATTGCCCATTCAAACTTATTTTGTGCTAACTAATGCATTGCACAAACTTGTGAATTAAAAGATTGTATACTGTAAATTGTTAGCTATCGATTTACTAGTCTAGTGATTGTACTGCTTTATAGTCTTGTGTTTAATTGTGGAGCTTTTCTTACATTTCCAGTTGTAAACTATGGAGTTACTACTCTAGGTATTGTACTATTTTATACTGTTGTCTATAATTGTGGAGATTTTCTTCCCATGCCTCCACTAAAAAAGGGCAGCAGTTCATTCAGAATAACCCGGTCAACAAATATCAAATAAATAAATGAGGTGTGGGCACCAACAAAATAGTGTGTACAGCAACAATATGGAGACACAAATCTGTTGTTCCCTGCTGTAGGTCCAAAGTAGATGGACCTGTGAATATTAATACAATACAGATTACAACTGTTGTTTGGACTGCTCTGTCTGTATCTCAGATGTACCAGTACATATAATTACACTTATGTTCATCATCCTCACCCTGTGTGTAAATGTATTCATGGCTCAACTCTACTGCTGTAAATCATAAACAGCAATGCAAGAATATGCATGCTGAAGCAATATGCAGTGAGTGTCAAAATAATTATCCCTGTATTAAATATGGTTACATAAGTGTCTGTCCTGGAATCTCCACTTCAGTCCCATGACCAGAAGATTCATCACTCCCCTCTTGCTCTATGCGATGAGGCCAAAGAAACTGTGATGTCATGGGGGGAGGGGATCAGTGGTGGTCCACCACTAGGGGCGTCCCTTGACCTCTTATAACATGTGAGTCTGTTGGCTTCATGAAGAATCATGTCAGATGTCTACAGGCCTCATATGAGTGGTTGTGACCTACAACAAAATTGATCATGTTGGTGGTCTGTCCATATTTCATTTTTCCACACAGTATCCCTCGAATGGCCTAGGAGCTCCTTCCATGTTGGCAGAGAGCATCAATGATGATGTAATTCTCCTGGGGGGAAAAATTGTCATTGCTAGGATGGTGGGTCATCTGGAAAACATTGATACACACATGATAAAACTCATGGATGAACACATTAATGCATGTAAATCAATGAATAGCATATGTCAAAAATAAACAATATACATCCCTGTGCAATGCAAACATCTATATAAGACTATATGTGAGAAATACTGACATGACATGTAAAAGGTATCAACAATAGCATCATGCAACATCTGTAAAAACAACACAACTTGCAATATCTGTACACTTCATGACTGGGATTAGAACACTTGACATGACATATATGTAAAGACAGTATCATGCCACCACAGTCTGCTTGCATTTCATGTTACAATACTAAATCACTTAACACTTAAACAACTTATGGAAAGAGGTGGAATACCTTTGGATCCACAGGTAGTGCACATACATAGTAAATTGACACAGTACTGAAATCACCTTTGTTATGAATAAATATCTGTAACAGTATATAAGAATTGGTATAACACTGTTTTAGGAGCCATGATTTAATAAATATCCATAACATCAACATCACATACTAGTTACAGATACTTTCGTAATCCATAGATTTCTGTAGTTAGACCACAGAGTGCTAGGAATTACCAGTAAGAAATGGAGGTGATCCATAATCTTCCTCCATATATTGTTATCATTTACATTGGAAGTCTGTCTATACAACTGAATATGGGACTGAAGTAAACAATTTAGAAGAGCAACACCTGGATGCATAAATACCAAGGCAATATCACTCTAGGAACTTATGACAACTTCTGTAAAACTTAACAGTTAGATTAAATATGATTTTAAACATGTACCTTTTGAAATGATTAACAGATGTACTAATTACCACTACAGAAATTCCACCAATTGCCAATGTACCTCTCACACAGACTCACATAATCAAACTGCACCTTGTGTGTACACAGCTGTAAGTACCATTTGCATTATACATAATTAATGAGATTAATTAGAATTCAAGTTTTTTTGAATCCCATTGTCACATATCCATGTAAAACGCTATTATGTGCTGAAAAAAACAAGTGTCCCACATAAACACCTGATAGGTATTGCTAAATGATACCGTGTATTGCATGTGCCTGTTAACTTCTAATAGTCTTAGACCATGACATCAGAGCCATTTTCAAATATTGATTTTGATACATTTAATAATCAGACCATTGCTAACTTTGAACTGAGTGGTACCTCAGTGAGCATTTCTCTGTGTTTCTGTTTTTCAAATTTGAAAAAATTGCAAATCATGATGGCGACATCAAGGAGGCTGTGATGTGTCTGCATGTCCAACTGGAATGAGCAGGAGACAACACGACAACAAGATGTTGATGGTCTATGCTGAATTGGAGCAGAGGATGAGAGTCAAGCCCAAGAACTTTGCTATGATCGACATGTGGAAATGGATCATGAGGGAGCTCCGATGAAGGATAGGGATACCTCTGTGATGACATTCATTGGAGGGATGTAGCTGAGTTGAATGAATGTCAAAGAGATGTGGAGGCAGCCAGTAGATCCCTACCATAAGTACCAATATTCTACATATTTCTTAGCATTCCTATGGATTTTACAGATATTTATTTGACCTGTAAGTATCATATACATTTTGGTATAAACACATTTTAGCTGCTCTTGGAATTAGCTTATGTGGATAATTCAGTGGACTTTGTAATTGCTGCCCTCTTGACTGTGGGTTCAATTCCCATGTTCATAGGTTCATAGGTTCATAGATAGGTACTAGGCTATTGGCCCCAGGGCCTATATAAGCCTAGCCAAAAATGTACCCTGGCTTTCGCCACCCAAGAAAATTATTTTCCTGTGCCCCTGTCAAGCAGAACCACAGAAGTGATCCCCGGGGTGAATTTCCTATTACCCATCCAATCATCAAGATTTTTCTTGAAGAGTGCTAATGAGGAGCTCTGTTTGACATAGATAGGTAGTCTGTTCCAGAGTATGGGAAGTCTCTGGGACAGGAATCTATCCCTCCAGCATGTTCTGTTTATTGTGGTGACAAGGTTTAGGTCCCTAGAGCATGTAGCTCAGAGGGATTGGGACTTCTTTAAGTGTAGCATGTCCAACAGCTCTGGGTTTGACATAGCTTTGTATGTTAGACAGAGATCGCCTCTGAGTAGGCGATATGTGATGGAGTAAAGCTGGAGTTTTTTGAGATGGTCTGCGTAAGGCATCTGTTTGAGGCCAGTAATCCTCTTTGTGAGGTATTTTTGCAGCCTTTCCAGTTGTTGTAGATGTCTTGTGAGGTACATACCAAAAGGGGCGTTGTACTCTATAATGGGTCTAATGAGTGATGAGTAGAGGGGAACAATGACCTCTTTTTTTCTGGATGAGAAACCTTTTGTGATGAGGTGTGCCATGTAGAAGGATTTCCTGACCACTTTGGCGATGTGATTATCAAAGGAGAGACTACTGTCCACCTGTGTCCCAAGGTATATTATCACACATTCGGTGTTAAGTAGACTACCGCCTATGTGGTAGTTCATGGGTACAGAATTTTTATCAAAGGAGATGACAATGCACTTTTTGGCATTGAGCTTGAGACCATGTCTTTGACACCAGGCATCTGTCTCAGTGAGGCCCTTTTGTAGGATGTCCACATCATTAGGAGTTTCAATTATGGCTCCTAGTTTGCAGTCATCTGGGAATTTAGTTAGCCAAAGACCTTCTGTGTTAGCCTATACTTCAGAGAAGTAGATACCAAACAGGAGAGGACCCAGGACTGAACCCTGTGGTACTCCACTTGTCACTGGTCTGAAGTCTGATTTGGAGTCTGCTACTTTCACAGTGTGGGTTCTTTCAGTAAGCCAGTTGGCATCCCATCTTGTGACATAGGGATTTATACCTAGTTTAGTGAGTTTATCTATAATTCCAGAGTGGGGGATGGTGTTGAATGCCTTGGTGAGATCTAGATAGGCTGTGTGAACCACCTTACCCTCATCTATGGCTTTGGTGACTACTTCAAAGAAGTCTATCAGGTTTAGGAGACAGGATCTGCCTTTTACAAACCCAAACTGTGTGGGGTCCAGGGTTTGGAGATCTCCAATGTCTTTGTTTATGAGTTCCATGATGATATGTTCCATGGCCTTGCAGACAAGGCTCATCAGGCTAATGGGGCAGTAGTTTTCGGGGTCTGTTGTGGCTCCCCCCTTTATGGAGTGGGATAACTGTCACAGTGCACCATTCAATGGGCACAAAGCCTGAGGTGAAGCTATGATTGAACATGGTACTTAGGTGGGGCACCAGTTCATTCTGTAGTTCATGTAGAAGGCAGCCTGGGATGTTGTCAGGTCCCATGGATGCTGTGTTCTTGGCTTTGGAGAGTGAAGTTTTTACCTGTGCAGTCGTGATTACAGGAACTTTGCATTCTTCCAGTATAAAGATGGGCCCATTAGGGGGTGAGAGGGGGGTAAAGTTAGCACTGAACCTATCTGCCAGGATGTTGGCAATATCAGTTGGTTCTGTATATTTAGTGTCATTGTGCTGTAACTCAGAGCAGATCTGAGTGTTGCCATTGAGATTTTTGACATAGCTATAGAATGCTTTGTGGTTGTCTTTAGAATCAGTGGCAATTTTGTTTTCATAACTAGCTTTGGAGGATTTTATGAGGGATCTCAGCTTCTTACTGAAGCTGACCAGGGAGTTCCTCCAATCGTGGGATTTTACTCTTTTTTGCAACAGTTTCTTTCTTCTGTTGTAGAGTTTGTTTATGGCAGAAGACCACCAGATTGGCTTCCTTTTTTGGAGGATAGTATCTTGGTTCTGTTAGGGATAGCATGAACGATGCACTCGTGTAAGTGCTTATAAAGTGCATTTGTGTAGGATTCAGCAGTCGTACCTCTATTGTCCATCTGCATGGGTGACATGAAGTTTGCCACTTCTGTCTTAAGAAGCGTGAAGTTGGCTTTGGAGAAATTTTTTACGGTTGTTTTCCTAATGGGGAGTTGGGAGCGGGATGTGGATGTCTAGGGTGATTAGCTTGTGGTCGGATCTGAACAATGAGGAGCTGACCTCTGGTGTGGAACACCAGTCACCCATGCTGGTGATGACCAGGTCTAGGATATTGCTACCTCTGGTGGGGGTGTGGATATGTTGATCCAAAGCATTGGAATTGATGATTTCCAGAAGACGTTGAGCAAAAGAGTTGGTACATGAATAGTTTTCCCAGTTAATGGTAGGGTAGTTGAAATCACCCATTATTAGAGTGTTGGGTTGTACCTTAATATTTTCCAGTGTATCAAGACAAGAGGAGTGGGAATCCTGGGGCATGGCGGGGGGTCTGTAGCAAGCTGCAATCTGGATTGTGGTTTTGCCCAGAGTTAGTTGAACTTGGATAATCTCAGATGCATTATGCTGAGCAACTAGCTTGGAGGTGTGGATATCCTTAATGAATATGGACACACCTCCACCTTTAGTGTTTCGGTCCGGGTTTGGTGGCCGAAAGGTGTGGTATGAATTATAGCCTGGTAATGCAGGGGTGCTCTCTGGAGCTTTGAACCAGGTCTCTGTCACTGTGCAGATGTCATTGTTCTCCATTTTAAGGAGTGCCGCGAGTGAGTGCATTTTGAGGTTTAGACTTCTAGCATTGAGTAGCATTACCCTCAGATTTTGCTTGCTTGCACCTGTTACGGTCATGAATTTGTCATTTGAACATTGCCTAAAAAAGGCACTATAGGGGTGGCAAGAGCCTTTGACAGTATCTGGAATCCCAAGGGCGACAGGTGCAGGCCATCTCTGGCAAAGCAGCATGGTCTGTCGATCATGTCATCCCAGGAAGACAGATACTGGATTCCCTTAGAATGACACCAGAAGCTTAGCCAATTGTTAAAGTCAATCATTTTGTCCTTGTACTGTGGTGTAATTCTGGGTGATGGCAGGATGCTACTCAAGGCTAGGGTCATACTGGCATGGGCTACAAGATCAGAGAGCTCCTCCATGTCTCTTTTCATGTAGCCCAGGGAGGTACATCTCAGGTCATTCACACCAACATGGACAATGACAGTCATATTTGTACTTGTGGAGTGACCTGAGTGCATGCGTTATGTGGTGAATCCTGGCACCCGACAGGCAGCTGACAGTAACTTTTTCCTTGTTTAGCCTGGTGAGTGGAACATCAGTGTGCATGACTATAGAGTCACCTATGACTAGAGTGTTGGGTACGTTATGCCTTATGGGCTGTAGTTGAGTGGCACACTGAGTATGTGGGCTATGTGTCATTTGGGTTGTGTTGGGGGTGGAGGTTGCTTGCATTTCTGCTTTGGAGGTCTCTGTTGTTTGGGTTGATTAGTACTCAGAGCCTCCGCGAATGTAGGTGTGTGTTTTGTGGTTCTGTGTGTGTGTTTTGGTGGTGTAGGTTTTGAGGGACAATGTGATGAGTGTGGTGCGATGCAAGTGTTTACCTTCTCCTCTTGACTGTCTAGGCCAGTCTTTGGTAAAGAGAGCTTTGCTTCCAGTTTGGCTATATAAGTGCATCTCTCACAGGTTGTAGTGTTGGCTGGTAGGAGGAGAGGGTTGTCTGTGTACATGAGGCAATTGCTGCATTGTCCCAAGATGCCCAGATTCATCAGGTAAACAGGAGAAAACACTGGGAGCTGACCTTTAGACATGCCTGCATAGGTGCTTATTTATTAAGTACTAAAAACTGTTTTCCTCTAGACAAGTGAGGAAAGTTGAGTGCTGTAGTAATTTGTAACTTATTTAGTGCTTACAATGAGTTCTGAACAAGTGCTGAGATCAAAGAAACAGATGAGTGCTAAAACTAAAAAGCTGGCTAGTTGCAAGGGAAATTTTGGAAAACAAACATTATGGTGCCAGGAATATTTTAACCCCAGTTAAGTGGGGGGGGGACTTAGGAGCTCACAAACAGTCCTGGACACAGCAAATCCTTATCTGACCTGCCACAGGAAAGGGGGGAAGCAAGCTTAGAATTTTTTTTTCCAGTAAAGTGGAAATGGAGAAAGCTGGAACAGAAGTTAATTCAATGTTAAGAATCTGAGTGGGTTGGCCTTCACAAATGTTCTCTATTAGATTGAGTGAACTAATGACACTAGACTGGGAGGAGTGTCAGAGATCAAATATACAGTAAGGGCGGGCAACTGCAAGGCCACCAAGTATAAGAACACACTACTTTATTAAATAATTAAATAATAACCATAACTATGTCCTTTGAAGATGTACATATGTATTACTACATTTCACTACATAATTTCATGTAACCACTGTCCTCGTGCATCACTGACTCCTATAGTGCCTAGGCCGTGGATGACTGCAGATTTCATAGTTTTCCAGTGTAGTCTCACTGTATCACCTATTGGACTGTTACAAGGTGGAAGACATACATGTATATCACTTACTTATATCATTCTTCCTACACAAGTACATGGGCATGTTTAATTAATGTGAAAATTAATGCCCGTAACATTGGTTAAACATATTTGGTTACATAGGTGTTGATTGCTTTTATGTTCTCACCATGAGAAGTGTAAAACTTGTATGCATTTTCCATATTCTGCCATTTGTCACATTATTTCTAATAAACAGCTGCAGCAATTTTTGTCTACTATGAAAGCCTGGTGCACTTTAGCATGGATTGTAAAACAGATATCCAGTATGTAGTCATACATACAAGTGTCCAATCTCTCCCATTTCAACCCTCAAACTTTCTCCGAATGTCTAAAACTTATGGACTGGTCCCACCTAAGAACCTTGCCCCTTGATAGTGCCACTACCTACTTCAATGACACATTCATAAACACATTAAACAGCCATGCCCCTATTAGAACCAAATGAATCAAAGACAATGCCCCCCTCTGGCTGTCCAAAGATACCTAACTTACCATGCTACAAAGAGATAAAACCTGGAAACTGTACCAAAAAAACAAACAACCCATCCACCTACTGGAATTCAAACAACTTTGTAACTCCATAAAAAACTTATAACCAGAGATTGTAAATTATACTACTCCAAGCTTCAAATCAAACACTCAACTAACCCTAGAAAATTCTGGGACACAGTCTCCTCCCTCCTCCACCCAGGTAACAAGGAGAACCCCTGCCCCAACCCTAACCTTACTGACCTGGATGCTGCCACACAATTCAACTCCTTCTTCATAGATTGCATAGCCAAATTTCCCCCCCCCCCAGCAACCACCCCTCCAGCCCCCCCAAACCCCACCAACCATGTACACCCCTCCCTCCTTTCAACCTTGAACACATCCCTACAAGTACTATAAAAAGACTACTGCTCCAACTCAAACCAAGCAGGAATGCACCTGACAATCTCCCAGCAACGTTGCTAAAATTATCTGCTGACGGTATAGCTCTCCCCATTTCTATATTAATCAACAGATCCATCCATGAAACATATGTCTCGTCCATCTGGTGCCATGCATACATCATCCCACTTTGCAAAGGAGGCAAAAACACAGACACTTCCAATTTCAGACCTATAGCTATCCTTTCCCCTCTTTCAAAAATCCTGGGGAAACGTATCCATACTCAACTCATGTCATAGCTGAGTCATAACAACCTTCTTACACCTACTCAACACAGCTTCTTCCCTGGCCACAGTACCATGACTGTCCTCCTATCCTTTCTTGAAACCATAAACCATACTCACGACTCTGGTAAACTTGTATCTTTCCTGTTCCTTGACCTATCCAAATCTTTTGACACTGTCTCCCACCCTCTACTCTTAACACAACTCACATCTCTCAACCTCTCCACCTCCACCTTATCTTGGTTCTCAAGCTACCTCTCTGAGCGTCAACAAGCTGTTCAATGGAAATCCTCAACCTCCCCCTTTCTGCACACCCCCACCGGCGTCCCACAAGGTTCAGTTCTAGGACCACTATTTTTCAATACATTTATTAACAACTTTTACCACACCATCCCAGACTCATCAATAATCCAATATGCAAATGACTCAACAATCATCTGCTCAAATTACTCCCCCTCCAACCTACTTCTAAAAACTCAGTCAGCCTTCTCTAAAACAGAATCCTGGATGATAAAGAACCACCTTGCCCTAAACTCTAATAAAACCAAACTGATGATCTGTTCCCCCCTCTAGAAACTCCCTAATTGATAAAAGCTCTTTCTCAATACTTAGCAACAGTAACATCCCAATCAAATTTGTATCTAATACCAAACTCCTTGGTGTCATCATTGACGAGCATCTAAAATTTGACACCAATATTCAATCCATCATCAAAAAAAACACCAAAAACCCAGGACTCCTATACAGACACTACCACTATCTCTCCCCCTCCACCAGAAAAACCCTAGCTTCCTCCTACCTCCTCCCCTGTCTTATGTACAGTGCCCCCCTACTAAACATTCTCCAGCTCGGCCTACAATCCAAACTCGAATCATGCTATAATAAAATAAGCAAATTTTCTACCGACTCAAAAAACTCTTCCCACCACTGCCACTCTCTCCATACCCTACAGTGGCTAGAACTTCCCAGTTACTTGACCTTGCTTGAACTCACCAATTCCCACAAGCTTATCCACAAACCTTCTAGTTGCCCCTCTCTCCCTCTACCACACTACCCCCTTACATTCTTAATGGCTCACTCAGACCAGAAAACCAAAACCTCCTACAAATCTACAAACCGTCATGACCACCTGGCCACCTCCTGCTATCCCGCTCCATTTCTAAACTATGGAACTCTCTCCTTCCCACTCTTCACAATACCCCTGACCACACCAAATTTAAATTTCTCTTGTCCTTCTATCTTACTACAAAATGGATATGCTCATCCCACTCCCCAACATAACTTCCCCCTCTAGCCATTCACTTCTCCACCCTCTGCTACAACTATTTCATATACCTACTATAACACTCCATTATACCCTTACAGGACAGTCATCTACTGCACCCACTTTCTCTCTTACATGAACTTTGCCCTCAACTAAAAAAAAGCAAAAAAAAATTTCAGCCATATTCTCATTTGCCTGTATTAAATACTATGTTATCAAATTCATTTTATTGTAATGTATGCTATATTTCTCTGAAAATTGATTATATGATATCACATTTATCTTATTGTATTGTATGCTGTATTTCTCTGAAAAATTGATTGTATAGATTGATTGTCTGTAACTGTCATTGGAGCTTTGCTCCCTGGGCCTCCACTGAAAACGGGCTCTTCGTGGCCCAGTGGACTTCCATGGTTATCAAACAGAAATAAATAAATAATAAATAAATAAATAATATCTACATTTTGGCATGTTGTGGGTTCAAAGCCACATAGGGAAACATGTTAACTTCACCCAAAACATTTTTTTTAATCATATTGCAATAGTTTATATTACATAATGGCCTAATAGCATCAGCTGTTGAACAACGATGTTTAAAGAGCAGCACCTGTTTGTTTATGAGTAGCATGTGCTGAGTGTTAGCTGAGCTTGTAAGGACACAGGCCAACATATCTACATTTTGTGCACAGTGTGTTCTAGTCTTGAAAGAGGACACATATATCAAACTGTTATACTGATATCATATACCCGCAACTTTCATTTAGAAAAGCATTTTACACTTATTAGTATTAATTTATAATTTGAGAGTTGTTGCCAATAACTCAGTTATTCATCAAATTACTACTGATATATCCGTAGTCCATAACAAAAGCAGACGCTTTACGTGTGTACTAGGCTAATGGCCCTGGAGCCTTTATAAGCCTAGCCCAAAGGATTACCCTGGCATCGTGCCACCCGACCTTAGTTCCCAGTGCCTCTGTTGAGTAGAGCCACTGGAGTGATCCTCGGGGTGATTTAGCATCAACTATTTAACAGCGGTGCCAGTACATCTTGATAAATCCTATTATATGTCTGAGGAATTTAGTAGGTTAATATTATACTCTGTTTAAAATGCTGGGAAGCACTGTTTTGTCATGAAATACTTAAGTTAATTGTACAACAAGACTCAAACTGTAATTTTGAAGCACTGTGATGGGCCCACTAACATTTGCAATAAAGGACAGGGAAGATGTATGTATTTAACCAGTGATGTGCAATTTCAAAGAATACTGGTCCTCACACATACCTTTCTGTGTGCATAATGTAAACAATATGTATGGTTCTGGTCACACAAGCTGGATTTTGCAAGACATTGCCACACTGTATGAGGAATGGATTATGCCAGTTAATATTGATTTCTCTGAAAACAGTGCTGATATGAATGCAATTTGAAAACAGTTTAGCTACATGAGCAGCACATGTTCATAGTTTGCAGTCTTAAGGCAATATCATTATAAGTAGAACATCCATCAACATTAACTCTTTTCAATGTCTGGAAAACATTCTTTTACAATTAAGAAGTGCTAGATAAGCAGATAGCTCTGAAGTTTAGAGCTTGGATGTAGGCTGTGTCTGCAGGTTTGAATCATGCGCTCCAATCTGTGCTCAAAGATGTTAACACCTGAATATAACAATGTCAACTGAGTATTGTGCTAAACTAAGGTTCATCAAAATTACAATCTACAAAGTGTGTTGTGAAATATTTATGTGCATTGAGTAGATGCACAGGCTTGAAGAGCAGGAGAGGGAGAGAGGTATGTTGTATATTTCACATATATTATGATCTAAGATGCATATTCCACTGTTTTCAGGCCTGTAATTTTCAGAAATGCATGTTTATTGATTATAATGCAGGAATACCCATCATGCATCAGTAAAGTAAGTGAAATCAGCAAATGGTAGCTGTCATTACAACTGTGGATAAAAATATTGTTGATGTATTTTATATTTTTGATCCATTTTTTCAGCACGAACTTTTTTAGAAATAGTCCCACAACATGAAGAACAGTTTGTTTGCATCAGGCACGCAGATTATAAGAAGAATGTTTTTTATATAAGTGTAAGTGTTGTGACTATTGTTCATGTGTGGTTTTTCAAACTTGTATGTGTTTAGCTGTGTTTTATGAAGTTTGATTTGTTGTGCATAACCTGCCTGTTTACAGAGTAGATGAGAGTCTGTAGTGACAGTGTTAGCAGAGCTGTTTGCAGACTGTGTGGTATGGTCTTCAGCTCAATTTTGGAATTGGACCTACCTTACACACCATGCGTGTATTTGTTAAAACAATGCTATAGCCTAGGTTGGCTGACATTTGAGCAGGTACCCATTTTATAGCAACAGGCATAATGAGCACACCCTGCAGGTGAACACTTGTATTGTTTCTGTCTCCAAACATTTGTTTTTTCTTTTTGTAACCTACAGGTACAGATTTCATAGCAGCAGGCCATAATCAGAAATCATGTTCCAAAATATTTGATCTGTAAGCCTTTTGATTCCTGATTGTTTCAGAAGATAATGCATAGTTGTTTGTGGAGGCTGTGTGTCTGAGCACGTGTTCTAGGCCATCTTAGTTAACTTTTGAGTGTTTCTGCCATTTCACACTGAGCTAATCGGGGGAAGGGCACTGAGCAAACTCTGATCTGTGATACATAGCATTAAGTTATTTATAGCACTTTTATTGTCTGATGCATACTTTTCTAGCTAGTTTCACTGTGTGTAAGGTATTAACTGGAAATTGTCTACATTTATTAGGCATCTGTTTGGGTTGGTTTGTTCTGATTTCCTGCCAAGGAGTGTATCATATAACTTATTTGTTTGCAGTTAAAATCTTTCTCTAGAGTCTCCTTGCTCCTTTATCTGTTTAAAACTTTCATTTAAAGGCTCACTGCTGCTTTTCTGCTGTAATAAACATTTCTGCAGTTTTTGTCTACCTAAGTAGTATGGGTAGTTGTAGCATTGTCCATATTGAGGGTTGTGTTTTGGACTTAGTTGTTTGTGGAGGCTGTGTGTCTGAGCACATGTTCTAGGTCATCTTAGTTTAGCCAAAAGTCATTCTGCATTTCAGTGAGAGGGAAGTGTTTATGGTTATTGGCTAATTGGGATTACCAGGACTACGACTTGGAGTAGGCATGTCATTGGTTCTTTCGAGTTTTTTTTTTTAAGTTTTTTCAGGTTTTAACTTTCTGTTACCTAAGAAGTTAATTTGTGAGTCTTTCTGCCATTTCTACACTGAGCTAATTGGAGGAAGGGCACCGAGCAAACTCTGATCAGTGATATATAACATTAAGTATCCTGCTTTTTGCTTAATTTTACAAGTTATTTATGCCACTTTTATTGTCTGCTGCACACTTTTCTAGCTAGTTTCACTGTGTGTGAGGTATTAACTGGAAATTGTCTACATTTATTAAGCACCTGTTTGGATTTGTTTGTTCTGATTTCCTGCCATGGAGTGTATCATATAACTTATTTGTTTGCTGCCAAAAGCTTTTTCTAGGGTTTCCTTACTCCTTTATCTGTTTAAAACGTTTATTTAAAGGATCCCTGCTGCTTTTCTGCTGTGATAAACATTTCTGCAGTATTTTTTTTTACTTAAGTAGTGTGGGTAGTTGTAGCATTGTCCATATTCAGGCTTGTGTTTTGGGCCTAGTTGTCTGTGGAGGCTGTATGTCTGAGCACGTTCTAGGCCATCTTAGTTTAGCCAAAGCCATAATGCATTTCAGTGAGAGGAAAGTGTTTATGGTCATTGGCTGATTGGGGTTAACTGGACTACGGCTTGGAATAATCATGTCACTGGTTCTTATGAGCTTTTTCTTTGAAAGGCTCACTACTGCTTTTCAGCTGTGATAAATGTTTAAAAAGGTTTTTTTCTACCTAAGTAGTGTGAGCAGTTGTAACATTGTCCATATTCAGGCTTGTGTTTTGGGCCTAGTTGTTTGTGGAGTTTGTGTGTCTGAGCACATGTTCTAGGCCATCTTAGTTTAGCCAAAGCCATTCTGTATTTCAGTGAGAGGGAACTGTTTATGGCCATTGGCTGATTGGAGTTACCTGGACTATGGCTTGGAATAAGAACGTCCTTGGTTCTTTCGAGCTTTATTTTTTAAAGTTGTTTCAGCTTTTAACTTTCTGTTACCTAACAAGTTATCTTGTGAGTGTTTCTGCCATTTCACACTGAGCTAATTGGAGGAAGGGCACTGAGCAAACTGTGATCTGTGATATATAACATTAAGTATCCTCTTTTTTGCTTTTTTTTACAAGTTATTTATAGCACTTTTATTATCTGCTGCATACTTTTCTAGCTAGTTTCACTGTGTGTGAGGTATTAATGGGGAAATTGTCTACATTTATTAAGCATCTGTGTTTGTTCTGATTTCTTGCCAAGGAGTGTATCATATAACTTATTTGTTTGCAGTTAAAAGCTTTCTCTAGAGTCTCCTTGCTCATTTATCTGTTTACATCTTTCATTTAAACTGCTTTTCTGCTGTGATAAACATTTCTGCAGTTTTCTTCTATCTAGGTAGTGTGGGCAGTTGTAGCATTGTCCATATTCATGCTTGTGTTTAGAGCCTAGTTGTTTGTGGAGGCTCTGTGTCTTAGCAGATGTTCTAGGCCAACTTAGTTTAGCCAAAGCCATTCTGCATTTTAGTGAGACAGAAGAGTTTATGGTCATTGGCTGATTGGGCTTACCTTGACTATGGCTTGGAGTAAGCACCTCATTTGCTCTTTCAAGCTTTTTTTTTAAAGTTGTTTCAGGTTTTAACTTTCTGTTGCCTAAGAAGTAAACTTTTGAGTGTTTCTGCCATTTCACACTGAGCTAATTGGGGGAAGGGCACTGCACAAACTCTAATATGTGATATAGACCATTAATTATCATGTTTTTTGTTTATTTTTACAAGTTATTTAGAGCACTTTTATTGTCTGTTGCATACTTTTGGGTTTGTTTGTTCTGATTTCCTCCCAAGCAGTGTATCATATTAATTATTTGTTTGCAGTTAAAATCTTTCTCTAGAGTCTCCTTGATCCTTTATTTGTTTAAAACTTTCAATTAAAGGCCCACTGCTGCTTTTCTGCTGTGATACACATTTCTGCATTTTTTTTTCTTCCTAAGTAGTGTCAGTAGTTGTAGCATTTTCCATATTAAGGCTTATGTTTTGGGCCTAGTTTTCTGTGGTGGCTATGAGTCTGTGTATATGTTCTAGGCCATCTTAGTTTAGCCAAAGCCATAATGCATTTCAGTGAAAGGGAATTGTTTATAGTCATTGGTTGATTGGGGTTACCTGGACTATGGCTTGGAGTAAGCACGTCATTGGTTCTTTCAAGCTTTTTTTTTTAAAGTTGTTTCAGGTTTTAACTTTCTGTTACCATAGAAGTTAACTTGTGAGTGTTTCTGCCATTTCACATTGAGCTAATCAGAGGAAGGGCACTGAGCAAACTCTGATCTGTGATATAGAGCATTAAGTACCCTGTTTTTTGCTATTTTTTACAAGTTATTTATAGCACTTTTATTATCTGCTGCATACTTTCCTAGCTAGTTTCACTGTGTTTGATGTATTAATGGAGACACTTTCTACATTTATTAAGCATCTGTTTGGATTTGTTTGTTTTGATTTCCTACCAAGGAGTGTATCATGCAACTTATTTTTTTGCAGTTATAAGCTTTCTCTAGAGTCTCCTTGCTCATTTATCTGTTTCTAACTTTCATTTTAAGGCTCACTGCTGCTTTTCTGCTATGATAAACATTTCTGCAGTTTCTTTTTTCTAGCTAAGTAGTGTGGACAGTTGTAGCATTGTCCATATTCAGGCTTGTGTTTCTGGCCTAGTTGTTTGTGGAGGCTGTGTGCCTGAGCACATGTTCTAGGCCATCTTAGTTTAGCCAAAGCCATTCTGTATTTCAGTGAGAGGGAACTGTTTATGGTCATTGGCTGATTGGTGTTACCTGGACTATGGTTTGGAGTAAGCACGTCATTGGTTCTTTTGAGCTTTATTTTTTAAAGTTGTTTCAGATTTTAACTATCTGCTACCCAAGAAGTTAACTGGTGAGTGTTTCTGCCATTTTTAAACTGAGGTAATCAGAGGAAGGGCACTGAGCAAACTGTGATCTGTGATATAAACCATTAATTATCCTGTTTTTTGCTTATTTTCACAAGTTATTTATAGCACTTTTATTATCTGCTGCATACTTTTCTAGCTAGTTTCACTGTGTGTGAAGTATTAATGGAGAAATTGTCTACATTTATTAAGCATCTGTTTGGGATTGTTTGTTCTGATTTCCTGCCATGGAGTGTATCATATAACTTATTTGTTTGCAGTTAAAACTTTCTCTAGAGTCTCTTTGCTCATTTATCTGTTTATAACTTTCATTTTAAGGCTCACTGTTGCTTTTCTACTGTAATAAACATCTCTGCAGTTTTTTTTCTATCTAAGTAGTGTGGGCAGTTGTAGCATTGTCCATATTCAGGCTTGTGTTTAGAGCCTAGTTATTTGTGGAGGCTCTGTGTCTTAGCAGATGTTCTAAGCCAACTTAGTTTAGCCAAAGCCATTCTGCATTTTAGTGAGAAAGAAGAGTTTATGGGCATTGGCTGAATGGGCTTACCTGGACTATGACTTGGAGTAAGCACCTCATTTGCTCTTTCAAGCTTTTTTTAAAGTTGTTTCAGGTTTTAACTTTCTGTTGCCTAAGAAGTAAACTTTTGAGTGTTTCTGCCATTTCACACTGAGCAAATCAGGGGAAGGGCACTGAGCAAACTCTGATCCGTGGTATATAACATTAAGTATCTTGTTTTTTGCTGATTCTTACAAGTTATTTATTGCAGTTTTGTGGTGCAGCAGTAGCATTGTCACCTCACAGCAAGAGGTTTTCCTGTTCGATTCTCGACTGGAGAGCCTTCTGTGTGGAGTCTGCATGTCCTCCCTGAAGTCGAGTGGCATTTAAAAGACATGAGTGAATGGGTGTGCTTTCGCTGAAGGTTGGGTGTTGAGTAGGCTCCTCAGCACCATAAAAAATCTACTGCCAATCATTAGCAGAAAGGAGTTCCACTGGGGCGACCCCTAACCACGAAAATTTATAAGAAGAACAACAACATTGTCTGCTGCATACCTTTCTAGCTAGTTTCACTGTGTGAGATGCAATAACTGGAAATTGTCTATATTTATTAAGCATCTGTTTGGGTTTGTTTGTTCTGATTTCCTGCCAAGCAGTGTATTGTGTAACTTATTTGTTTGCAGTTAAAAGCTTTCTCTAGAGCCTCCATGTTCCTTTATCTGTTTAAAACTTTCATTTTATGGATCACTGCTGCTTTTCTGCTGTGATAAACATTTCTGCAGTTTTTTTTACCTAAGTAGTGTGCGTAGGTGCAGCATTGTCCATATTCAGGCTTATGGTTTGGGCCTAGTTGTTTGTGGAGACTTTATGTCTGAGCACATGTTCTAGGCCATCTTAATTTAGCCAAAGCCATTATGCATTTCAGTGAAAGGGAAGTGTTTATGGTCATTAGCTGATTGGGGTAACCTGGACAGTGGCTTGGAGTAAGCACCTCATTGGTTCTTTTGAGCTTTTTCTTTAAAAGTTGTTTCAGGTTCTAACTTTCTGTTACCTAAGAAGTTAACTTGTGAGTGTTTCTGCCATTTCACACTGAGCTAATTGGAGGAAGGGCACTGAGTAAACTCTGATCAGTGATATATAACATTAAGTATCCTGTTTTTTTGTGATTTTTACAAGTTATTTATAGCACTTTTATTGTCTGCTGCATACTTTTCTAGCTAGTTTCACTATGTGTGATGTATTAACTGGAAATTGTCAATATTTATTAAGCATCTGTTTGGGTTTGTTTGTTCTGATTTCCTGCCAAGGAGTGTATCATATAACTTATTTGTTTGCAGTTACAAGCTTTCTCTAGAGCCTCCATGCCCCTTTATCTGTTTAAATCTTTCATTTAAAGGATGACTGCTGCATTTCTGCTGCGATAAACATTTCTGCAGTTTTTTTCTATCTAAGAAGTGATGGCAGTTGTAGCTTTATCCATATTCAGGCTTGTGATTTGGGCCAAGTTGTTTGTGGAGGCTGTGTGTTTGACCCCATGTTCTAGGCCATCTTAGTTTAGCCAAAGCCATTCTGTATTTCTGTGAGAGGGAACTGTTTATGGTCATTGGCTGATTGGTGTTTCCTGGACTCTTTGGGTTTGTTTGTTCTGATTTCCTGCCAAGGAATGTATCATATAACTTATTTGTTTGCAATTAAAAGCTTTCTCTAGAGTCTCCTTGCTCGTTTATTTGTTTATAACTTTCATTTTAAGGCTCACTGCTGCTTTTCTGCTGTAATAAACATTTCTGCAGTTTTTTTCTATCTAAGTAGTGTGGGCAGTTGTAGCATTGTCCATATTCATGCTTGTGTTTAGAGCCTAGTTGTTTGTGGAGGCTCTGTGTCTTAGCAGATGTTCTAGGCCAACTTAATTTAGCCAAAGCCATTTTGCATTTTAGTGAGACAGAAGAGTTTATGGTCATTGGCTGATTGGGCTTACCTTGACTATGGCTTGGAGTAAGCACCTCATTTGCTCTTTCAAGCTTTTTTTTAAAGTTGTTTCAGGTTTTAACTTTCTGTTGCCTAAGAAGTAAACTTTTGAGTGTTTCTGCCATTTCACACTGAGCTAATTGGGGGAAGGGCACTGAGCAAACTCTAATCTGTGATATAGACCATTAATTATCATGTTTTTTGTTTATTTTTACAAGTTATTTAGAGCACTTTTATTGTCTGTTGCATACATTTGGGTTTGTTTGTTCTGATTTCCTCCCAAGCAGTGTATCATATTAATTATTTGTTTGCAGTTAAAATCTTTCTCTAGAGTCTCCTTGCTCCTTTATTTGTTTAAAACTTTCAATTAAAGGCCCACTGCTGCTTTTCTTCTGTGATACACATTTCTGCATTTTTTTTTCTTCCTAAGTAGTGTCAGTAGTTGTAGCATTTTCCATATTCAGGCTTGTGTTTAGGGCCTAGTTTTCTGTGGAGGCTATGTGTCTAAGTACATGTTCTAGGCCATCTTAGTTTAGCTAAAGCCATAATGCATTTCAGTGAAAGGGAATTGTTTATAGTCATTGGTTGATTGGGGTTAACTGGACTATGGCTTGGAGTAAGCACTTCATTGGTTCTTTCAAGCTTTTTTTTTAAAGTTGTTTCAGGTTTTAACTTTCTGTTACCATAGAAGTTAACTTGTGAGTGTTTCTGCCATTTCACATTGAGCTAATCAGAGGAAGGGCACTGAGCAAACTCTGATCTGTGATATATAGCATTAAGTACCCTGGTTTTTGCTATTTTTACAAGTTATTTATAGCACTTTTATTATCTGCTGCATACTTTCCTAGCTAGTTTCACTGTGTTTGATGTATTAATGGAGACACTGTCTACATTTATTAAGCATCTGTTTGGGTTTGTTTGTTTTGATTTCCTACCAAGGAGTGTATCATGCAACTTATTTTTTTGCAGTTATAAGCTTTCTCTAGAGTCTCCTTGCTCATTTATCTGTTTCGAACTTTCATTTTAAGGCTCACTGCTGCTTTTCTGCTCTGATAAACATTTTTGCAGTTTCTTTTTTCTATCTAAGTAGTGTGGACAGTTGTAGCATTGTCTATATTCAGGCTTGTGTTTCTGACCTAGTTGTTTGTGGAGGCTGTGTGCCCGAGCACATGTTCTAGGCCATCTTAGTTTAGCCAAAGCCATTCTGTATTTCAGTGAGAGGCAACTGTTTATGGTCATTGGCTGATTGGTGTTACCTGGACTATGGCTTGGAGTAAGAACGTCATTGGTTCTTTTGAGCTTTATTTTTTAAAGTTGTTTCAGATTTTAACTATCTGCTACCCAAGAAGTTAACTGGTGAGTGTTTCTGCCATTTTTAAACTGAGGTAATCAGAGGAAGGGCACTGAGCAAACTGTGATCTGTGATATAAACCATTAATTATCCTGTTTTTTGCTTATTTTTACAAGTTATTTATAGCACTTTTATTATCTGCTGCATACTTTTCTAGCTAGTTTCACTGTGTGTGAAGTATTAATGGAGAAATTGTCTACATTTATTAAGCATCTGTTTGGGATTGTTTGTTCTGATTTCCTGCCATGGAGTGTATCATATAACTTATTTGTTTGCAGTTAAAAGCTTTCTCTAGAGTCTCCTTGCTTGTTTATCTGTTTATAACTTTCATTTTAAGGCTCACTGCTGCTTTTCTACTGTAATAAACATCTCTGCAGTTTTTTTTTCTATCTAAGTAGTGTGGGCAGTTGTAGCATTGTCCATATTCAGGCTTGTGTTTAGAGCCTAGTTATTTGTGGAGGCTCTGTGTCTTAGCAGATGTTCTAGGCCAACTTAGTTTAGCCAAAGCCATTCTGCATTTTAGTGAGAAAGAAGAGTTTATGGGCATTGGCTGAATGGGCTTACCTGGACTATGGCTTGGAGTAAGCACCTCATTTGCTCTTTCAAGCTTTTTTTTTAAAGTTGTTTCAGGTTTTAACTTTCTGTTGCCTAAGAAGTAAACTATTGAGTGTTTCTGCCATTTCACACTGAGCTAATCAGGGGAAGGGCACTGAGCAAACTCTGATCCGTGGTATATAACATTAAGTATCTTGTTTTTTGCTGATTCTTACAAGTTATTTATAGCAGTTTTGTGGTGCAGCAGTAGCATTGTCACCTCACAGCAAGTGGTTTTCCTGTTCGATTCTCGACTGGAGAGCCTTCTGTGTGGAGTCTGCATGTCCTCCCCACAGTCGAGTGGCATTTAAAAGACATGAGTGAATGGGTGTGCTTTCGCTGAAGGTTGGGTGTTGAGCAGGCTCCTCAGCACCATAAAAATCTACTGCCAATCATTAGCAGAAAGGAGTTCCACTGGGGTGACCCCTAACCACGAAAATTTGAAAGAAGAACAACAACATTGTCTGCTGCATACTTTTCTAGCTAGTTTCACTGTGTGAGATGCAATAAGTGGAAATTGCCTATATTTATTAAGCATCTGTTTGGGTTTGTTTGTTCTGATTTTCTGCCAAGCAGTGTATTGTATAACTTATTTGTTTGCAGTTAAAAGCTTTCTCTAGAGCCTCCATGTTCCTTTATCTGTTTAAAACTTTCATTTTAAGGATCACTGCTGCTTTTCTGCTGTGATAAACATTTCTGCAGTTTTTTTTTTACCTAAGTAGTGTGCGTAGGTGCAGCATTGTCCATATTCAGGCTTATGTTTTGGGCCTAGTTGTTTGTGGAGACTTTGTGTCTGAGCACATGTCCTAGGCCATCTTAATTTAGCCAAAGCCATTATGCATTTCAGGGAAAGGGAAGTGTTTATGGTCATTAGCTGATTGGGGTAACCTGGACTGCGGTTTGGAGTAAGCACCTCATTGGTTCTTTCGAGCTTTTTCTTTAAAAGTTGTTTCAGGTTCTAACTTTCTGTTACCTACGAAGTTAACTTGTGAGTGTTTCTGTCATTTCACATTGAGCTAATCGGAGGAAGGACTCTGAGCAAACTGTGATCCCATTAAGTATCCTGTTTTTTTGCTCATTTTTACAAGTTATTTATAGCACTTTTATTATCTGCTGCATACTTTCTGAGCCAGTTTCACTGTGTGTGATGTATTAATAGAGAAATTATCTACATTTATTAAGCATCTGTTTGGGTTTGTTTGTTTTGATTTCCTACCATGGAGTGTATCATATAACTCATTTATTTGCAGTTGAAAGCTTTCTCTAGAGTCTCCTTGCTCATTTATCTGTTTCTAACTTTCATTTTAAGGCTCACTGCTGCTTTTCTGCTATGATAAACATTTCTGCAGTTTTTTTTCTATCTAAGTAGTGTGGGCAGTTGTAGCATTGTCCATATTCAGGCTTGCGTTTTTGGCCTAGTTGTTTGTGGAGGCTGTGTGTCTGAGCACATGTTCTAGGCCATCTTAGTTTAGCCAAAGACATTCTGTATTTTAGTGAGAGGGAACAGTTTATGGTCATTGGCTGATTGGTGTTACCTGGACTATGGCTTGGAGTAAGCATGTCATTGGTTCTTTCAAGCTTTATTTTTTAAAGTTGTTGCAGGTTTTAACTATCTGCTACACAAGAAGTTAACTTGTGAGTATTTCTGCCATTTCACAATGAGCTAATTGGAGGAAGGGCACTGAGCAAACTGTGATCTGTGATATAAACCATTAAGTATCCTGTTTTTTGCTTATTTTTACAAGTTATTTATAGCACTTTTATTATCTGCTGCATACTTTCCTAGCTAGTTTCAATGTGTGATGCATTAATGGAGAAATTGTCTACATTTATTAAGCATCTCTTTGGGTTTGTTTGTTTTGATTTCTTGCCAAGGAGTGTATCATATAACTTATTTGTTTGCAGTTAAAATCTTTGTCTAGAGTCTCCATGCTCATTTATCTGTTTATAACTTTCATTTTAAGGCTCACTGCTGCTTTTCTGCTATGATAAACATTTCTGCAGTTTATTTCTATCTATGTAGTGTGGGCAGTTGTAGCATTGTCCATATTCAGGCTTGTGTTTAGGGCCTAGTTGTTTGTGGAGGCTCTGTGTCTTAGCACATGTTCTAGGCCATCTTAGTTTAGCCAAAGCCATTCTGCATTTCAGTGAGAAAGAAGAGAAGAGTTTATGGTCATTGGCTGATTGGGATTACCTGGTCTATAGCTTGGAGTAAGCACCTCATGTTTTTTGTTTATTTTTACAAGTTATTTATAGCACTTTTATTGTCTGTTGCATACTTTTGGGTTTGTTTGTTCTGATTTCCTGCCAAGGAGTGTATCATATTACTTATTCATTTGCAGTTAAAATCTTTCTCTAGAGTCTCCTTGCTCCTTTATCTGTTTAAAACTTTCATTTAAAGGTTCACTGCTGCTTTTCTGCTGTGATAAACGTTTCTACAATTTTTTTCTACCTAAGTAGTGTGGACAGTTGTAGCATTGTGCATATTCAGGCTTGTGTTTTGGGCTATGTTGTTTGTGGAGTCTGTGTGTCTGACTACATGTTTTAGGCCATCTTAGTTTATCCAAAGCCATTCTGCATTTCAGTGAGAGGGGAAGTGTTTATGGTCATTGGCTGATTGGGTTTACCTGAACTATGGCTTGGAGTAAGCACCTCATTTGTTCTTTTGAGCTTTTTTTTTTAAAGTTCTTTCAGGTTTTAACTTTCTGTTACCTAAGAAGTTAACTTTTTATGTTTCTGCCATTTCACAATGAGCTAATCGGGGGAAGGGTACTAAGCAACATCTAATCTGTGATACATAACATTAAGTATCCCGTTTTATGCTTATTTTACAAGTTATTTATAGCATGTTTATTTTCTGCTGTATAATTTTCTAGTTAGTTTCACTGTATGTGAGGTATTAACTGGAAATTGTCTACATTTATTAAGCACTGTTTAGGTTTGTTTGTTCTGGTTTAATGCCAAGGAGTGTATCATATTAATTATTTATTTGCAGTTAAAATCTTTCTCTGGAGTCTCCTTGCTCCTTTATCTGTATAAAACTTTCACTTAAAGGCTCACTGCAGCTTTTCTGGTGTGATAAATATTTCTGCAGTTTTTGTCTACCAAAGTAGTGTGTATAGTTGTAGCATTGTCCATATTCAGGCTTGTGTTTTGAGATTAGTTGCTTGTGGAGGCTGTGTGTCTGAGCCCATGTTCTAGGCCATCTTAGTTTAGCCAAAGCCATTCTGCATTTCAGTGAGAGGGAAGTGTTTATCGTCATTGGCTGATTAGGATTACCTGGACTACGGCTTGGAGTAAGCATGTCATGTTTTTTTTTCGAGCTTTTTTTTTAAGTTGTTTCAGGTTTTAACTTTCTATTACCTAAGAAGTTAACTTGTGAGTGTTTCTACCATTTCCACTCTGACCTAATTGTAGGAAGGGCACAGTGGAAACTCTGATCTGTGATATATAACATTAAGTATCCTACATTAAGTATCCTGCTTTTTGCTTATTTTTACAAGTTATTTATAGCATTTTTATTGTCTGCTGCATACTTTTCTAACTAGTTTCACTGTGTGTGAGGTATTAAATGGAAATTGTCTACATTTATTAAGCATCTGTTTGGGTTTGTTTGTTCTGATTTCCTGCCAAGGAGTGTATCATATTACTGATTTGTTTGCAGTTAAAATCTTTCTCTAGAGTCTCCTTGCTCCTTTAACCATTTAAAACTTTCATTTAAAGGCTCACTGATGCTTTACTGCTGTGATAAACATTTCTTCAGTTTTTTTCCACCTAAGTAGTGAGGGTAGTTGTAGCATTGTCCATATTCCGGCTTGTGTTTTGGGCCTAGGTTTTTGTGGAGGCTGTGTGTCTGAGCATATGTTCTAGTCCATCTTAGTTTACCCAAAGCCATAATGCATTTCAGTGAGAAGAAAGTGTTTATGGTCATTGGCTGATTGGGGTTACCTGGACTACAGGTTGGAGTAAGCACGTCATTGGTTCTTTCGAGCTTTTTTTTAAAATTGTTTCAGGTTTTAACTTTCTGTTACCAAAAAAGTTAACTTGTGAGTGTTTCTGTCATTTTACACTGAGCTAGTCAGAGAAAGGGCACTGAGCAAACTCTGATCTGTGATATTTAACATTAAGTATCCTGTTTTTTGCTGATTTTTACAAGTTATTTATAGCATTTTTGTGGTGCAGCAGTAGCGTTGTCACCTCACAGCAAGAGGTTTTCCCGTTCAATTCTCGGCTGGAGTACCTTCTGTGTGGAGTCTACATGCCCTCCCCATGGTCGAGTGGTGTTTGAAAGACATGCGTGAATGGACATGCTTTCGTTAAAGGTTGGGCATCAAGATGGCACCTCGGCACCATAAAAGTCTACTGCCAATCATTAGCCAACTGGAGTTATGCTGTGGTGACCACTAACCGGGAAAAGCTGAAAGAAGAACAACAACATTGTCTGCTGCATACTTTTCTAGCTAGTTTCACTGTGTGTGATGCAATAACTGGAATTTGTCTATATTTATTAAGCATCTGTTTGGGTTTGTTTGTTATGATTTCCTGCCAAGGAGTGTATCATATAACTTATTTGTTTGCAGTTAAAAGCTTTCTCTAGAGCCTCCATGTTCCTTTATCCATTTAAAACTTTCATTTAAAGGATCACTGCTGTTTTTCTGCTGTGATAAACATTTCTGTAGTTTTTTCTATCTACATAGTGAGGGCAGCTGTAGCATTATCCATATTCAGGCTTGTGTTTTGGACCAAGTTGTTTGTGGAGGCTGTGTGTCAGGGCACATATTCTAGGCCATCTTAGTTTAGCCAAAGCCATTCTGTATTTCAGTGAGAGGGAACTGTTTATGGTCATTGGCTGATTGGTGTTACCTGGACTACTGCTTGGAGTAAGCACGTCATTGGTTCTTTCGAGCTTTATTTTTTTAAAGTTGTTTCAGATTTTAACTATCTGCTACCCAAGAAGTTAACTTTTGAGTGTTTCTACCATTTCACACTGAGCTAATCAGATGAAGGGCACTGAGCAAACTGTGATCTGTGATATAAACCATTAAGTATCCTGTTTTTTTGCTTATTTTTACAAGTTATTTATAGCACTTTTATTATCTGCTGCATACCTTTCTAGCTAGTTTCATTGTGTGTGAAGTTTTAATGTAGAAATTGTCTACATTTATTAAGCATCTATTTGGGTTTGTTTGTTCTGATTTCCTGCCAAGGAGTGTATCATGTAACTTATTTGTTTGCAGTTAAAAGCTTTCTCTAGAGTCTCCTTGCTCATTTATCTGCTTATCACTTTTATTTTAAGGCTTACTGCTGCTTTTCTGCTGTGATAAACATTTCTGCAGTTTTTTTTTCTATCTAAGTAGTGTGGGCAGTTGCAGCATTGTCCATATCCAGGCTTGTGTTTAGGGCCTAGTTGTTTGTGGAGGTTCTGTGTCTTAGCATATGTTCTAGGCCAACTTAGTTTAGCCAAAGCCATTCTGCATTTTAGTGAGAAAGAAGAGTTTATGGTCATTGGCTGATTGGGCTTACCTGGACTATGGCTTGGAGTAAGCACATCATTGGTTCTTTCAAGCTTTTATTTTAAAGTTGTTTCAGGTTTTAAATTTTTGTTACCTAAGAAGTAAACTTTTAAGTGTTTCGGCCATTTCACATTGACATAATCAGTGGAAGGGCACTGAGTAAACTCTGATCTGTGATATAGACCTTTAAGTATCGTGTTTTTTGTTTATTTTTACAAGTTATTTATAGCACTTTTATTGTCTGCTGCATACTTTTCAAGCTAGTTTCACCGCGTATGAGGTATTAAGGGGAGTATGTCTGCATTTTTTAAGTATCTGTTTGGGTTTTTTGTTCTGATTTCCTGCCAAGGAGTGTATCATATTACTTATTTGTTTGCAGTTAAAATCTTTCTCTAGAGTCTCCTTGCTCCTTTATCTGTTTAAAACTTTAATTTAAAGGCTCACTGCTGCTTTTCTGCTATGATACACATTTCTGCAGTTTTTTTTCTTCCTAAGTAGTGTGGGTAGTTGTAGCATTTTCCATATTCAGGCTTGTGTTTTGGGCCTAGTTTTCTGTGGAGGCTGTGTGTCTGAGTACATGTTCTAGGCCATCTTAGTTTAGCCAAAGCCATAATGCATTTCAGTGAAAGGGAAGTGTTTATGGTGATTGGCTGATTGGGGTTACCTGGACTACGGCTTGGAGTAAGCACGTCATTGGCTCTTTCGAGCTTTTTTTAAGTTGTTTCAGGTTTTAACTTTCTGTTAAAAACACAAAAAGCAAGTGAAAACCAAGTAAGGTTACTCAGCAGGCTATTGAATTTTAAAATTCCAATTTAATCAGCGCTTTCGAAGGGGTCAGTGCCCCAACTTCATCAGAAAAAACAAAACTTTAACATCACATCTTTATATACTCATTCATTCATTAATTAATTATTCAATTATCTTCCTTAATTGACCTATTTTATCGAATTCTTCTTTGTTAAAAACATAAAATGTAAAATGTAATGTTAGTTCATATATATAATTCAAACTGATATGAACAATCTATACAAATTATTATTAAATACTAGTATTAAAACCAAATAAATTTTACTAACAGCCTTGGCATCAATACTAATGCAATACGTAATTGTTAAAACATTATACAACCTTAAAGCTACTTTTTTATTATTATTAAAAACTACATTAAATACAGTTCATGCATGCATATTACATATGCTGCAATTTATATATAATAATCCAACTATACTCCAATTCCCATATTCATTATCATAAAAGAATACCATAAAAGTATATGTATATGTATCTTTATGCCTGTCACCATATACTCACCCCTATTTATCATAATATAATAAATTGCACATTATATCTAACTAAAATTCCCTCTGTATAAAACATTACAAAATTACATATGTGTGTACATATGTTTTTACTTTGACCAACTCAGTTTGTTAACATTATATTTGCATTTAGTTATGAATTTTCAATTTATAATTCACAACCATTCTACCTAAAAAGTGCCTTTAACTTCAAAATGCTTTTTATTGATGCATATTCATTAAGCCCTGGTGGGATATGTGCCGATGTACGAATTTGCCACATTAATTAATTTTCTTCTAATTTAAGTTGCCATGGTCCATCCCTTATATCACATTGCACTTGTTGTATTACTGTATAATGAAACCTATGGTTTGGATTATCTACTATATGTTTAGCCAGTGCATTTGTGGTGTCCCTTCTATTGATACAATATTGGTGCTCGTAAATCCTTTGTTTAATTTTTCTTTCTGGGACAGATTCATGAAGGCTTGCACAGAGTCTAAGAGTAGAGTAAGACTCCAGACAGCCAATATGTCTGCCGAGTGATCCAGGAACAGCCGGCAGGAGCGTGCATGAGAGCTTCTAAAACTACTCTTGCACAGACAGTGTTAGGTTATGCAAATTACCTCATTTGCTGCTGAAAGCTATGCAAATGAGGTAAATTTGTGATCTAGGAAACATTAACCTGTCCGAGTAAGAATAGAGTAACTTGCAGAAATGTAGTCCGTTGGTAACAGACTACAGTTCTGCAAATATCAAAATGGAGCTATGACAGCTCCAAATAAAGGATGCATCCAGTTGAGGAAGCATGCCAATGGCCATATATAAGGCCATTGGCATTTTTATCTGTTGCAAAATAATAAAAAATATTTTTTTTCCCCGATCTCCGATGTTTAAGCGTAGTGCAGTGCCACGCAAACGTGCTGTGCTCTAAAAAACAGAAAAAAAAATAAAAGCCTAAAATAGGCATTTTGTTACACATATTCTTCTGCCATGCAGGTGGATGGCAGGCTGAAGACAACATGGCTACTGAGTAGTGGTTGCTAAGGGGAGAAGCTCAGTCTGAGAGATGTAACCAAGCATTAGTAGGCAATCCTATGCAAATGAGGATAAGGATAGTGAATACCGATTTTCCCTGCCATGTGAACCATGTCCCTAGAGTGTAAGAGTAGGATTAGGAGAGTAACAGAGTAAAAAATAGGTGACATAATGAGGGGATATGTATCAAAGACTGTAAGCTTATTGAAGCAGAGTGGCATGTGTTTGCTGTGAGTTACTCAGGACTGGAAGAGGCGTGTCTACAGTTGTCTTAACTGAAACCCAGAAACCGAAGGTGTACTCTGTGGATATCACTAAAGTTTCTTGCAAAGATGCTTACACTGTGTGCGCATGTGTGCATCTGTAAACCCATCTAAGCCTGTGTGCACGTGTGTGCGCCCATGTAAGCCTGTGTAAGGCTGTCTAAGTCTGTGTGCTCGCGTGTGCACCCGTCTAAGCCTGTATAAGTCTGTCTAAGCCTGTGTGCGTGGATGTGCACCCACCTAAGCCTGTGTAAGCCTGTGTGCACACGTGTGTGCATGTTTGCGCTTGTTTGCGCAGCGCTGCCCTGGGCAAAAACAGAAAGGGAAAAGGAAGGAAAAGCAGTAGTAGGAAGTTAACCAAGGAGAACTAGCAGAGCTTCCAGGTGAAATCAATCAGAATCAGCCAATTACACAGGCGGTACACTAGCCCAGCCCAGCCCAGCACTTAAAACTCTGCAAACAACATTCCCTCATGTTTATCTCAGAAACACTGCAATACTGCAGTATACAAAGAGAAGTGAAAACTTAAAAAGCTTAACTGAGACTAAAAAATGTTAAGGGCTGCCATTGCTATTAAAAGGCAACATGTGCAAGATGCTGAGGGTGGTGCCATTGCGAATGCTGCTGAGCAACCCACAGTGAGAAGATGGAGAAGAGTGTACAGACCCAGAGTAACCTACCAGGGGCTACATGAGCTGGAGATAGTGAAGTGCTATAGCGTGGACAGAGACCTTCTGCAGAAAATTGTTGAGCTGTGCAGGCCATGCTTCACACACAGAACCAACAGAAGGGAACCCATCCCAGTGGAAACCAAGGTATGTGTTGGCCTAAAAATACTAGCAACAGGTACCTTCCAGAGGCCAACTGGTGATATGATGGGGATATCACAGGAATCAGCATCCAGGGTACTGCACCAGTTCCTGAATGCCATGTCAGCACATGTCGGTGATCATGTATATTTCCCCAATTCCTATGAGGCATTGGCCAGCAATATGCATCTCTTTCAGCAAATAGCAGAATACCCTGAGGTAGTGGGTGCAATTGACTGCACGCACATACATATCAAAGCACCAGCCGGTGAGCGGGGTAAGGCCTACTTCAACTGCAAGGGCTTCCGTTCCATCAACTGCCAGGTCATGTGCGATGCCCAGGGCTTAATACTGAATGTGTGTGCTGGCTGCCCTGGAAACTACCACGATTCCCACATTTGGCATCTGACGCAGCTGTACCAGACATTTGCCAATGGGGACATCCCTGACGGTCACCTAGTGGGGGATGCTGACTATGCACTGGAGCCGTGGCTGATGACACCCATCAGAAATGCGCACACACCTGAACAAGAACTCCATAATGAGGCACACGCACAAACACGAAATGTAATCGAGCATGTGTTTGGGATGCTCAAGTCACAGTTCCGGTGCCTGGACACATCTGGTGGAGCCTTGCAGTACTCACCAAGTATATGTACCCAATTTGTCATGGTATGTGCCAAGCTACACAATATGATCCTGTGAAAGCAGCTGCAGCAGGAACAGCATGGGGCAGGGTCAAACAGCCCCCCACCATTGCCAAGGCCATCACAGGCAAAGCGTGACTCAGAGGAGGAACAACCTCAGCCTGCCCCAGTAGGCAGAAGGAGGCATGCCCAGTATGCCTTGGCCTTGGCAAAGAGGCAACGCATAGCACATACACTGGCTCAGTAGGAACCCTGGAAATGTTACCTCTCTCTGACTCGCACATAAAATAAAGGGGATGCCTAACTTGACACTGCCTGTTTTCAAACATGTACAGGGAGTGTGGTATGTGCATCCGACATAGGCAGCGCCCTGCAGCACCACCTGAGGCATGATTGGCATGTTTTAAGCAATATAAAGCATTGCTAAGTAGCTTTTACCAATATTTACTATATGTAAACAAAATTGCCCATGCTAACTAGCGCAACATCGGGCAACGTTGAACAATGTTGGGCAAGGTCGGGCAAAGTTGACCAAAGTCAGGTAAACATGCTCATATTTGCTTTACTGTTCATTAAGCAGTCTGGCCTGCCCAGCATGAAAATAAAAAGCAGTGACATGGCTCGAACCCAGGATACTGTGCACTATAGTCACAGCACTGAACCACTAAGCCATGACAGCATTTCACTGGCACAAACACAGCAGGACAATTGTACAGTAATACAAACACAAAGAAATGCTGTATCATGCCCATAAAGAGGCATATGGGTAACCTCCCCCACAGGCCTATGCAGACAGAGAACATCAGGCCAGGCAGTGTGATGTGGGTTGTGTAGGCTATGAAGTTGCAATCTAATATACGTGACATTGGATGCTAAGATTTGTAGTACAGTAGTATGCCTCAAGCCAGTACGATAGGCAACATTACAGACTGAAATGGTGTACCGTACATAGCAGCGCAGGCATAGCAAATGTGTATAAGTGTCAGGTGAAGCCCTCATCCTATGTACACCCACAGTAACAATCAGGTGTGCCCCCGGGTAGAAATGTACAAAGAATAGCTGTCCCCCCTGTATGTAGTAATGTTGATAAGTCTATGCGAAGTGTCTCATGGAAGACCTGCATGCACAGCATGATCCCTGTTGATGTATGACACAAAGGTGAGCCCTGCTGTAAAAATACAACATTGATATTCCACACACATATAGTATAAATGTCTATACAGGGTGTGCTCACACACTCCAACAAATGTAGTGGATTTCATTCAGCATCACACTGAAAGGTCATACTGGGCATGCTCACACACAAATAAATGAAGCAAATGTCAGGCAACAACATACTGAAAGGTCATACTGGGCATGCTCACACACTTAAATATACGAAGCAAATGTCAGGCAACAACATATCGAAAGGTCATACTGGGCATGCTCACACACAAATATACAAAGCAAATGTCAGGCAACAACATACTGAAATGTCATACTGGGCATGCTCACACACTTAACGAAGGTGATAATAAGGGATCTATGGACATATGTGGATAGTCATCTCCACTTCCAGAAACACATTCACAAAGTGGTCAGAAAATCATGCTATGTGTTCACACAAACTGCCAAGGTCTGTGCATGCAGGTCAAAGGAGGTTCCCACTACTCATCAGTCATCAGACCCATCAGAGAGTACCACAACACACTTGTGATGAATCTGACTAGGCACCTTCAGCAGCTGGAAACACCACTGAAGTACCTTAACAAGAGGATTACTGGCCTCAAACAGTTGCCCCATGCAACAAGACTGCATGTTACCCAATCTGTACTCTGTTGCATACTGCCTACTCAGGAGATCTCTGGACAACAGACAGGTCCATGTCATGGCTACACTCAGATCAGTTCTGAGTTACAGCTCAATGGCACAAAATATACAGACCCAACTGATATTGCCAACATCCTGGCAGATAGGATCAGTTAACTTTACCCTCCTTTCACCCATGAAAGAGCACATCTCTATAATGGAAGACTGCAAAGTTGCTGTCATCACGGCTGCACAAGTAAAAAACACTCTCCAAAGTCAGTATCACAGCAGCCATGGGACCAGATAACTTCCCAGGCTGTGTTCTACACAAACCACAGAATGAACAGACACCACACTGATGTACCATGTTCAGTCATAGCCTCACCTCAGGCTTTGTGCCTGCTGAATGGTGCACAGTGATGGTTATCCCACTACACAAGGGTGGAGACACCACGGACCCCAGGAACTAGCGCCCCATTAGCCTGATGAGCCCACTCTTCAAGGCCATGGAATGTATCATCATACAACTTATAAAGAAATACATTGGTAATCCCCAAACCCTGGACCACAACCATGTTAGGTTTGTAAAATGCAGATCATGTCTCCTAAATCTGATAGATGACACTGAAGCAGTCACCAGAACTGTAGACAAGGGTAAGGTGGTTCACACAGCCTATGTAGATCCTGGCATGGCTTACAACACCACCCCACACTCTGCAAATATAGATAAACCCACTAAACTAGGTATAAACTGCTATGTCACAAGATGGGTTGCCAACAGGCTTACTGACAGAACACACACTGTGAAAGTAGCAGACTCCAAGTATGACTTTGGACCAGTGATGAGTGCAGTACCACAGGGTCCAGTCCTGTGTCTTGTCCTGTTTAGTATCTACTTCCCTGAAGTAAACTTTAACATGGAAGGTCTGTGGCTACTGAAGTTTCCAGATGACTGCAAACTAGGAGCCATAATTGTAAACACTAAAGATGTGGACATCCTACAAAAGGGCCTCACTGAGACAGATGGCTGTTGTCAAAGCCATGAGCTCTAGCTCAATGGCAGAAGGTGCATTGTCATCCACTTTGTTAAAAACTCTATAACCCAGAACTACAACATAGGCGGTAGTATACCTAACACTGAAAGTGTGACAAGAGACCTTGGGTCACAGGTGGACAGTGGACACAACTGTGATAATCACATCCCCAGAGTAGTCAGGAAATCCTCCTATGTGGCACACCTCATCATAAAAGGTGTCTCATGCAGAATGGAAGAGGACATTGTTCCCCTCTACTCATCGCTCATTAGAACTATAATAGAGTACAACGCCACTTTTGCTATGTACCTCACAAGACAACTACAACAACTGGAAAGCCTACAGCAATACCTCACAAAGTGCATTAGTGGCCTGAAATACATGCCATACACAGACCATCTCAAAATGCTCCATCCTTACTCCCTTGCATATCGCCTACTCAGAGGTGTTCACTGCCTAACATACAAAGCTATGTCAAACACAGAGCTGTTGGACATGCTCCACGTAAAACACTCACAACCCCTCTGATCTTCAGACCCAAAACCATGAGTGAAATACAAAAGGAAGCGGTGTATCCATTTACATTATGGATACCCACACCTTCAGGTTAGTGGCACAGCATGAGGCCTTGGAGACCATGCAAGTGCAACTAACATTGGGCAAAGCTGCTCATCAGATTGTAGCCTGCTACAGATCACCTACCTTGTCTTAGGAACCTCACTCAGTATTCCTGAGAACAGTGGAAAATAGAAAGGTCCTATCAAACACCATTATATGAGGAGATTACAACTACCCAAACATTGAGTGGGAGAATTACTCGTGTACAACGTCCTTTGCCCAATGTTTCCTAGAGTTTAAAAACTCTAACACCCTGGAACAGCTGGTCACCTTGCCCACTAGAGGTGACAACATACTGGACATGATCATCACCAACATGGGGTACCAGTGTTCCACAACAGAGATAAACCCCTCGCTGGTAATATCAGATCATAAAGTAATCACACTGGACATCCACATCCCCCCCGCAATCAATGAAACCACTGTGGAGACATTTTCAAAAGCAAACTGCACACTTCCCAAGACCAAAGTGGGAAGTTACAAAGCCCGCTTGCTATAGGATAATGGTATACAATCTGCCGAATCATTTACAAGTGCATCCTATGAGCATCTACAGGGATGCATGGATCAAGACATCACAAATAAAACCAAGATGCACTCCTCCAAAAATAAGAAAACAATCTGGTGGTCGTCACCCATAAATAAGCTAAATAACAGAACAGAAGGAGGAAACAAACACATGATAGAGCAAACTTCACAAAAGGAAAGGCATCACTGATCATTAGTAGAAAGAAACAATGATCGCTCATAAAATAATCCAAGGCCAGTTTCTAAAGACAAATTGACAAGGAATGTAAGAATAGCAACCACAAAGCCTTCGGTGGCTATACCAGACATGTAGGTCTCAACTTCCAAATATGCTGTCAGCTACTGAAAAATGGCAAGAAATACACTGAACCAACTTTCATTGCCCACATCCTGGGGGACAAGTTCAGTGCAAACTCCCCCCATCACCCCCAAAAGGGCCTGTGTCCATCTCAGAAGGATGCAGAGCCCCAGACTTCATGGACATGCAGGTAAAGACAGCCCTCTCCAAAGCTAAGAACACAGCATCAATGGGACTGGATGGTGTCCCAGGCTGCTTCTTACACCAGGCCTAAAAGGAACTACGCCCTCACCTACATTCACTGTCCAGACTCAATCGTACCACAGGCTATGTACCCAAAGAATGGCATACACTAACAGACATCCAGCTCCACAAAGGGGGTGCCACAACAGAACCTGTGAACCATTGCCCTATATGTGTACTCAGCCTGGTCTGCAAAGCTATGGAGCAAATTGTCATGGAACCCATAAACAGAGACATTGGGGACCTCCAGACACTGGACTCTACCCAACTTGTCCTTGTTAAAGGCAGATCCTGCCTCCTAAACCTAGTTGACTTATTTCAAACAGTTACCAAGGACATAGATGGAGGTGAAAGTATTCCACACAGCCCACCTGGTCCTCACTAAGGACTTTCTACACCATTCCCCACTCTGTCATCATGGACAAGCTTACCACCTTGAACATTAACAGCTATGTCACAGGATGGGTGGCCAAGTGGCTCACAGATCAAACACACATGTTCAGAGTTGCGGGTGCCATGTCCGACTCTAAGCCAGTCCCAAATGGCATCCCACAAGTCTTGGTCCTGGGACCCCACCTGTTCAGTAGATACTGCTCAGAGGTACAGTCAAGCACGGGAGGAGTATGGCTGAACAGATTTGCAGATGACTGCTAACTGTGGTCCATAATCGACTCTACGGCTGACACAGACAACCTCCAGAAGGGTCTTACAGAGACAGATACCTGGTGTCAAAACAATGCCCTCAAGCAGAATGCCAAAGAATGCATAGTCATCCCCTTTGGATAAAACAAAGTGCACACAAATTACCACATAGCCACATATGTACGGAGAAAGTCATTATTGTCCTGGGGACACAGGTAGATAGTTAACTCTTCTTTGATGATCACATGACCAAAGTGTTTAAACATTCCTTCTATGTAGCCCACCTAATGTCACCTAATGTAACCCCCTTTGTCTAGTCTGATGATGTCACCATCCTACAAATATACCTGTGGAAAGGACAACTCACAGTAATGTGTATAGCGCATCGTGTTAATGCGTACTCCTCTAGTATCATAAAGCAGTTAAGTAGGGGTTTGAATCCTGCACCTGGCAAGTGTGTGTGTGTCTGTTTGTGTGTGACCTCCTTGGAGAGGAGCAACCTTTTTGGAGAGTAGTAAAACACCTTAAAAGTGGTATACTAATCTGTCAAGTCTGATGATGTCACCATCCTACAAATATACCTGTGGAAAAGATAACTCACAGTAATGTGTATAGTGCGTCATGTAAATGTGTACTCCTGTAGTCTCATGCAGTAGTTAAGTAGGGGTTTGAATCCTGCACTTGGCGAGTGTTTGTGTGTGATCTCCTTGGAGGGGAGGAACCTTTTTGGAGAGTAGTAAAACACGTTAAAAGTGGTATACTAATCTTTGTCAAGTCTGATGATGTCACCATCCTACAAATATACCTGTGGAAAAGAGAACTCACAGTAATGTGTATAGCAGGTCATGTTAATGTGTATCCCTTTAGTATCATGAAGTAATTAGATAGTGGTTTGAATCCTGCACTTGCCAAGTGTGTGTCTGTTTGTGTGTGATCTCCTTGGAGGGAAGGACCCTTTTTGGAGAGTAGTAAAACTCCTTAAAAGTGGTATACTAATCTTTGACAAGTCTGATGATGTCACCATCCTACAAATATACCTGTGGAAAAGAGAGCTCACAGTAATGTGTATAGCACGTTGTGTTAATGTGTACTACTCTATTATCATAAAGTAGTTAGGTAGGGATTTGAATCCTGCATTTGGTGAGTGTGTGTGTGCTCTATGTATGTAACACTGTTGGTCAATGTGTTGTGGGTTTTGCTTTTACTACTGTATGACATATCAGTATGACAAAAGTATGTGCATTGCACATGTGAGGTAGCTGTCTGGCAAATTCATATATGTACATGTGACCTCAATTATTGCATGTGTGGGAAACCTGCTTTCCCCAAGAACACATCTGTCATCTTTGCCAGAGTGTGCTGCTACTTTCCAGACCTTAGGTCACATCTGTATGCTTCTGACAAGGCCAGCCACTGCACTGATACCTGGCCTAGGTCATCCGTGTCACACACACTCATTACAGTTTCTATTGAATTGTGTGAGTGAGGGTTTATGTCCGAGGTATATTTCAGACCTGTTCAAATGCAGCAAAGTCTGTCAATGATGGCTATTCATTATAGGTGTACAACAACCTTTGTGGATATGCATGCAGACCCCTTATTGCTTATGTGATCCACCAAAGGATTTCAAAATACCTTTGGAAATGTGATTATCAAAGGAGAGATGACGTAACACTTGGTTGCATGTACACATCAGTACCTGTTCATCATGTTGGTGGCTACTACCTATGTGGTACTGTGGGGATACTATGTTCCATAAAGGTGGATGACTGTGCTTTGGTTGGCCTATAGCTTTACAGCATGGGTTTGACAACAGGTATCTGTCTGTATAATACCCTTGTGGAGGATGTGTGTGTCATCTGGAGAATGCGTTATAGGCCACAGTATGCATTACCAGACGTGGACGGACATATCCCTACTGTGATTGCTTGTACCTAAGAGAGCTATATGCCAAACAGGAGTGGTCTCAGGAATGGGTGCAGGTGAATACCACTGGTTAGTGGCATAGTATAGTACCCGAAGGATCCAAATGTTACTGTGTGTCCTACATCTGTGTGTCAGTTGTCAAGACATCATCTAACGATTGGTTATGGTCAGGCTGTTGAAGTTATGTGTACAACCAGAATGCAAAACAATGACAGATAGTAACAGTATCACCCACAGCACAGTGTCAAACCATGTCATACACACGTGTAGTCAAGTTCTGAAATGCATGTAGCACAATGCATACTGGCCACCAATAGAAACTATGGAGTGTTACTGTGTAATACAGGGCATGTCACCCTGCCCATGTGTCCACTATGCACGTACATGCAGACAGTGCACCTCCACCATGTTCACAAATGTGCACCTGCAAATTTGTGCTACACACATCACACACGTACTGTCCACTCTCTAACACATGCTGCCAATACTACACACATCAGCCAAGTAGCACGTGGGCAGACAATACACTATTGGAACTAACCCTGGTGTAAACAATACTACATTGACAGTCATAGCTTTAATGCATCATGCCTGCTCAGCTACACCTTCAAGCATATCATTACACTCTACTGCTGACAACATGCTAACATTGCTATACTGCTATAAAGTCACCCTGTGCATCAGCACCATGGTAGCCTGTTCCTCCATCAGTGTTACAGATGACAGGAGGTGGCACAGGTTTCATCATATGCACAGGGTGTGTTGTTGGTTTGCCAGAGGCCTACAATGAACCATACAATCGACATGTATGTGTGTGTGTGTGTGTGTGTGTGTGAGGGCCAAGAGTACTGGTATGGGCCAATGTTGATGTAATGTGTGCAGGTATGTGTTAGCCCTAGGTGTCTGTTTTATGTGTGTGTGTGTCTGCATGCACACAGTTCCACCATGTGGCTGCCATATACGGGTATTTGTGGGACAGCCACAGACTGTACCTGCCAGGCTTTACAGATCACCATTTCTGGCCATGGATACGGTGCCTGTGCATAGCAGGGGTGCTACTGACAGTATCAGGTGCTAAGCCAGACTGGGTACTATCCCCAGTTGTGTATGTTGTGTGCATGTGTATCGACTCTGCCTATCCAATGTCCACTACAGTGTTGCCACAATTATGTGAGATGCTCTGTGTATTGCATGTTTGAGGCAGCTACTCACATTACTGAGATGTGCATAGTCTCACAGCAAACATGCACAGCATGCATTATGCGTAGGTGTGTTACCTGTACATGGCCTACACCTCACCTATGGCATGCACATTTAATTAGCAATATTAAATGTAGAACACACTCACCAGCATGGGTCTGCTGCCTTGCTGTCACACCAGAGGGACCTACAAGGATATGAGACAGTTTGTCAGTGGCAACAACTGTGGCATTGCTACTGTGTGTTTGCAATCTTACAGTAGTACAACGGTTGACAGTCACAGGCCTACAGATTATATTCCTAATTATTAGTATTGCACAACACTAGGCACCACATCTTCTGACTACACAGTACAAATCTCACATAAGCATGATCTACCAATAGAGGTAACAGTAGTCTATAGCTATGCCATGTTACCTGCACGCTCTGTGTCCACTTACTGGGTGGCTCAGGCCTCCATGATGATACATGTTAGTTGTTGTTGTTGTTATTGGCCAGGAGCCACCTGACTCAGGAGCAGCTCCTCCACTCTGGTGAGGGGGGGGTGGATGGCTACCCCACCAGCTGTGGCAAGCTGTTGTCTATGGATATTAGACGCACGCTGCCAGACATGTCTAATTAAATTACTGCAGTGATGGCGTACCTGCTCATATGTCCGGTTATGCATGCCTATGTCATTTACCCTATGGATAAGATCTTGCCACAGTGCAGTCCGCTCATGCTGGTCCTGGCTGGTTCTTGAGAACAGCAGGGCGTAGTGCTGAACCATTGTGGTTGTGATCAGTTCCTCCTCTGCTGTGCTATATGTGGAATTACAATGGTGGCCCATGACCCTGGAAGACAATGAAACAATATGTGTGAGCAAGTCATGTGGCACACTTAACATTCTAAAGTACAGATATCAATTAACTGCCATATATAGCAACCTATTGGCTGTCAGTGGATACACACATTCAATACCACATATCAGTGCTCAACCCACAACTGCCTGACAGTGCCTGGCACACTCTATATATCAAACCATGTTTTGCACAGCAACAAAGAGAAACCAGTATGTAAGACTATACAAAAGTACATGGCACACTGTATGTGACACAATGCACCACCTAGCCACAGGAGGCATATATCAAGCTAATGCATAAAGAAATATGTAATCCATTGCAATGATTGTAAAGTCCAGTTACAGTATTACCAGTATACTACACTAGTCGTTGATGGCAAACCCTGCCTAACATATGTGCACATTCTTTAATATAGGTAGTATACTGCTGTACTACACTATACATGTTGCTAGATATGCACTTATATCCTGTAACACACATATGACAGAGGCCATGGTACAGGCATACCCACACACACATTAAACATACATACCAGACACAAAGGTATGGCAACCCAGATGACCTTTACCTGTGTACCATACAGTACTGTGTGTCAGTAGTTTCAAAACCTTATGCCTGAGGTATGTAATCTGTGAGGACTACAGGGAACACACAAAACAGTGTTTCCAAGAAATGTGGACATACACCATACTGTTCTGTTTAGGCATACAGATTCAGGTAGTACTACAGTTCATACAGGAGTTGGATTCACCAGCAGTAACACTCTATAAGCATACATGTACTGCTTTAGCCTACAATGGGACACCCCAGTCGACACCAAGGGACTACATCAGACCATATGGCATACTGCTATTTCTGCCTAGCAATAGCATACACATCTTTTGCTGGGATCACAGCTAGGACACAAAATACCATGACAGAAACAGTTTCCCTCTAAGCTATTGCACATATACAGAACTCTAACACATTCAACAACACATACACCATCACACTCAGTCAACCTCACATAGCAATTATTGCAACAAGTACATCTGGGTGTGTATCGGTTCATAGGTAGGTAATAGGCTATTGGCCCTAGGGCATATAGAAGTCTAGCCATACGCAACCCTGGCCTTTGACACACAGGTAATTTAATTTCATGTGGCCCTGTCAAGCAGAGCCACAGAGGTGATTCCCAGGGTGTATTTCCTATCTCCCATACAATCATCAGGATTATTTATGATGACTGCTAATTAGGAGCTTTGTTTGCTATTGATAGGTGATTTGTTCCAGAGTATGGGATGTCTCTGAGATAGGCATCTATCCCTCCAGCATGTGCTGTTTATTGAGGTCACAAGGTTTAGGTCCCTAGAGCATGTAGCTCGTAGGGATTGTGATCTGTTTACGTGGAGCATGTCCAACAGCTCTGGGTTTGACATAGCTTTGTATGTTAGGCAGAGGTCACCTCTGGGTAGGCGGTATGCGACACAGTCTAGCTGTGGATTTGTGAGACGGTCTGCATAGGGCATCTATTTGAGGCTGGTATTATCTTTGTGAGGTATGTCTGTGGCCTTTCCAGTTGCTGTAGATGTCTTGTGAGGTACATACCACATGGGGCATTGTACTCTACAATGGTTTTTATGTGTGATGAGTAGAGGGGAACACTGACCTACATTTCCCTGGATGACACACCTTTTGTGGTGACGTGCGCCACGTAGACAGATTACATGATTAGTGTGGCACTGTAATTATCAAAGGTGAGACTACTGTCCACCTGTGTCCCATGGTCTCTTATCACACCTTCGGTGTTAAGTAGACTACCACCTATGTGGTAGTTAATGGGTACAGAGTTTTTGCAAGAAGGGATGCCAATGCAGTATCAACATTGAGCTTGAATCCATGGCTTTGTCGCCAGGCATCTGTTGCAGTAAATATGACCCTGTCTCTCTCTCTCTCTCTCTATATATATATATATATATATATATATATATATATATATATATATATATATATATATATATATATATATTTATATATATATATATATATATATATATATATATATATATATATATATATATATATATATATATATATATATACACACACACATACATATAAACATCCATTGGTGTACATATAGATATACATATAGGCACATATACAGTCCACCATTCGTGGTGGGAATATCAATTATGCGAAGGTTGAGGTATACAGTTATGTCATAATATTGTACAGTGTTGTGCGGAATGCATTGAAGGTGTTCTCAGCCCATGTAGCTTTAGCAGGCCTCACTGGCTGCAACACTGCAAACCTGACAAATCATACCCACAGTGTTTAACCAACACATGTCATATACCGGCACTGTATGCTGTCTTGTTTGCCACACAATACAACCTACATAGAAATATGCACATAACAACCTTCAACAACATATATATGTCCACCCTTCACAAACAGTTGCAGTATGTCCCATGCTCTATGCATGTACAGATGCTAATATATCTGACACAGACATGTCTCTCCATATGTGTGTGCCATACACACACAAGGTCCACACTGTTGTAAGTTCGTGTACCTCATGGCTGACCTGTTGGGCCTTGCTGCAACATGAACAGGTGTCACATGTGAGCACACAGTAATATTAGAGGGTGTATATATAGCTGCAAATGCTAGATTAGCAAACTAGCCTGGTACAGCTGTTGCCAATGCTAAGCTACATGTTAATATGACTATCATGCATTTGTTACTCTGTCACATCCATGTTAATATAACTGTATGCGCTACTCCCCCAAACAGATATTGTGCACACTACTGTACAGAACACAGATAACATGGATCAGCTGTTTGACATTTAATGCTGAACTACATATGTCACAGTCATATCCCACTGCACACAGCTACACACTGATTTCTCCATGGCAGTAGTTATGCAGGGCATTTGTGCATAGATACGTACTGCTGCCACATATGGATGATTCAAACTATGTAGAGTACTCTTCAAAAACATCTACTACATGCCAGTAAATACATTTCTGTTATGTACCTTTCCTTTGTATGCATTTGTATTTGTCACTTCTGTGTGGCTTGTATATATATATATATATATATATATATATATATATATATATATATATATATATATATATACATATATATATATATATATATATATATATATATATATATATATATATATATATATATATACATATATATATATATATATATATATATATATATATATATATATATGTTTTTTATATCTTATTTTACTTTCAATATCATTTTTTTTATATCTTTTTAATATATATTTTTTTTCGATATAATTATTTTTTTATATCTTTTTTTTCTGTTGCTGTTGCTGCTGTTGTTGTGGACGTCACTGTCTGTCTTTCTGTCTGTCTCTTCTCTCTCTCACTCTCTCTCGCTCTCTGTCTCTCTCTTTCTCTCTACGTACCTGCAATGAAATGATTGCATGTGTGGACAGCAAGTACGCCTGCTTTTATAGGTATCTGCACATGTGCATGTGATGGCCTCTGCACCAATTGGTGGCCACCATTTGGTAATTGCATGCAGCCTGCTGTGTGGTACTTGCAGTATTCACTGTCATAGCAACCCAATGCTACAAATTGCTAAGTCAGGTAGGCATAGCCCTTTCACCTTTCCAAAGTAGGGACTATGCTTGTTTGCTGTGGGCACTGTTGTGTAAGTCAGAAGGTTGGTATACTTCTTATATCTGATGTTAGGGGTGTAGCCAGTGATTTGAATGTTGTACTCAGACCTGAATGTTGTCACTTCCAGTACACAGTTGTCAGTGTAGAATTGTACTCACCCCTACAAATGCTAACACAAGATACATGGGAGTATGTAGTTTCTTTTCTACTTATACAATTAGCTGCCATACATACGTAGTTATTGAGATGTTTGCATTTAGCACATGAATTGTTTGTGAACTGCTATACTGTGAATATTAATATACTCACTTCTGAACAGTTTGTGCTTTTATTTGTTGACATTAGCACAGGATGCTCATGAAAACTGGACAATTCCAGTACTGAGTATGCCTACCTACATCCTTGCTGGACCCTGAACACACAGGTATATTGTACATTTGGGTGGGGATTGTCCTGCTATGATACTATGTGGGGGTTGTAAAGTGCTGCTGTAGCATTATTTACTGCTAGAATGGCTGGTTCTCTTATCACAGTCACGTAATGCAATTCCACAACAACTGCTGGTAAAGTTCCACAGAACAGGTTTTGTGTTATGGCATTCCTATCTTTACTTCACATTCACTTATTCTGATGCATGATATATATATTTCAGCAACAACCCGCTGTATATCTACTGTTGCTTAGTGGTACTTCATGCAGTCTAGTGTCCAAGGTACAGGGTTCGAGACTGACAGTGGTGTTTTATTTTGCTGCTGAGCAGAACAAGGGCCCTCAGGTGCAGGGTGACTAAGGCACTTTTAAGCAGTTGTAAGTGGGTTTGCGCAGGTTTGTGCAACGCTTAGCAATACATAGCTAAGCGCACATATGCGCACACTCATGCAAACCCGCTAACTACTGCTTAAAATTGCTTACTCCCACTAACCCCCGCGCTCATTTCTTTGAAAGAAAAGAAAATGGGGAGATAAGAAAGGGGTAATAAAGGGGCACAAAGAGGGAAAGACAGTAGGGAAAACAGCTAGGGATGTGCAGGATGGGTGTAGGGAAAGTCCATATCTGCCCATTTCTTTAACAGCAACAGCTGTGCATATACTAAAAATTTGGAGGGAAATTTGAAACCTTCCACCCCTGAGAGAGGGGTGAGGACAACAAAGTATGTTGTACTGCCAATTAAAATTCAGTTTATGTGTCCAGTGGACATGTGTGCAAAATGGGCAGCTGTGTATGGGGCATAATTTTTTTGTGGGAGCAGATTGCTCTTTTTTTTTTAGGTGAGAGTGGAATGTGGGGTAGGGGAAGTAGGCATATTTGAGGAGGTAGATTGGAGAGGTAAACAGACAAGACAAACAAGATGCATACAGGGGCGGAATATGACACATGGGGTGGGTGAACACCATTGACGGGGAAGGATGTTTGGAAATCGCAAGCCCATGAGCCCACAGATGGCAACAGTGGAACTGAGATCCCCACCCATGGGCAGTCACCACTGCACCTTCACAGCCCAGAGGGTGGCTGTGCTGGGGGCTGCATAGGAGGGGCAGGCTCACCTCTGAGTCACGCCACTCTTGCCTCGAGCTGGCGTAGAGGATCAGCGACTGAACGCTCAATCTCCCTACACACCACAGCCCAGACCATTCGGAGGGTGATAGGTGGCCATCCTCTGGCCACACTTGCACGGGAGGACAAGCCCCATCCCCTGCAATGCTTCCACCCGAAGGTGGCACAGAGCCAATGGAGGAGGTCCCGGCTGGGCACCGGACCTGCTGGTGCCAGGTGCCATCACCAGCTGAGGTGGGACAAGTGAGACCGCTGGGACCAGCCTTCCCATACATTCTATGTTTGGGAGGATTTAATGACAATATGGGTTAGTAATAGCCAACAGCATTCCAAATTAGTTGTAACAGCATGCAGTAGTATTCCCATTAACCCAACACACCAGAGTTCCAACAGTTGAACAGCAAGCATAACACATGCATATATAGAACAACAGTGGACATTCCAACAGCATGCAGAATTGATTGGTGGCAACAGGCCACCAAGATTGTGGTATGTGAACAGGGAACATGCATCAAAGTAAATACAGATATTTATAAACCAATAGGACATATGTCCCAACAAATGTTTTGGAATTAGACATACCCACTGAGGTGTGGAATTGCATTGTTTATGCACATAAAGTAGGGTGTAAATAGATACCTCCATTAACAACTTATATATACTTATAGTTTACACTACATTCCTATTGACTGCAGTTATATATCCCCTATATGTATTATTACTCTAGGCAATGTCCATTAAATTGTGAAATGGGTTTTGCTAGTTCTTTATATACCTGACCTGTATCTGACATACAAACTGTCCAGGATGCAGATGTATCTGCTACGTATTTATATATTTCATTTATATTTATATATCTACATATCTGGATGTGTTCAGCTGACATTATCAGGTATATTTTAACAGCCCCCTACATTTCTAGCAGCACACTGACATTTTTAGGAACACAATAACAAGCTACTCATGTGCCAGATTAACCTGTACATGCCGGCCATGAACCGACAGTTGAGGACTGTATATATGCTTAACAGCTACTGGCACTCCCTTCATCCACTTTATATGGGCCTACCCAAGTGTGGGTTGACTGTGCTTAATACAGCAGTACTATTTCTATAATGCAAGGGTACAACAACATATCGAAGAAAGTGACACGGACACACTCCAGGAATTATACCTTTATTAAATACAATACACACTTTTCTGTAAATACAGATATTTATAAACCAGTAGGACATATGTCCCAACAAATGTTTTGGAATTAGACATACCCACTGAGGTGTGGAATTGCATTGTTTATGCACATAAAGTAGGGTGTAAAAAGATACCTTCATTAACAACTTATATATACTTATAGTTTACACTACATTCCTATTGACTGCAGTTATATATCCCCTACATGTATTATTACTCTAGGCAATGTCCGTTAAATTGTGAAATGGGTTTTGCTAGTTTTTTATATACCTGACCTGTATCTGACATACAAACTGTCCAGGATGCAGATGTATGTGTTACGTATTTATATATTTCATTTATATTTATATATCTACATATCTGGATGTGTTCAGCTGACATTATCAGGTATATTTTAACAGCCCCCTACATTTCTAACAGCACACTGACATTTCTAGGAACACAGTAACAAGCTACTCGTGCCAGATTAACCTGTACATGCTGGCCATGAACCGACAGTTGAGGACTGTATATATATGCTTAACAGCTACTGGCACTCCCTTCATCCACTTTATATGGGCCTACCCAAGTGTGGGTTGACTGTGCTTAATACAACAGTACTATTCCTATAATGTAAGGGTACAACAACATATCGAAGAAAGTGACATGGACACACTCCAGGAATTATACCTTTATTAATTACAATACACACTTTTCTAGTGGCTCTCTCATTTATTTGATATATCAGTGCATGCAGAAGACTTTTATTCAAGACATATTATACCTTTATTAATAGGTTACAACACCTTTTCATGCTGTCTCACTTATTTTATATTACAGTACATGCAGAGAAGTTATTCAGGACTCATTATACCTTTATTAATGGGTTTCGACACTCTTTTTCAGGCTTTCTCACTTATTTTATATAACAGTACATGCAGAGAAGTTATTCAAGACTTATTATACCTTTATTAATGGGTTTCGACACTCTTTTTCAGGCTCTCTCACTTATTTTATATAACAATACACGCAGAATAATTACTAACCTGCCTGGTGGAGCAGCCTTAGCAGCCTATCCGCAAAGGCTTGCTGATTCGCAGCACGGACACCTGCAGCTGTAAAGTAAATGAATGGATATTGAGACATACCCATCCATAATATAGACTACAATAGCAATTCCTACATACTTCATTCCATGGCTACATACTCAGTAGTGGGGCATTTTCCATTTCACGGGCCTCCTGTATCCACTGGTTCAGTCGGTTCTCCTTGCGTCTCTTCAGGTCTGAATAGTGGTGTCTGACCTGCTCACCAGTCCGAGGGACACCTGTGGCACTGGTGAGATCATGTGCTAGACAGTTCCAGGCTTCCACTTTGTACTCAGTGCCTTGAAACTGGCCCTGCAGGAGTCTTGCATCATGATGATGGACGAGGAGCCAAACCATAACTTTTGACTCCTCAATGCCCCACCATTGTACTCGAAAACAAGAGCCCTCTCCAACACCGGCCATGCTGACTGCAGATGGGAGCTACAACCAGTTATGGCAATTATTCCCACCTATGGAGCTTAAATATGCCTTATTTCCTGCACTTATTTGTGATTGGCCGGTTTTGAAAATTCTCAGCTAAAAGCAAACCTGCTTAGCAATGGGTAAACTTCCACTGATATGTATGAATGTGTTGGAAGTGCATCCATATGAAAAGCTGTCATGACTTAGTGGTTTAGTACTGTGGTTATGGTGCACAGTATCCCGGATTCGAGGCCTGTCATTGCTTTTTATTTTACTACTGGCCAGACCAGCTAGGAGGTGTGGCTGTGTTTAGCCGACTTTGCTCAACTTTGCCCAACGTTGCTCGATGTTGCTCTATGTTGCACTAGTTAGCGCGGTGCACAGCTCCACGCAAATATTTTTTGTTTGTGCTAGTTGGCGCGATGCGTAGCTCCGCACAAAGCCATTGCACTAGTTAAAGCAGTACTAAGCTATGAGCAATTATACTAAAATGTTCTTAATACTGGTAAACTTTGCTTAGCAGTGCTTCACATTGCTTAAGATACGTTACTTATGCATTCATCAGTATGCATGCCTATTTCACCTTCTTATATATATATATATATATATATATATATATATATATATATTTATATATATATATATATATAAAATATCGTTCACTACTACATAGGCTATTTAAATGCATTTTACTAAAATTTAAAAGGTAAATGTCAGGAATTATTTTTATGCACAGATTTCCTACAGAAAATAAAAAGGGGAGTGGTGGGACTCGAACCGGGAATGCCTCCTCTTTGTGCGAAGATTCTACCACTACGCTATTGCTATTTGGCTTAATTTGCATATAAGCAGTTTATTATCCTCTTTGATGTCTAAACTGCTAACTGTAGCTAAGCAATGGGCAACCCTCGCAACCACATGCAAATACAGGCAGCTATATTGGGTATAATAAAAAAAAAGTTTTACATTTTATTATAATTGTACAGGGGTTTAGAATGTGGAGGAGTGTAGTGTTGTGTATGTACACATTTGTCTGTTGACATTTGCTGATTTAGGGACTTGCAGGGGCGTGGATATTTGGACTGATCGGCAGTCCGACACACCCCCTGCACTCGTATATGCTCCGTGTTAGCCTTAGAGTTGAGTCAGTGTGCCCTCATGAATATGCATGGTGCGCTGACATCATACTCTTAAGCTGCAGTTTCTGTGTAAGACTTATTTAGTCTTGCACGGAGGATTACTGAATCCCGGCCTCTGTCTTTCCAGTATAGTATGATGAGCATACTTCACAGCACACTACATACACCACCCATTTAGATTCACAATTAAATCCACCATTAATCAAATATGGCTTGTCTCTTATCATCACTTTATTTCCCATATTAATAAATTTGCATTGCTGACATGTTCCACATTTACTCATTCCAGTGATCTTCCTTTGCTTCTTATTTTTCTCTAGCAAGCATTTTAAATTTGGCCCCCTTCTATATGTAAATCCAGGTTTTTCACCCAGGACTTTACTCAGACTATTATCTTCAAGGATAATTGCCCAATTTTTATTAAAAATATCTCTTATTTTCTTATAATCTAGAGAATAGGTAAATAAAAAATGTAAGCCCAAATTTTGGGCTGAAACCGCTATGCTTATGAATATGCATCAAATCAATAAAAAGCATTATGAAGTTAAAGGCACTTTTTAGGTAGAATGGTTGTGAATTATAAATTGAAAATTCATAACTAAATACAAATATGATGTTAATAAACTGAGTTGGTCAAAGTAAAAACATATGTACACACAATTGTAATGTAATAATGTTTTATATAGAGGGAATTTTAGTTAGATACAATGTGCAATTTATTATATTATGGTAAATAGGGGTAAGTATACATATACTTTTATAGTATTCTTTTATGATAGTGAATTTGGGAATTGGAGTATAGTTGGATTATTATATATAAATTGCAGCATATGTAATACGCATGCATGAACTGTATTTAATGTAGTTTTTAATAATAATAAAAAAGTAGCTTTAAGGTTGTATAATGTTTTAGCAATTATGTGTTGCATTAGTATTGATGCCAAGGCTGTTAGTAAAATTTATTTGGTTTTAATAGTAGTATTTAATAGTATTTTGTATAGATTGTTCATATCAGTTTGAATTATATAAGTATGAACTAACGTTACATTTTACATTTTATGTTTTTAACAAAGAAGAATTAGATAAAATAGGGTAATTAAGGAAGATAATTGAATAATTAATTAATGAATGAATGAGTATATAAAGATGTGATGTTAAAGTTTTGTTTTGTCTGATGAAGTTGGGGCACTGACCCCTTCAAAAGCGGTCATTAAATTGGAATTTTAACATTCAATAACCTGCTGAGTAACCTTACTTGGTTTTCACTTGCTTTTTGTGTTTTTCGCCAGTTTACTTTGTCGTTTTAGTATGAAATTTTGTAGTTTAAATGGCAAGTGATGTAGGAGGTAACTTGCAATCTTTGTTCACACAGCAAGATGGTAATGGTTTGAGTACTACAACGGTTCCCACAGAGGCGAATGCCATAGGGAACCTTACAGCCTTGGTGCAACTCTTGTTGGGTCGAGTTGAGAATTTGACCCAAAGGATGAATGAGAGAGGAGGAGCAAATAATAATCAGAGTAACCCACAAATAGGTTCGGCACAAGCCGATTCAGCTGAGGAGAGCGAACCAGAGAGGTTACACTTGGTAACATCTAACCGAAGTGGTAACTACACACAGGATGAAGCAAGTAATAGTTTGGGGTCTCCACATCGGTTGAATAACCGCCAAAACAACTTAGAACAAACTGTGGGATCCAACACAATTCTTACTATGGCAAACTTTTTAAGTCACAGAAACTTTTTAGAAATGAAGCATCTAGTGAGGTGGAGCAAGAACAGAACTGAAGGGTAAATACAATTAGTACTTTATTGAATGACTTTGACCACAAACTGTTTAAATGTTGCAAATTGCAGTTAGAGGGGGCATATTTGCAAGAATGTATTGAGACAAGAAAATCACCCTAGAGGGTAGCGCCACTAGGGTTAGTGGAGAACTCAGTTTTCCATCGAGAACTGCTATCTTTATTTGATAAGCAAGGATTTGAATTTCTGCAATCACTTATCAATTTTTACAACTCCTAGATCAATAACTTAAAAACTGAACTTGAAATACTGGATCACTCCATTAATGTGGACAGTGAGTTTCCTAGGTATAAGTATGAATACGCTAGGATTTTCTCCAGTATTGAGGCCACCCTAACAAAGCTTTTAGCTACCAAAAAGAAAAAGATCAGCAGAGATTTAAATGAATATGCCATTGATAAAGCATACCCTTTACCTCCGAAGATTTCACATATTTCATCTAGCCCCCATGGTGTACCTAACTCTGAGAATGATGGTAACATTGAAGAAACAAATCAAACAGTAGGGAATAAAAATAAAGCCGCACAGGTGCAGCCACTATGCCGTAGCAAAAGAATTATGAACAACAATGCCCTAAATAACAGAGCTCAACAGTGTAATGAGATAACTAATGGCAAACTAAACAACACAAATAATCAGTAGGGTTTTCAAAGAGGTTGCAACGGGTGACACAACAACCCAAATGGCAAGAGAAATCAGGGCCAGAGGAAGAATCATTGGAATCAGCGAAGGAGATGACAGGAATTTTGCAGGAAGGACCACAGACCCTCATAAGTTTGGAAGGAGACTTTAAAATATTTAATTACACAGTTTTGACCATAGAACAAGAAATGGTAGACTTCTTTCCAAAAGGATTGTCCTTTGTTCCAGATAGAAGGGCTGATGTGGTTAGGACTATTGTGGACTTAAAATTGTTTGTACGTAAGTTAAATCTTACTTCCCTAATTTAATTCTTACTTCCCTAATGGGAACAAATTCTTCACTTACTAATACTTTAAGATTATCTAGTATTTTTAACCCTCCCTTACATGTAACCTTAAGTATTTTCGAACAAATGTGTGAAATGGATTTAAGAGCAATATTAAGTGAATCACACAATAGTCAAAAAATTAAAGCAAATATTACTAAGAGGGAAATGGAATTTTTACATTTATTAAATGAGTGTAATATTAGGGTTATGAAACCAGATAAGGGTGGGAGGGTTGGCCTTTATGGACCAAAGTGAATACAATAGAAGAATGGATTATCTGTCCACAGATGTATATACACATGTTAGTATCAATGAAGTTAATGGAGCCTATAAAAAGATTAGAGGCATACTTGATGACCTATTTCTAGAAGGAACCATCGACATTGATACGTATCAATATTTATCTATGTCAGCTCCTAAAATTCCTGTCCTATTTGGTTCTCCTAAGCTTCATAAAAGCTATACCGACCCTCCTTTTAGACCCATAGTAGATGGTAGAGGATCAATAACATACGCCTGTGCCAAATTTATTGACAATATGTTGAAACCCCTTATTCAGGATGAACCTCGGATTTGCCGAGACTCCTGGAGTTTTTTAGATAATATTAATAAACTTGATTATAATGATAGCAATATATTTATCACAATAGATGTAAAAGATTTGTATACAGTGATGCCGCAAACTCTGGGGCTTGCATGGATTAGGGATTTTATGTCCCTAAAAAAGGTAGATGATAAAAACATTTATTTGGTTGAGACATTGTTAGAGGTAGTACTATCTAATAAGTTTATGATTTTTGATGGGCAATTCTACCTTCAAAACACGGGAGTGGCTATGGGGTCACCCTGCCGTGGTAGTTTTGCAAATTGTGTAATGGCACATTGGGAAAGAACTTTACTGTTTAATAATGCTTTGTTCCAAGAAAATGTGTTATGGTATACTAGGTAACAGGGCATATGTGCCTGATATGGCAGGGGGAAGAAAGACTTATCGAGGCTTTTATAGTAAGCATGACTGATATGACTGACTTCCTAGAATTTACATACAATATACGGTTGGAAAGCATTAATTTCCTTGGCATAAATATAGCAAAGGATAGAATTAATCATAGATACAAGACTACAATTTACAGGAAACCTACGCATTCAAATGCTTTCTTACATTTTTTTTAGTAGCTACCCCTACCATCAGAAAAAAGCAGTAGTAAAGGGACAGATGGCAAGGGCGTCAAGAATGGTCTCTGACGACATTGATTACACAAAAGAATGTGAACTATTGAAATTAATGTTCACTAAAAGGGGCTACCCAGAAGCATTTGTAGAAGACATTATCCTGGAGGTGAATATGAAAAGAACGTCAGGGCATTTCAGACCACTATTACATAATGGTTATGATAATAACCCAGTGACAACAACAGACCAACACAGTATAAGCATAACAGTTTCAGCCCAAAATTTGGGCTTAAATTTTTTATTTACCTATTCTCTGGATTATAAGAAAATAAGAGATATTTTTAATAAAAATTGGGCAATTATCCTTGAAGATAATAGTCTGAGTAAAGTCCTGGGTGAAAAACCTGGATTTACATATAGAAAAGGGCCAAATTTAAAATGCTTGCTAGAGAAAAATAAGAAGCAAAGGAAGATCACTGGAATGAGTAAATGTGGAACATGTCAGCAATGCAAATTTATTAAAATGGGAAATAAAGTGATGATAAGAGACAAGCCATATTTAATTAATGGTCGATTTAATTGTGAATCTAAAGGGGTGGTGTATGTAGCGTGCTGTGAGGTATGCTCATCATACTATATTGGAAAGACAGAAAGAAAAATTAAACAAAGGATTTACGAGCACCAATATTGTATCAATAGAAGGGACACCACAAATGCACTGGCTAAACATATAGTAGATAACCCAAACCATAGGTTTCATTATACAGTAATACAACAAGTGCAATGTGATATAAGGGGTGGACCATGGCAACTTAAATTAGAAGAAAATGAATTCATGTGGCAAATTCATACATCGGCACATATCCCACCAGGTCTTAATGAATATGCATCAATAAAAAGCATTATGAAGTTAAAGGCACTTTTTAGGTAGAATGGTTGTGAATTATAAATTGAAAATTCATAACTAAATACAAATATAATGTTAATAAACTGAGTTGGTCAAAGTAAAAACATATGTACACACATATGTAATTTACTAATGTTTTATACAGAGGGAATTTTAGTTAGATATAACGTGCAATTTATTATATTATGGTAAATAGGGGTAAGTATATGGTGACAGGCATAAAGATACACATACATATACTTTTATGGTATTCTTTTATGATAATGAATTTGGGAATTGGAGTATAGTTGGATTATTATATATAAATTGCAGCATATGTAATATGCATGCATGAACTGTATTTAATGTAGTTTTTAATAATAATAAAAAAGTAGCTTTAAGGTTGTATAATGTTTTAGCAATTATGTGTTGCATTAGTACTGATGCCAAGGCTGTTAGTAAAATTTATTTGGTTTTAATAGTGGTATTTAATAGTATTTTATATAGATTGTTCATATCAGTTTGAATTATATAAGTCTAAACTAACGTTACATTTTACATTTTATGTTTTTAACAAAGAAGAATTAGATAAAATAGGGCAATTAAGAAAGATAATTGAATAATTAATTAATGAATGAGTATATAAAGATGTGATGCTAAAGTTTTGCTTTGTCTGATGAAGGTGGGGCACTGACCCCTTCAAAAGCACTCATTAAATTGGAATTTTAACATTCAATAGCCTGCTGAGTAGCCTTACTTGGTTTTCACTTGCTTTTTGTGTTTTTCGCCAGTTTACTTTGTCATTTTAGTACGCATTTTTTTTAACTTTCTGTTACCAAAGAAGTTAACTTGTGAGTGTTTCTGCCATTTCACATTGAGCTAATCAGAGGAAGGGCACTGAGCAAACTCTGATCTGTGATATATAACATTAAGTATGCTGTTTTTTTTTGATTTTTACAAGTTGTTTATATCACTTTTTTTGTCTGCTGCATACTTTTGGGATTGTTTGTTCTAATTTCCTGCCAAGGAGTGTATCATATAACTTATTTGTTTGCCATTAAAATCTTTCTCTAGATTCTCCTTGCTCTTTTATCTGTTTAAATCTTTCATTTAAAGGCTCACTACTGCTTTTCTGCTGTGATAAACGTTTCTTCAGCTTTTTTTTCTACCTAACTACTGTGGCCAGTTGTAGCATTGTCTATATTCAGGCTTATGTTTTGGACCTTGTTGTTTGTGGAGTCTGTGTGTCTGAGCACATGTTCTAGGCCATCTTAGTTTAGCCAAAGCCATTCTGTATTTCAGTGAGAGGGAAATGTTTATGGTCATTGGCTGATTGGGGTTACCTGGACTATGGCTTGGACTAAGCACTCACTGGTTCTTTTGTGCTTTATCTTTTAAAGTTGTTTCAGGTTTTAACATTCTTTTACCCAAGAAGTTATCTTGTGAGTGTTTCTGCCATTTAACACTGAGCTAATCGGAGGAAAGGCACTGAGCAAATGGTGATCTGTGATATATAAAATTAAGTATCCTGTTTTTTGTTTATTTTTACAGGTTATTTACAACACTTTTATTATCTGCTGCATACTTTTCTAACTAGTTTCACTGTTTGTGAGGTATTAATGCAGAAATTGTCTACATTTATTAAGCATCTGTCTTTGTTCTGATTTCTTGCCAAGGAGTGTATCATATAACTTATTTGCTTGCAGTTAAAAGCTTTCTCTAGACTCTCATTGCTCGTTTATCTGTTTATGTCTTTCATTTAAAGGCTCACTGCTGCTTTTCTGCTGTGATAAACCTTTCTGCAGTTTTTTTTTTCTACCTACGTAGTCTGGGCAGCTGTAGCATTGTCCATATTCAGGACTGTGTTTTTGGCCTAGTGGTTTGTGGAGGCTGTGTGTCTGACCACATGTTCTAGGCCATCTTAGTTTAGCCAAAGCCATTCTGCATTTCAGTGAGAGGGAAAGTGTTTATGGTCATTGGCTGATTGGGTTTACCTGGACTATGGCTTGGAGTAAGCACCTCATTGGTTCTTTTGAGTTTTTTTAAAAGTTCTTTCAGGTTTTAACTTTCTGTTGGCTAAGAAGTTGACTTTTAATGTTTCTGCCATTTCACACTTTGCTAATCGGGGGAAGGGCACTGAGCAAATACTAATCTGTGATACATAACATTAAGTATCCTGTTTTTTGCTTATTTTTACGTTATTTATAGCATGTTTATTGTCTGCTGTATACTTTTCTAGCCTGCTGTATACTTTTCTAGCTAAGTTCACTGTGTCTAAAGTATTAACTTGAAATTGTCGACATTTATTAAGCATCTGTTTGGGTTTGATTGTTCTGATTTTCTGCCAAGGAGTGTATTGTATTACTTATTTGTTTGCAGATAAAATCATTCTCTAGATTCTCCTTGCTGCTTTATCTGTATAAAACTTTCATTTAAAGGCTCACTGCAGCTTTTATGCTGTGATAAACATTTCTGCAGTTTTTGTCTAACTAATTAGTGTGGATAGTTGTAGCATTGTCCATATTCAGACTTGTGTTTTGGGATTAGTTGTTTGTGGAGGCTGTGTGTCTGAGCACATGTTCTAGGCCATCTTAGTTTAGCCAAAGCCATTCTGCATTTCAATGAGAGGGCAGTGTTTATCATCATTTTCTGTTTGGGATTACCTGGACCATGGCTTGGAGTAAGTATGTCATTGTTTTTTTCGAGCTTTTTTTAAAGTTATTTCAGGTTTTAACCTAAGAAGTTAACTTGTGAGTGTTTCTGCCATTTCCACCCTGAGCTAATTGGAGGAAGGCCATCGAGGAAGCTCTGATCTGTGATATATAACATTAAGTATCCTGCTTTTTGCTTACTTTTACAAGTTATTTATAGCACTTTTATTGTCTGCTGCATAGTTTTCTAGCTAGTTTTACTGTGTGTGAGGTATTAACTGGAAATTTTCTACTTTCGTTAAGCATCTGTTTGGGTTTGTTTCTTCTGATTTCCTACCAAAGATTGTATCATATAACTTATTTGTTTGCTGGCAAAAGCTTTCTCTAGTGTCTACTTGCTCCTTTATTGGTTTAAAACTTTCATTTAAAGGCTCACTGCTGCTTTTCTGCTGTGATAAACATTTCTGGTATTTTTTTTTTCTACCTAAGAAATTGTGGGTAGTTGTAGCATTGTGCATATTTAGGCATGTGTTTTGGGCCTAGTTTTATGTGGAGGCTGTGTGTCTGAGCACATGTTCTACTCCATCGTAGTTTAGCCAAAGCCATAATGCATTTTAGTGAGAGGAAAGTGTTTATGGTCATTGGCTGATTGGGGTTACCTGGACTATGGCTTGGAGTAAGCACATTACTGGTTCTCTTGAGTTTTTTTTTAAAGTTGTTTCAGGTTTTAACTTTTTTTTACCTAAGAAGTTAACTTGTGAGTGTTTCTGCCATTATACACTGAGCTAATCAGATAAAGGGCACTGAGCAAATTGTGATCTGTGATATATAACATTAAGTATCCTGTTTTTTAGATTCCAAATACACTCACTTCTCTCTCATCTACACAACTCTTTAAGAAACACCTCAGACATTACCTAAAAAGACAATGGCTTTATCCCTGCTCAAAGCCTGATTGAAAAATACTCTTCACTTTTTCTCCTCCTCTCCTCTCATGCTATATAACAAATACCCCATCTTGAGAGTCATTGATTATCAACTACTAACCCCTTCTTACCTGCATTATTGTCTTTCCTAGTCTCTATTTTTCTTTCTCTTACTTAGTGTTTTTTATTTTTTCTCCCAAATGAATGTTGATGCTTAATTGCTATGTTTAACTGTTGCCGCATTGTATTTGTAACCCCTCTATTGAATTAAGACATGCTTATCTCTGAAATCTACTCTAATGTCTCTGTACAGTATTCACAAAATTTACTTTCTTTACATGTTATGCTGTATAATTTAAGCTAGTCATTTTTTTTTAAGTTTTTTAATGCCTTAATGTATTTGTGCATGGAGCTTTTCTCCACGGGCCTCTGCTGAAAATGGATATGTATCCAGCTAGACTAGCCCGGTCAACAAATATAAAATAAATAAATAAATAAATAAATACATTTTTGCAAGTTATCGCACTTTTATTATCTACTGCATACTTTTCTAGCTAGTTTCACTGTGTTTGAGGTATTAACTGGAAATTGTCTCCATTTATTAAACATCTGTTTGGGTTGGTTTGTTATGATTTCCTTCCAAGGAGTGTATCATATAACTTATTTCTTTGCAGTTAAAAGCTTTCTCTAGTGTCTTCTTCCTCTTTTGTCTTTTTAAAAGTTTAATTTAAAGGCTCACTGCTGCTTTCCTGCTATGATAAACATTTCTGCCATTTGTTTTCTACCTAAGTAGTGCAGGTAGTTGTAGCATTGTCCTTGTGTTTTGGGCCTAGTTGTTTGTGGAGGCTGTGTGTCTGAGCACATGCTCTCGGCCATCTTAGTTTAGCCAAGTTATTTCAGGTTTTAATTTTCTGTTACCAAAGAAGCTAACTTGTGAGGGTTTCTGCCATTTCACACTGAGCTAATCGGAGGAAGGGCACTAAGCAAACTCTGATTTGTGATATATAACATTAAGTATCCTGTTTTTTGCTGATTTTTACAAGTTATTTATAGCAGTTTTGTGATGCAGCAGTCACCTCATAGCAAGAGGTTTTCCTGTTCGATTCTTGGCGGGAGTGCCTTCTGTGTGGAGTCTGCATGTCCTCCCCGTGGTCGAGTGACGTTTGAAAAACATGCGTGAATGGACGTGCTTTCGTTGAAAATTGGGCATCGAGCTGGCACCTTGGCACCATAAAAATCTACTGCCAATCATTAGCCGACTGGAGTTCTGCTGTGGTGACACCTAACCGGGAAAAGCCGAAAGAAGGACAACAACATTGCTGCATACTTTTCTAGCTAGTTTCACTGTATGTGATGCAATAACTGGAATTTGTCTATATTTATTAAGCATCTGTTTGGGTTTGTTTGTTCTGATTTCCTGCCAAGGAGTGTATCATATAACTTATTTGTTTGCAGTTAAAAGCTTTCTCTAGAGCCTCCATGCTCCTTTAACTGTTTAAAACTTTCATTTAAAGGATCACTGCTGCTTTTCTGCTGTGATAAACATTTCTGTAGTTTTTTTTTTTAGCTACGTAGTGTGGGTAGGTAATGCATTGTCCATATTCAGGCTTGTGGTTTGGGCGTAGTTGTTTGTGGAGGCTGTGTGTCTGAGCACATGTTCTAGGCCATTTTAGTTTATCCAAAGCCATTATGCATTTCAGTGAAAGGGAAGTGTTTATGGTCATTGGCGGATTGGGGTAACCTGGACTATGGCTTGGAGTAAGCACCTCATGTGTTCTTTCAAGCTTTTTTCTAAAAGTTCTTTCAGGTTTTAACTTTCTGTTAGCTAAGAAGTTAACTTTTTATGTTTCTGCCATTTCACACTGAGCTAATCGGGGGAAGAGCACTGAGCAAACTCTAATCTGTGATACATAACATTACGTATCCTGTTTTTTGCTGATTTTTACAAGTTATTTATACCACTTTTGTGGTGCAGCAGTAGCATTGTTGCCTCACAGCAAGAGGATTTCCCATTCGATTCTATAGCACATTTATTGTCTGCTGTATACTTTTCTAGCTAGCTTCACTGTGTGTGAGGTATTAACTGGAAATGTCTACATTTATTAATATTAAGCATCTGTTTGGGTTTGTTTGTTCTGATTTCCTGCCAAGGAGTGTATCATATTACTGATTTGATTGCAGTTAAAAATCTTTCTCTAGATTCTACTTGCTCGTGTATCCATTTAAAACTTTCATTTAAAGGCTCTCTGAAGCTTTTCTGCTGTGATAAACATTTCTGCATTGTTTTTCTACCTAAGTAGTGTGGGTAGTTGTAGCATTGTCCATATTCAGGCTTGTGTTTTTGGCCTAGTTGTCTGTCGAGGCTGTGTGTCTGAACACATGTTCTAGGCCATCTTAGTTTAGCCAAAGCCATAATGCATTTCAGTGAGAATAAAGTGTTTATGGTCATTAGCTGATTGGGGTTACCTGGACTATGGCTTGGAGTAAGCACTTCATTGGTTCTTATGAGCTTTTCCTTTAAAGTTGTTTCAGGTTTTAACTTTCTGTTACCAAAGAAGTTAACTTGTGAGTGTTTCTGCCATTTCACACTAAGCTAATCAGAGGAAGGGCACTGAGCTAACTGTGATTTGTGATATATAACATTAAGTATCCTTTTTTTGCTTATTTTTACAAGTTATTTATAGCACTTTTATTATCTGCCGCACACTTTTCTAGCTAGTTTCACTGAGTGTGAGGTATTAATGGGGAAATTGTCTACATTTATTAAGCATCTGTGTTTGTTCTGATTTCTTGCCAAGGAGTGTATCATAAAACTTATTTGTTTGCAGTTAAATGCTTTCTCTAGTGTCTCCTTGCTCATTTATATGATTATATTTTTCATTTAAAGACTCACTGCTGCTTTTCTGCTTTGATAAACATTTGTGCATTTTTTTCTTAAGAAGTGTGGGTAGTTTTAGCATTGTCCATATTCAGGCTTTTGTTTTGGGCCTAGTAGTTTGTGGAGGCTGTGTGTGTCTGACCATATGTTCTAGGCCATCCTAGTTTAGCCAAAGCCATATTGCATTTCAGTGAGAGGAAAGTAATTATGGTCATTGGCTGATTGAGGTTACCTGGACTACGGCTTGGAGTAAACACGTCATTGATTCTTTCGAGCATTTTTTTTAAAGTTATTTCAGGTTTTAACTTTCTGTTACCAAAGAAGTTAACCTGTGAGGGTTTCTGCCATTTCACACTGAGCTAATCAGAGAAAGGGCACTGAGCAAACTCTGATCTGTGATATATAACATTAAGTATCCTGTTTTTTGCTGATTTTTACAAGTTATTTATAGCACTTTTGTGGTGCAGCAAGAGCGTTGTCGCCTCACAGGAAAAGGTTTTCCGGTTCGATTCTCGGCTGGAGTGCCTTCTGTGTGGAGTCTGCATGTCCTCCCTGCAGTCGAGTGGCATTCGAAAGACATGCGTGAATGAGCATGCTTTCGTTGAAGGTTGGGTGTCAAGCTGGCACCTCAGCACTGTAAAAATCTACTGCCAATCATTAGCAGACTGGAGCTCTGCTGTGGCGACCCCTAACCGGGAAAAGCCGAAAGAAGAACAACTGCATTGTCTGCTGCATACTTTTCTAGCTAGTTTCACTGTGTGTGATGCAATAACTGGAAATTGTCTATATTTATTAAGCATCTGTTTGGGTTTTTTTGTTCTGATTTCCTGCAAAGCAGTGTATCATATAACTTATTTGTTTGCAGTTAAAAGCTTTCTCTAGAGCCTCCATGCTCCTTTATCTGTTTAAAACTTTCATTTAAAGGATCACTGCTGCTTTTCTGCTGTGATAAACATTTCTGCAGTTTTTTTACCTAAGTAGTGTGGGTAGGTGTAGCATTGTCCATATTCAGGCTTGTGTTTTGGGCCTAGTTGTTTGCGGAGGCTGTGTGTCTGAGCACATGTTCTAGGCCATCTTAGTTTAGCAAATGTCATTATGCATTTCAGTGAAAGGGAAGTGTTTATGGTCATTGGCTGATTGGGCTAACCTGGACTACGGCTTGGAGTAAGCACCTCATTGGCTCTTTCAAGCTTTTTCTTTAAAAGTTGTTTCAGGTTCTAACTTTCTGTTACCTAAGAAGTTAACTTGTGAGTGTTTCTGCCATTTCACACTTAGCTAATCAGAAGAAGGGCACTGAGCAAACTCTGATCTGTGATATAAACCATTAAGTATCCTGTTTTTTGCTTATTTTTACAAGTTATTTATAGCACTTTTATTATCTGCTGCATACTTTCCTAGCTAGTTTCACTGTGTGTGATGTATTAATGGAGAAATTGTCTACATTTATTAAGCATCTGTGTGGGTTTGTTTGTTTTGATTTCCTGCCAAGGAGTATATCATATAACTTATTTGTTTGCAGTTAAAAGCTTTCTCTAGAGTCTCCTTACTCATTTATCTGTACCTAACTTTCATTTTAAGGCTCACTGCTGCTTTTCTGCTATGATAAACATGTCTGCAGTTTTTCTTTCTGTCTGAGTAGTGTGGGCAGTTGTAGCATTGTCCATATTCAGATTTGTGTTTTTGGCCTATTTGTTTGTGGAGGCTCTGTGTCTTAGCACATGTTCTAGGCCATCTTAGTTTAGCCAAAGCCATTTTGCATTTCAGTGAGAAAGAAGAGTTTATGGTCATTGGCTGATTGGGCTTACTTGGACTATGGCTTGGAGTAAGCACCTCATTGGTTTTTTCAAGCTTTTTTTTTAAGTTGTTTCAGGTTTTAACTTTCTGTTATTTGAGTATTTCTGCCATTTCACACTGAGCTTGTCGGGGAAAAGCACTGAGCAAACTCTGATCTGTGATATAGACCATTAAGTATCATGTTTTTTGTTTATTTTTACAAGTTATTTATAGCACTTTTACTGTCTGCTGTATACTTTTCTAGCTAGTTTCACTGTGTGTGAGGCAATAACTGGAAATTGTCTATATTTGTTAAGCATCTGTTTGGGTTTGTTTGTTCTGATTTCCTGCCAAAGAGTGTATCATATAACTTATTTGTTTGCAGTTAAAAACTTTCTCTAGAGCCACCATGCTCTTTTATCTGTTTAAAACTTTCATTTAAAGGATCACCGCTGCTTTTCTGCTGTGATAAACATTTCTGCAATTTTTTTCTATCTAAGTAGTGAGGGCAGTTGTAGCATTATCCATATTCAGGCTTATGTTTTGGGCCAAGTTGTTTGTGGAGGCTGTGTGTCAGGGCACATGTTCTAGACAATCTTAGTTTAGCCATAGCCATTCTGTATTTCAGTGAGCGGGAACTGTTTATGGTCATTGGCTGATTAGTGTTACCTGGACTATGGCTTGCAGTAAGCACGTCATTGGTTCTTTTGAGCTTTATTTTTTAAAGTTGTTTCAGATTTTAACTATCTGCTACCCAAGAAGTTAACTTTTGAGTGTTTCTGCCATTTCACACTGAGCTAATTGGATGAAGGGCACTGAGCAAACTGTGATCTGTGATATAAACCATTAAGTATCCTGTTTTTTTGCTTATTTTTACAAGTTATTTATAGCACTTTTATTATCTGCTGCATACCTTTCCAGCTAGTTTCACTGTGTGTGAAGTTTTAATGGAGAAATTGTCTACATTTATTAAGCATCTGTTTGGGGTTGTTTGTTCTGATTCCCTGCCAAGGAGTGTATCATATAACTTATTTGTTTGCAGTTAAAAGCTTTCTCTAGAGTCTGCTTGCTCATTTATCTATTTATAACTTTTATTTTAAGGCTCACTGCTGCTTTTCTGCTGTGATAAACATTTCTGCAGTTTTTTTTCTATCTAAGTAGTGTGGGCAGTTGCAGCATTGTCCATATTCAGGCTTGTGTTTAGGGCCTAGTTGTTTTTGGAGGCTCTGTGTCTTAGCACATGTTCTAGGCCAACTTAGTTTAGCCAAAGCCATTCTGCATTTTAGTGAGAAAGAAGAGTTTATGGTCACTGGCTGATTGGGCTTACCTGGACTATGGCTTGGTGTAAGCACATCATTTGTTCTTTCAAGCTTTTTTTTTAAAGTTGTTTCAGGTTTTACATTTTTGTTACATAAGAAGTAAACTTTTGAGTGTTTCTGCCATTTCACACTGAACTAATGGGGGGAAGGGCACTGAGCAAACTGTGATCTGTGATATAGACCATTAAGTATCATGTTTTTTGTTTATTTTTAAAAGTTATTTATAGCACTTTTATTGTATGCTGCATACTTTTCAAGCTAGTTTCACCATGTGTGAGGTATTAACTGGAAATTGTCTGCATTTATTAAGCATCTGTTTGGGTTCTTTTGTTCTGATTTCCTGCCAAGGAGCATATCATATTACTTATTTGTTTGCAGTTAAAATCTTTCTCTAGAGTCTCCTTGCTCCTTTATCTGTTTAAAACTTTCATTTAAAGGCTCACTGCTGCTTTTCTGCTGTGATACACATTTCTGCAGTTTTTTTTCTTCCTAAGTAGTGTGGGTAGTTGTAGCATTTTCCATATTCTGGCTTGTGTTTTGGGTCTAGTTTTCTGTGGATGCTGTGTGTCTGAGTACATGTTCTAGGCCATCTTAGTTTAGCCAAAGCCATAATGCATTTCAGTGAAAGGGAAGTGTTTATGATGATTGGCTGATTGGGGTTACCTGGACTATGGCTTGGAGTACGCATGTCATTGGCTCTTTCAAGCTTTTTTTTTAAAAAGTTGTTTCAGGTTTTAACTTTCTGTTACCAAAGAAGTTAACTTGTGAGTGTTTCTGCCATTTCACACTGAGCTAATCAGAGGAAGGACACTGAGCAAACTCTGATGTGTGATATATAACATTAAGTATCCTGTTTTTTGCTGATTTTTACAAGTTATTTATATCACTTTTTTTGTCTGCTGCATACTTTTGGGTTTGTTTGTTCTAATTTCCTGCCAAGGAGTGTATCATACAACTTATTTGTTTGCCATTAAAATCTTTCTCTAGAGTCTCCTTGCTCCTTTATCTGTTTAAATCTTTCATTTAAAGGCTCACTACTGCTTTTCTGCTGTGATAAACATTTCTGCAGGTTTTTTTCTGCCTAAGTACTGTTGGCCAGTTGTAGCATTGTCCATATTCAGGCTTATGTTTTGGGCCTTGTTGATTGTGGAGTCTGTGTGTCTGAGCACATGTTCTAGGCCATCTTAGTTTAGCCAAAGCCATTCTGTATTTCAGTGAGAGGGAAATGTTTATGGTCATTGGCTGATTGGGGTTACCTGGACTATGGCTTGGAGTAAGCACTCATTGGTTCTTTTGAGCTTTATTTTTTAAAGTTGTTTCAGGTTTTAACTTTCTTTTACCCAAGAAGTTATCTTGTGAGTGTTTCTGCCATGAGCTAATCGGAGGAAGGGCACTGAGCAAACTGTGATCTGTGATATATAAAATTAAGTATCCTGTTTTTTGTTTATTTTTACAGGTTATTTACAGCACTTTTATTATCTGCTGCATACTTTTCTAGCTAGTTTCACTGTGTGTGAGGTATTAATGTGGAAATTGTCTACATTTATTAAGCATTTGTCTTTGTTCTGATTTCTTGCCAAGGAGTGTATCATATAACTTATTTGGTTGCAGTTAAAAGCTTTCTCTAGACTCTCCTTGCTCGTTTATATGTTTATGTCTTTCATTTAAAGGCTCACTGCTGCTTTTCTGCTGTGATAAACATTTCTGCAGTTTTTTTTCTACCTACATAGTATGGGCAGTTGTAGCATTGTCAATATTCAGACCTGTGTTTTTGGCCTAGTGGTTTGTCGAGGCTGTGTGTCTGATCACATTTTATAGGCCATCTTAGTTTAGACAAAGCCATTCTGCATTTCAGTGAGAGGGGAAGTGTTTATGGTCATTGGCTGATTGGGTTTACCTGGACTATGGCTTGGATTAAGCACCTCATTGGTTCTTTTGAGTTTTTTTTAAGTTATTTCAGGTTCTAACTTTCTGTTAGCTAAGAAGTTAACTTTTAATGTTTCTGCCATTTCACACTGAGCTAATCGGGGGAAGGGCATTGAGCAAACACTAATCTGTGGTACATAACATTAAGTATCCTGTTTTTTGCTTATTTTTACAAGTTATTTATAGCACTTTTATTGTCTGCTGTATACTTTTCTAGCTAGTTTCACTGTGTCTGAGGTATTAGCTGGAAATTGTCTACATTTATTAAGCATCTGTTTAGGTTTGTTTGTTCTGATTTCCTGCCAAGGAGTGTATTGTATTACTTATTTGTTTTCAGATAAAATCATTCTCTAGATTCTCCTTGCTCCTTTATTTGTATAAAACTTTCATTTAAAGGCTCACTGCAGCTTTTCTACTGTGATGAACATTTCTGCAGTTTTTGTCCACCTAAGTAGTGTGGATAGTTGTAACATTGTCCATATTCAGGCTTGTGTTTTGGGATTAGTTGTTTGTGGAGGCTGTGTGTCTGAGCACATGTTCTAGGCCATCTTAGTTTAGCCAAAGCCATTCTGCATTTCAATGAGAGAGAAGTGTTTATAATCATTGGCTGTTTGGGGTTACCTGGACTACGGCTTGGAATAAGCATGTCATTGTTTTTTCGAACTTTTTTTAAAGTTATTTTAGGTTTTAACCTAAGAAGTTAACTTGTGAGTGTTTCTGCCATTTCCACCCTGAGCTAATCGGAGGAAGGCCAGCGAGGAAACTCTGATCTGTGATATATAACATTAAGTATCTTGAATTTTGCTTACTTTTACAAGTTATTTATAACACGTTTATTGTCTGCTGCATACTTTTCTAGCTAGTTTCACTGAGTGTGAGGTATTAACTGGAAATTTTCTACTTTCGTTAAGCATCTGTTTGGGTTTGTTTCTTCTGATTTCCTACCAAAGATTGTATCATATAACTTATTTGTTTGCTGTCAAAAGCTTTGTCTAGTGTCTACTTGCTCCTTTATTAGTTTAAAACTTTCATTTAAAGGCTCACTGCTGCTTTTCTGCTGTGATAAACATTTCTGTAGTTTTTTTCTACCTAAGAAGTGTGGGTAGTTATAGCATTTTTCATAATCAGGCTTGTGTTTTGGGCCTAGTTTTCTGTGGAGGCTGTGTGTCTAAGCACATGTTCTACGCCATCATAGTTTAGCCAAAGCCATAATGCATTTTAGTGAGAGGAAAGTGTTTATGGTCATTGGCTGATTGGGGTTCCCTGGACTACGGCTTGGAGTAAGCACATCATTGGTTCTTTCGAGTTTTTTTTTTTAAAGTTGTTTCAGGTTTTAACTATTTTGTACCTAAGAAGTTAACTTGTGAGTGTTTCTGCCATTTCACATTGAGCTAATCAGAAAAAGGGCACTGAGCAAACTCTGATCCGTGATATCTAACATTAAGTATCCTGTTTTTTTTTCTTATTTTTACAAGTTATTTATCACACATTTATTATCTACTGCATACTTTTCTAGCTAGTTTCCCTGTGTTTGAGGTATTAACTGGAAATTGTCTCCATTTATTAAACATCTGGTTGGGTTGGTTTGTTATGATTTCCTTTCAAGGAGTGTATCATATAACTTATTTGTTTGCAGTTAAAAGCTTTCTCTCGCATCTTCTTCCTCTTTTGTCTGTTTAAAAGTTTCATTTAAAGGCTCACTGCTGCTTTTCTGCTGTGATAAACATTTTTGCAGTTTTGTTTCTACCTAAGTAGTGTGGGTAGTTGTAGCATTGTCCATATTCAGGCTTGTGTTTTGGGCCTAGTTGTTTGTGGAGGCTGTGTGTCTGAGCACATGCTCTAGGCCATCTTAGTTTAGCCAAAGCCATTCTGCATTTCAGTGAAAGGGAAGTGTTTATGGTCATTGGCTGATTGGGGTAACCTGGACTATGGCTTGGAGTAAGCACCTCATTGATTCTTTTGAGCGTTTTCTTTAAAAGTTGTTTCAGATTCTAACTTTCTGTTACCTAAGAAGTTAACTTGTGAGTGATTCTGCCATTTCACACTGAGCTAATCGGAGAAAGGACACTGAGCAAACTCTGATCTGTGATATATAACATTAAGTATCCTGTTCTTTGCTGATTTTTACAAGTTATTTATAGCACTTTTATTGTCTGCTGCATACTTTTCTAGCTAGTTTCGCTATGTGTGATGTATTAACTGGAAATTGTCTACATTTATTAATCATCTATTTGGGTTTGTTTGTTCTGATTTCCTGCCAAGGAGTGTATCGTATAACTTATTTATTTGCAGCTAAAAGCTTTGTCTAGAGCCTCTATTCTCCTTTATCTGTTTAAAACTTTCATTTAAAGGATCACTGCTGCTGTTCTGCTGTGATAAACATTTCTGCAGTTTTTTTCTACCTAAGTAGTGAGGGCAGTTGTAGCATTGTCCATAGTCAGGGTTGTGTTTTGGGCTTAATTGGTTGTGGAGGCTGTGTATCTGAGCACATGTTCTATTTATTAAACTACAGCCATTCTGTATTTCAGTGAGAGGGGAAGTGTTTATGGTCATTGGCTGATTGGGTTTACCTGGACTATGGCTTGGAGTAAGCACCTCATGTGTTCTTTTGAGCTTTTTTCTAAAATTTCTTTCAGGTTTTAACTTTCTGTTAGCTAAGAAGTTAACTTTTTATGTTTCTGCCATTTCACACTGAGCTAATCGGGGGAAGGACACTGAGCAAACTCTAATCTGTGATACATAACATTACGTATCCTGTTTTTTCCTGATTTTTACAAGTTATTTATAGCACTTTTGTGGTGCAGCAGTAGCAATGTCACCTCTCAGCAAGAGGATTTCCCATTCTATTCTGTAGCACGTTTATTGTCTGCTGTATACTTTTCTAGCTAGCTTCACTGTGTGTGAGGTATTAACTGAAAATGTATACATTTATTAATATTAAGCATCTGTTTGGGTTTGTTTGTTCTGATTTCATGGTTCATATACTACCTGTAGGCATTTATAAGCCTAGGAATGTTTTGCTTTCACCTTTTAAATTATTTTGCTATGCCCATTTTCAGGTTAGTATTTGTGCCTCTGTCTAACAGTGACACAGAAGTGATAGTCTGTTTCCACTCATCAAGATTTCTTGAAGAGAGTCAATGAGGGACTCCTGCCTAACCTGGACTGGGATTTATTCCAGAGTGGAAGGGAGCCTTTTAAGCTATGAATCTGTCCCTCCAGCATGCCAGTCCTATTTATTTCAGTGCACAAGGTTCAAGTCTCGAAAGCACGAAGCTTGATGGGATTGGATTTTCTGAGTGCAGCATGTTTATTAATTGGTTGGACATGGCTTTATATGTCAGGCACAGATCGCTCTGAACAGGTATGCCACTGAGTAGAGCTGGAGTTTCTTTAAGCAGCAATATGGCATCTGTTTGAGCTTTGATCCTCTTGTATACTTTTGTCTTTTCCAGTTGCTGCAGTGTCTGGTAATACATCCCAAAGCATTGTACTCAATTATGAGCCTGATGAGGGATGAGTAAAGAATGATCTGTTTGTTGAATTTCATGTTTGGGGCTTATAAAAC